>NC_092314.1:40893117-41208719 GCF_036785885.1 Coffea arabica | reverse complement strand
AACCTCTCTTCTTCAGTTAAAATTTCAGGATCATATGTTTCCACAGGAACTTTAGATACCTCATATTTCCTCAATTTCTCAATCAGCCAAGCTTCCTTTCTTTTCGCCTGGAGTATTTCAATGAAACTTACCATAAGTACCAAACCATATAAAAATCCCCCCACCAAATAAATAAAATCCTCCACCCAGTGCACTCCCAAAGGATATTTTTCATGTGCATGTGTCAGGGTAGAGGTGAGGGTTTAGCCTAGGTTTACTTAATAAAAAAGGGGAAAAAAAGAACTAAGACATTACAAACCAAAAGATGGAATTGGCTATTTAACCATTTGAGTCCATAATTCTGCTCATTTAGTTGATCAAGAAGCTTCAATGGCACAATCAATGCCTACAATCCATTTATCATGGAGATTTTCTTTTCCTTTTCATTTTCAAAAAACACAATACTAAGTGAGACTTTGTTTGCTAACTTTGTGCACCACGTACTTAAGCCTTTATCATGTTTAAAATGTTAAAATTCTATCAACGAGAAGTTAAAGGGGGGAAAAAAGAAGAAGAAGAAGAAAACCACAAAAACTTGGTGAACAATTTGAGAAAATAAATAATGTAAGATCTTTTTCCTGGTACCATTGATACATATAATTGGCAACATCTCTGTATGTATCCCCACTCCTTTGAACGCAATAAAGATTAAAATGGAAAGGCAACAATTGTGAAAAGAAAAGAACAGGTTTGACTGAAATAGCCCTAAAAGAATGGTAAAACAATTGCAAAGACAGGCACGGCATAGAGAAGTATAAATCAAAATCTCACCAACCTTTTCAAGTTTATATCTTATCCTAACTTCTGGGTTTGGAGAATTCATTTTCTTTTTTGCCTTCAACCTGTAGAACTTAAGCTCATTAAATTTTGCTTTTTTGGACATTTTAACCTGCTTGCCTGCCTTCTTTGCTTTTCTTTGTGACCCACCATTGACTGATGGACTACCAAAATTAAACCTGACACCATCTTTATCTGTCTTCAGCTCAATCGAAGGATTACTGATGTGTCTAACTTGTATGGATTTTGAAGAGATATTATGTGACTGCAAAGCCAGCAATCTATTACTTAATAATGAGCTTTTCTTCATAGAAGGTTTAGATTCAGGAAAAGGTTTTTCTAGCCAGCAATCTCCTTGGTGTGCGCTTGTGTAATGACGGTGAAAGTGAGAAAATGAAGTAGCTTCAGGAAAACATGGAGAACTAGAAATATTTTGGACTAGGAAGTCACAAAGAAACAATCCCCTGCACAAAAACAAACATCGACATCAGGTTCAACCAATTCAGGAAAAGAGAAACAAGGCAAGGAGTTGACAACAATTGGAGTAGAAGGAAATAAGAAGATTCAGCTAACACAGACAAAGCAAAGAATAGAGTTCCAAAATTTCCTGCAAAGGAAGATGATGGGAAATTTTGATTACATTCCGACAAAGTATACATACTGTTGCTATCGTGCCTATATGTACCTGGCCACATGGCTGTGTACAGAAATTTGTCCATCCTCATTTCTTTATGAGCAAATGCTATACTACCTCAAAGCTACAAGCTTCTTTAACTTTGGGTCATATGCATTGCATAGATTTAAGGTGTGTTTATATGCATTGGCAAGCATATATGTCTCAGAGCAACAAAGCTAAGTGTAAAACTATTTCTGCAGCTATAAACCTCGAGAACATGTTAAAATTTTAATCGAAACTTAACTTGAAAGACATAGAGAACATATCAACAAATGTAATTCCTAATTCAGCAATAATAAATACAATACAATTTTTGCTAAAGAGATTTATTTTTGCTGTTTATGTTGCATAATTTCTTCCCTGAACTATCCAATTTGTGTTCTCCTCGCTTGACTAGTCATTGCACAAAACCTCGCACTGTAGTGCCAGGCTAAAACTACTTGAAGTTAAATTGGAGTTCGAATTTCATGCCAATGAATGTAGTTGCTTAATGAAAGTTAAACCGATTTCAACAGCCACGATGCTGAAGCGCTGGATTATCACTATAATAGCTTCTTCTTTTATACAGGAAGAGAAGTTTTGCAACCTATTATATATGGTTAATGAAGCGGCTTAACCGAATTTTGAAAATTTGTTCAAAAGAAAAAAAGAGCAAAAAAGAACTACTTTCTACAATTTTAGATTTTTCATCACATTGTATCTTAAGCAGCCACTGCAACACTACTACATCATAAATTAAACACATGAAACACACACACACACACAAAACATATCAAATAAAATTCACCAAAAAAAGAAAATAAATAAGCATATGCCAAACTAAATGAAAAGTAAGAGGAAAAATTTACTTCAACCCTCAGCAAGAAAATTGCAGCCAAAAAAAAAAAAAAAAACCAATGACAACAGATTGAGATACAAAAAATGAGTTACCTTCGGGGAGAGGTTAGAGTGGAGTTGTTCTGAAAAATATATTTGGAAAAGCCGCCGCTGCCGGAGCCACTAGTGGCACACTTCTTCAGTGGGATTCTGGACAACATGATTCTCGCTACTCACCTCGGCTTTCCATCTCGTTTAATCAAGTCTCAATCGAAAGACACAAACGGATCAGGAGGATTTTCCGAAGACTTAAGCTTCTTGAGATGTTAGAGGAAAATGCTAGAGAACGGGTTTAGCCTGGACCGGAGGAGTACGTACGACGAAGATCGTAAGAAGAAGAAGGGAAGGATTATTAGTTTGGAGGTAAGGGAAGGGGGACTCGCAAGTTCATTTCCAACCATTTCACGGCTAGGATGAACCGGTGCTCAGTGGACAGTGGGGATGATACCACGCAAGCAACTTTTGCACCAGCAAACCGTCGACGTTTTAAGCGGGAAAATTAAAATATGGCCAACCTTTAAAGGGTAAATGACCAATTTCGGTCAATTTAGTTATAAACTTCTATTTGTAGCTATTTTCACACCTAAACTTATTTTGTGGTCTGATTAAGCACCTTCTGGTGGCACGACGACTTGAAACTAGGGGTGGCAATTCCTGACATGACCCAAAAATACGATACGAATCTAATACGAAATTAATGGGTTTGGGTTGAGGTTTCGGGAGTTCGGGTCGAAATCGGGTCGAACCCGATGAACCCGAAAAGAAAACAGGTCAATTTTCGGGTCAACCCGTGATGACCTGATATGACCCGATGTGACCCGTTTACGAATTAAAACTAATTTAATAAACATAAAAATTATTTTATCTAACTAAACTAAATCATTCTTTTTTTCCAAAGGCATTAATTACTTAATCCTAAATGAATTTATTTAACTTGTGTGAAGTTAAAATTATTATATTTGGACAAATAATATATTATGTTATTTTTTAATTTTATGCTGTTTTAATTTATTTTATATTTGGTTTGGGATAAAACGCTTTTATGGTGTTTAATTTATTTTAGATTTGGTTTGAAATTATTTATTTAAATTTTTATTACTTGATGATGTAATTAATTTTGTGAAAAATTGAATTTATTAGAAATTACAGTGATAAATTAATAAATGAAAATT
This sequence comes from Coffea arabica, assembly GCF_036785885.1. Taxonomy (NCBI): domain Eukaryota; kingdom Viridiplantae; phylum Streptophyta; class Magnoliopsida; order Gentianales; family Rubiaceae; genus Coffea; species Coffea arabica. The sequence continues at coordinate 41,205,179 of NC_092314.1, read as the reverse complement.
AAGTTTCGGGTCATTTCGGGTCGATCCGCCAACCCGCCAATCTGAAATTTTCGGGTTCGTGTCAAGTACCCTGACTCGTTTCGGGTTGACGGGTCGGGTTCGGGTCAACAGATTCTTTGTTATACTTAAGCCTCAACTCGACCCGCCAACTCGAACCCGACCCGATTGCCACCCCTACTTGAAACCAATCTGACTTCTAATTGTCCAACTAAACAGGGTTATTGTAGGAATATTATTTACGGGATTGTAATAAATCAAGTAAATTGTATAAAAAATCACATGATTAAACTTTCTTAAATTTCATCTTTTTTTTATAGGATTTTAAATTTTTATATGGTGACTTTTTACATGATTCATTCGTTTTATTACAATTTCGTACGTGACATTTCCATAATACTCCTCTTTAATTAGTTAATTAGGAATGAAATCAATTGTAGATAGTGTTATCATCTCAAAGGTTCTTAATTGGAATTACAAAATGAGTTCAAGAATCAAATTGGCCAGATAACACTGATAATAAAGTTTTATGCATGAAATTGCCTATTTTTCAAACTATTCCAATTTGCTAATCAAGAAAATTTCCTACTCTCTCTAAACTCGGACAAAAGCAGACGAGTTAGAGCCCGATTTATGCTTTCACCACAAGGGCCCAGATACAAATAAAAGCCCAATTCATTTTAGTTTGATTGAAAGGATGATAAAGCCCAGTCTTTAACCGTAATCAGAAAATGATACAAATATGATTAAAGGGAAGGGAAATAAAATAAAATAATCCACATTAAAAAACGCTGTATAACGAATACGGCCCCCATCCGTTTGTTGAAAAAATAAATAAATATACGGCCCCCATCAAGTTGTTGGTGAAGGAACAAATCTGTAAGTTTTGGTCTTCCGTCTGTTGTCAATTTCTTCTAAGAAGAATTCTTCCTTAATTTTCAGGTTAGCTCTTTAATATTTATAATATTACTTTTCTAATGATAGTAATATTAGATAGAACTTCCAGGTATGTGACTGTGTGTGATGGGAGGTGTCTACTGTGTGATTTTGAGGAATTCAGGTCTTCAAAGTTGAAATCTGAAATGGGTTTTTGTTGATTTCTTGAATACAGTTTATACGGAGTAAAGATTGAATTTTTGGGTACAAATAGTAAAAGAAAAGGAATGTCATCTTCAGCTCAGGACCCTTTCTACATTGTTAAGGAAGAGATCCAAGATTCTGTAAGTTTATTTCTTCTTGCAGAAATTAATATTTCGTTTTCGGATCAGTGTTTAGTTAATTATGCTGTCAATTTTTTTTTTTATAAAGTCCATGATTGTTTTTCCTTTATGATTCTGATAATTACCATTACTTTGTTCTAATGTTTCTCTTATCAATGTAGATCAAGCAGAATGAGGCATTTATGCTTCTCTTTTTGTAGATATTTGGATGATTACGATTAATTACAGTGACATGGTTATTGCTTAATTAAGTTCTATGGGGATTGCCTGAAATCTGGAATGATTATGTTTTAGAAGACTGCAGGCCAAGATGCTGGATATCGTAATTTGGCTTTATTGCTAGGATAATTTGGGAGGCCCCAATGTAGAACGTCATCATTGAAACTTTCTTGTTGAATCTGCTCAAATTGGGTAAATTGGGTTTGGGTTTGTTTAGGGTTTTCCGTAGCTGCAAAGATCTAAAAATAGTAGCATATTTGTGAGATCATGTTTGTGCTTCGTGGGCATGTTTGACTGGGTATGCATGATGAGCTACTTATGTTGGTCGTAATATCCAAAATTAAAAGTGCCTGGGAAGTAAAAGACAGAGAAAGTGGCTTCTTGGGTTAAAAGTGAAAAATTCCTACTTATTCAATAAAAGTGTTAGAAAATGTGCTTGTTTTTAATCCTTTTGGAGGTCATTTGTATAAGTAGGTATTCCATGGCATTGAAAATCGGGATAGAAGAATAACATGACCTTTTGTTCAAGGGGTCTCTTAACTTTTAGATATTTCTCTCCTGAATTCGAACTGTAACTTCTACCTCTTTTAGCATTTTCCACTTTTTACCTTTTGTATGATCTGAAGTACATTAGGTAAATAAGATGCAGAGTTGCCACAGAAGATTTTGATACTCCCATACAGGATGTTTTAAGGATTTCAAGAACCAAGACCAAAAATTGATTTGCTTCTAACACACACTTCTAAACCTTACTCTTTCCCACTTGTCCATGCCTTGATGTCATTTGTGCTGACATAAGTACATTTGCTTGGGTGGATACATGCAGACGCAGACAGACATGTACTTGGTTTTTGTATACGTCTGAAGGAGCACAAAGATAGTTAATTCTTCACTTGCTGCAATTAGAGCTATCACTTCATGTCCTACTAATTGTTGATGATGTCTTATCTTCAAATGCTCTTGGGTCTCAGCCACCTCCCTTGGAAAAAAAATTTTGTTGAGCGTTCTGTTTGTGTGGTCATGCATTGAAATTTTCTTGTATGTGATATTTAACTTGTGAATTACTTTCTTGGCCAGATTGACAAGTTGCTATCTAGCTTTCACAAATGGGAGCGTCTTGCTCCAGATAGTGGAGAGCAACTAAATCTGACCAAGGAACTTCTTGCTGGTTGTGAGAGCATTCAGTGGCAGGTATGCATTGCAGTTTGTAATCATTGAATTAGGATTTCTCCTTTTCTTTTTTTTGATGTGCCTAAAATGACAATCAATCACATATCTTCGTAATTGTCCATGAAAGTAGCATGGTTACGATTTTGCTTTGAAACTCAGAAAGATGCATTTCGTAATGCTTAATGACTCCTTTCATCTTATACTACATGGTTTTTTGTGAATTCAACAACTTATATAAATGTTAAATTTTGTAACTTCCTCTTGTCATGGTGTGATTTTTTTTTTAAATGCCAGTTTATTTCCCCAGATTTTCTCTGAAGGTTTTGGGTTGCATAAAGGTACACATGTATCTTTCATAAATACTGAAGATCTGTTTTTGTGATAGGAAGGTGGATGAATTGGATAAAACAATTTCCGTAGCAGCAAGAGATCCTTCATGGTATGGTATCAATGAACCAGAGCTTGAGAAAAGAAGAAGATGGACCGGCAATGCTCGAAGTCAGGTATTTGTTTATAAGTTGTTCCATAGCTGCTATAATTGCAACTTGTTATTCCTTGTGTTACTGTACAGGAATCTTCTTCTGCTGTTTAGGCATAATACATACTACCCAATGAATAACTTATATACTGGATGGATTTGCTTTGGATTTATCAGACACTTGAGGTTAACAGACTTATGTGTTGGGTAATTAGGTCGGCAATATGAAGAAGGCAATAGTAGCTGGGAAGGAGTCTAATGGCATAAGCTCTTCAAATGTAAATGGAATGCGTAGGGAACTCATGAGAATGCCCAATTCGCAACAGACGGACAGATCCAACCAGTATGTTACACAAGCTAATGATGATCTCATTTCCTCAGAATCAGACAGACAGCTACTTCTCATAAAGTATGGTCTTTTGTTTCATTATCAACCTCTTCCCAGCTTATTCTGTTTGATTTATTTTCTTTTGCTATATTCTTTGTTTTTTTTTTTCCTTGTCTTGAACATGATCTGTTTGTGTTCCTGTTTCTTTCCTCAAGTGATGAATATGCCTGACCAAACAACAATTACAATACAAATGATTGTTTGTGAATATATAGAATTTTTCTGGTTAGTTTTCCCAGGATTTAAAGTTTTGGTTTCGCAACATTTGAATGTGATTTTGGTTAACATCTTTAATTCTCTCTCTCAACAAGAATCTGAAAAATAACTTGGCAACTTCATTAGAAGGTTATTCCCCATTAAGCATCTAATACTTTGATTATTTGGTAAAACAATAGGCCGAGCTCTAAGAATTTGTTTTTAGGACATTTTTTATCAATTAGCAAGTAATTGCTAAATTATGCATCACGTGATTATACTACATGCTTTAGGCCGTGTTTGATAGTCTAATTCAGCACTTAAACTTAATAGGCTCGGAACTTAACATGTTTAGATACGTTTGATAACTAAAAGTAGAATATCTGAATTAATTAAGTGACACTGAATTTTCTAGGCAAAACTTGTTCCAAAAAATAAGTGATAAGCTATTCATTTATCACTTAATGTAATATACACTCAAATGTATCAAATTTAGTACTTAACAATTCAGTAACTTAATGGATTCAGATTTCAGATTTCAGTTTTAAGACTGATCAAATGCACCCTTAGTAATTGCTTGTCAGCATTTCAAGGAAACTTATTTTGTCCATTAATTGACCTTATTTCATATTTTTTGATAATTTTTTCTAAATTATTGAATTGAATGCAGATTTACATAATTACTGAAAAGAGTTTTAAAAAAATTGAAAGTAAGCTTGATTCTTGTTAAGTGTGAAACTGCAAGAATAATAAAATTTTTTAGAATGTTCAAGATTTCAAAATTATGGCCTGATTACTTGATCAACTACTAGATCATTCAATCTATAGTCGTATTTTTGGTGTTTTATTCATTTCCATTGTGTAATAGTGTGGCTTATGCAGGCAACAAGATGAAGAGTTGGATGAGCTCAGTGCTAGTGTAGAAAGAATTGGAGGTGTTGGCCTTACAATACATGAAGAACTTCTTGCACATGTACTTCTTTTGACACTTTTTGAACTGTCATTTCCATTCTGGAGAATTGCTATTAGAGTGAAATTTGCTGCATCTCTGTTGTGTAGTTACCTATCTTTTGTCCAAAGATTTTCTTTAGTCAAATATTACGAAAATCAAACAGCACTCCTAAAATCCAGTTTTGTTGGTGTGCAGGAAAAGATTATAGATGACTTGGGTACAGAGATGGAGGGAACATCAAATCGCCTTGATTTTGTTCAGGTTAGTATTGCCATCATATGACTTCTGCATCTTACTTTGGTTTGTTCCATTCCTATCGTTGAATGTAAGAGCTGATATTCCACTTATTGGCCTCAAGTATTATTACCCCCCCCCCCCCCCCCCCCCCCCAAATTCTCTCTCTCTTTTGGTCTGAATCTTGTTTAATTGAAGTTACACTTCCCTGCAGAAAAAGGTTGGCATGGTAATGAAGAAGGCTGGAGCCAAGGGTCAATTTATGATGATTTTGTTCCTTCTCGTTTTGTTTATCATTCTGTTTGTGCTGGTCTTTCTCACATAGTCTTGAAAGATTTTGGCATTTAGTCTATTGCATGAGGGAGGTTACCACTGTTGGAATAAATTGGAAAATTTTGGTGGATGTATATGAATTAGAAATTTCTTTTCCATATATGAATTAGAAGTATACCATCATTGGAACGTTGTTGGCTGTGTTGTACTTAGCAGAGCTTCTTAGTTTCGATATTCTTTGCACATCATAGAAGTTTACAGCAAAATTTTGTCCGCTTTTGCATCTGATTACAAGATAGCTTGATGTTATGATGCCCAAGCAGCAAAATCAGTTATTTGCCTTTGTGTTCTGCTTCCTGGTTAGCCTTGACTCTTTATGATTCTTGTGCCCTGTCCGGCAAAATGATTTTGGCTATTCAAAAGTTTGGTAGTACCAATAGTTGATTGAAGTAACACTTTTTTTTTTGGCATCTTTGTAATTTTTTTTTTCAAGAATATGATAGAAGTTTGGCTTAGAATTGCAGATATCTATTCAAAAAAGGCTAGATAGCTTTTTTTTTTAAAAAAAAAAAAATTTCCAAAGAGGGGACAGGAGGATTAGAATTTAAAATCTCTAATTCCTGGGGTTCGTTTGCTAATTTAGGGTGCGTTTGATAAAACTGAAGTCTGAAATCTGAAGTTTGAATTCATTGAGTTGTTGAATTGTTAAGTATTAAATTCAATATATTTGATTGCATATCACATTAAGTGATAAGTAAATAATTTATCACTTAATTTTGGAAGTAAGTTTTGTCTAAGAAATTCAGTGTCACCTAATTAATTCAAATGTTCAATCTTTGATTATCAAATAGTTTGAATATGTTAAGATTTGAATTTATTAAGTTTAAGTGTTGAATTGAATTATCAAACGGAGCTTGAGTTCACCTTTTCCTTCGGAGGTTTGACTTTAATGCCTTGTTTGGATCCTGGACTGCGGGAAGGAATTTGACATATGATGGGAAATCATTTGCCTTGCATTTTTCCCATACCAAGATAAGACTCAAGAATAAGTGTATTTTTGACCTTTGATTGAACTTATCATGAACACTGTCTGGATTAAACCTCTTTTTTTTTTTTCTTGCTTTTCTTTTTCGGTGAAATTCTTGACTCAACTATTAGTTCAGTCTCATTCCCACAAAAAAAAAAAAAAAAAAAACTATTAGTTCAGTCTCTATTATTTCTGTGGATTAACGTTCTTTTGCTCAATTGAATTTCTGATTTCCAAACAAAAGCCTGTCTGGTTTGTTTGTTTGTTTGTTTGTTACTTGCCCTTGAGAGTTCGTGGAGCCATGAATTCCTCCAAAACATTTCATGATTCTTCTTTTTCTCCATGCAACAGACCCGAGTTGGGCTGTCTGTTGCCAATGTTGCCATACAACAAATATCTGTTTATCTTGTGTTAATCGAAACATGAGATTAGCATGCAAATTTTAACGTTTATTCAAGGAGAGATTCACAACTTGGTTCCACATTAAACTTAAAACAGTACACAAACAATATCATCTTCATATATTGTGGGAAACCTGTTTTCCTCCTCTAGCTTTTCTTGATGTTTCAAGAGGGGCATATAGTTACTCCTTTTATACACTGTAAACATCAATCAATTAATAACTGCTACAGCAGATCCCAAAAATACAAGAAAGAATTATGTAATTTGTTACCCTACCAAAAACCAACTCTGAGTATTTGAATTGATGTCTTCTCCTTAACTAGACAGCTGAAAGGCTCGCCCATTTACCAAGTTCATATGGATCACCATAATAATAAAGTTTAACCCTACCTGACAAAGACAGCCCAGATGCAAGTTGCCGAGCTCTGTACTCTGAGTCATCCTGTTCTGCTGGGTCATCAGCATATGCAGCAATATCTCCAAGAAGTCGAAATGAAATACGGCGAGTATTTATCTGTCTAGGGAAATCAAAGTACATGGACGTCCATGCCTTCACTTCTGGAAGCCGAAACTCTGCAATTGTCACCATATTATGGGGTTCCTACAGAAGTGACAAAAAAAATCTCAGTTGAACAGTCAGTGACAAGATTACAAGAACAGCCATTATTAGCTTGACCAAGAAAACAAAATACAGGGAAAAACAAGTCATTTAATAAAGAAAAAATGCAAAAAATTAGAGGCGTTGTCTCTCGGCAAAGAGGTGCTTGTAGCAGCTGACTCAACAGAATACCAGACAATACTAGACCTAAACAAACCACTGTCAACACAGCTTCACGAAATCAAGTATTCAATTTGGAATCCTTGAGTCCATAATAAGATATATATGAAGACCCATTCCTCATCGACATCTTATCATTTGAAGGTAGACTGGTAGAGAGAACTTATCTACAACTCGTATGCACTATAAATGGTGCTCATGCATAATACATATCATTTATGTCAGCAACAGGAGGAAACACACCGCCTCCAAGCATCTCTATATTTTCTTTTCTAGCGTGCTTGACTCTCCACCATACCACTAACTAGGTTCACTTGTAAAACTCAAACTCTTTAAGAAGGAAACAAAAAGATGCATGGAGATACATAGAGATTTGTTACCAAATAATTAAAATCAAAGCAGCTAAATCTCCCATTAAACCTTTCTGATTGCACTTAATTACAGCATTGGATCAATAAATAACCTCTAAACGTATGAACCACTCATCACTATTTTAATGATTAAGGAAATGGCATGGCCTTTAGATTTTACTAATAAAATAAAACAGTAACTTCATCAAGGGGTACAGGTGCTTAACATGGTTAGTAACCTGAATTTCCAATATAAAACTGGTAAGAGGTTTGGATAACAGCACGGGAAACATATAAACCTTTGAAAGCGACAGACTGGCTAATTGTACAGAGAAGGCCGAAAGACTCCTGGTATGTTGATTGAGCAAATTAGCTTTGCATCAGATTGAATACGTAGTTAAATTTGAGTTTCTTTTGTCTGGAGATGGATTTCATATCTTGATAACGTTCTACAAGCCTTGGATATGCCATATTCTTGGAGGACAGAATGAAACTAAAACTGGCAACTTTATTGCCTAAGAAGTTGATATCATAATCAACCTTGTAGAGATAGCTAGTATAGCTTGATTCCCCAACAAGTGTTACAACTTTATTGATTTAAAATACCAGCAAATTTTTTGCTATCAAATTTGGCTTACAAAACTTGTGGTTCTGCACCCCTGCTGATGTCTGATGCTATGTAAGCCAAAAATACAGTAATGTAGTTCCAATGCTTTGAAGAAATGATTCAAAACTAATACCAGAATAGGCGGAGGAATACCAGGAAAAACCACAATCACTGCCCCCCCCCCCCGCCAAAAAAAAAAAAACTATCCAGTGCAAATAAAGCACCAAAAATAGCAGCTCAATAACTTATTTCTTGGTCATACCTGGAGAGCAGATACTTGAATGTACAATACAGCAGCGGATATCAATCTATCGTCCAAAATGTACGACGACATATCCAACATATTTACATCCGATGAGGGTGAATGTGTGACCCGAGGTTTTATTGCACTAAAACCATCCAATCGAAAACCAGCCAATGTAGGTGAAGCTGGGGATAAATATTGCTCTAAAACAAGATCATTATCAGTTAACCTCTCAGCCTCAACAGGAACCTGAAATCGAAATAGGAATTTAACATTACACTTGCATGTAAAATTTCATATTTTCTTTTTAAAAATCAGGCAGTGTATGCACCTTGAATCTATTCAATGCTGGGGGTTTGTCCAACCAATTTCGTACACTTGTTTGGTCCAAACCTCCAGATGATACCTCAGTTTCTTTTTTTGTAGGGATTCCAACTACTAGAACTCTTTTAGCGTGAAGGCATGGATCACTTTCAGCCAGTCCACCAAAAGAGGCACGTCTGTTAGGTTCAGAAAAGGGGTTTTCATCGAAAGATAACAGATTAAAATCTTTCTCCAAACTAACAGAACTTGAACCCATTCTCTGAAGGCGTAGAGTTATCCAAATGATGCGGCATCGAACAGGGTTCCTGAAGACAAATTTTACATGTCTGGGTACTTTCTCCTCTTGAGATTTTTCTGGTCCGCAAAGTTCAGAAGAAGATTTAATCAGAGAGTGCACATCCCATTTACCCACACATGATCTTTCTTCCTTGTTGATCTTATTGCTTGCCCATATTTGGACCTGTATAAGCAATAAAAGAAGCTGATTGACTGAGTTGTGAATCACGTGGAATTGGCAATGAGATATTACCAAAGACTGAAGAGTAACATAAAATCAAAGGAATTTCATATGGAGGAGTTCATCAATATAACTGACTGTTCTTTACATGCGTATAAAAGGTTCACAGTAGAAAAAAGTCAAGTAAACACGTACGACATTAGATCAAAGTCGATCAGAACTTTTCTTAAATAACCATCATATGACAAAGTCCTCAATCCATGAACTACTCTTAATGAAGAGAACCATTTCAATGTTACAAAAATTTTGGAACAATGAAGATTGTTAAAGAGACCCAACAGACTTCAGAACTTTTGAAGAATTTTCTTCCACATAATTTGGCTTCAACATCTTTAACAAAATAAAGGAAGATCTAAATTAAGCATATAATATTAACTGAAAATGTTCGACTTCCTCCCACCACTAAAAGTTTAATGGAGATACTGTCATTTAGGACCTTTGTCTTTTCCCTGTCCTACACTTTACTCTTCCTCTTTTATGAGCAGTTTGTTTTTCCATACAAAATCGATCAGTCCCCAAAATCTCTTTTCCCCTTTCTGTTAAACAGGCAAATGGCTCCTCAGACCAGGGGGGTTTTGCACATGATGTACTTGAATCACTACTGAATATCAATTAGTGTGTTGTGCAATTAGATCACAATCACAAAATCAGTCAAGAAAAGAAAAAGAAATGAATAGCATTTGGCCCTTTCTGAAAGATTTGCACTTTTAAATTGACGACTAAGTTATGTCTCCAAATCCTTGGAGCTTCTCTCATCCACAAGTTTACAGTGTTAGACAGAAATATAAAATTATAGAACACTACATCAAGTCTTAAGGACAATTTTTTTTTGGTTTTATTAGTATCTACTGAAAGAAATCAGCACAAGTAATTGAGCTATACATGCCTTTCGATTTTTGTTCCAACAATGAACCTATAAGCAAGTTATCCCACATCCCCTTCTCAGAATCCAGTTGATTATATGTCCCTAACTATACCTAATCGCAAATCCTCTACAGAATTGCACATAAGCCAGCTCCGGCTGTATGGTGTCACTACTAAGCATCCTTTTTGTACATTATCATCTGTGCAGATAATTGGATAGCCTGCAGTTGCATCAATTATAGAACAATAAGCTGCACAGAGAAGACTTACAATAGGAGCATCAGACATTGAATAGCCACATGGACTAACTAGAAGGATCACAGCCGAAACATCAGAAAGATTGCTAAGGACAATGACAAAGTCAACAGATGAAGCACTTGGCGGAGCTCTCCAGTATGAATGAGGCGAACCAGCATCCAGTGGTGCCAGTAATGACAAGCAAGGCGCCGAACCTACTGCTGTTTCCACCTTCAATACATAATAACCAACAGACAATTTCGTAAAGAAGTCAATCGGAGTTTGAATTGAGATGCAGCCAAGCAAAAAGGTTCAATAGTATAACATGCACAATATCAAAAGTCGCAAACAATTACTGTCAGGTGCACTTCAAAAAATACAAATTTTGTCACTTGGAAAACACATTTCGAGAGGAATCAATGTTTTGGTTATTTGCATCATTTCTGCATATTAATTATTTCTTGGGCTGGTCATATCATGGTCACTAATAGATTAGCATAGGAGCGGAACCAATTTGCTAAGCACCTTAAAATAACTAGTATCGGTTTTAAAACTGCTCAAATCTCAAGCATTATCTGTGGATCTTATCTGTCTTCCATGTAAATTCTGTAGTTAGAAACGAGACCAATTTTCGGACATTCCATGCCCCTTAAGCTAGTAATGCGTAACCAAAGGGCAACCTGTACCCATCCTTTTCAGTTAAATAACACCATATTTCCCAAAATTCACTAGCAAGAAATTTTCAATTTGAGGTACCCCAAAAGCAGTCCTGCATCACCTGGCGCTAGATATTGCCAGCCAGATGCCACTGTCTGGTTTATATGGTATAGCACATCCTTTCTAGTGGTCATGTCCTTACAGCTACTCAAAACATTTTAACAGATCCAGGTAAACCCCACCAAGCAAGATGTGAGACATAAAATCTCATTAGAGAACAAAAATGTAAAAACATTTGCAACAAACATAACTGTTAATGGAGTTTCATATTGCCAAATTAATCAATTTCTCAAGTGACAGAAAATAAACGGGGACTGCAAATGAGAGTGAAAAACCGGTGGGCGTTAGAGAATTCAAGGAATGAAAGAAAGGGTAGAGCATCTATATAATATAAACATATATTTAGATATATATTTGGGTGGGGGGGAGGGTTGGGTTGAGTGGCAAGGGAGAAGGGATTGTAAATAGGATATCCTGGGTTCAAGACCTCCCACTCGTACCCTCCCAAAAAAAAAAGATATCTATTTGTGTGCAGATAAAGTTGTGGAAAAAAATCACTATGAAGCATTGCTCTTTTACGAGGGCAAAATATCCATATCCTACAGAGTAGAAAGAAAAACAGTTTTTTGTACGTCTATCTGAGAACGCAAATATGAAGTAAGATTATTTTAAAAGCACAATTTGGTTTTTTAGATGGAAGAGGTTATTTTCCAAGGAAAAAGTTGGTTTTGACCATCTCTAACTCAACCTATTGATGAAAATGATCAGGAACATCTCAAGTGCCATACATGCGTTGAAATTGCATAATGTTGAAATTACTAGAACAGCAGGCTAATTTCCTAATCTGAAGTATCATAAACGTCACAACATCTGAGCTCCAGCATGACATCTGCTGCTCGGTTGTAGTTTATAGTTTCTACTGCTTTTCTCAGCAGAAGTCAAACAGTCTTAGGGGATAAATTTAGTAATGCAGGAGCAGTTATTGAAACAGTCATCCAGAAAACTGTCTTTACTATAGGTTTATTGTCTTGGTCAACTAGATTAACCTTTTCAATATACACAGATCCCAAGGTTACCCAGAATTTCTAACGTCCCAAATCTTTACAAGGATCATTTTTGGGATGCATCCTGCAGTTCTTCCAAGCAAGTTTCCGTTTTCCTTGCGTTTAACTGCCCATATGAGTTGCCTCCCAACAACCATGTTTTACAACATTCAGTATGGGATCCACAGATCTGTAGATTGGGCTACCATTTTAAAAGGTTGAACAGCAGGATGGACATAGGACATATTACAATCAGACAAACAAAAACAAACAAATTCACTTTCTATCACGATAATTGCCAAGTAGTCTTGTAATCCCAAAGTGAAGTGAGATGGAAAGGCAAAGGACACAAAAACTGAATCAGCATGAGCATACAGGAAAAGGATACATCTATTAAGCGTATATCCATATATGAGTAAATAAAACTGGAGAAGGTCCAAAATTCTACCGGGTGGAGAAAGCTGGCATAAGGAAACTCAGAAAGTGATTCTTCTCCATTCGTCAACTGTCTCAAAACCTTTGTTGTATGTTGACTACTTTGAGGAACACAATCCACAGCAGAAAATCCCACAATATGGTCCAGGGCTTTATGTGCTGCATCATCAGCACGTGATCCTCTTCGCTGGCTAATCAAGACCCTAACATAGTCCACAATCAATGCATCAAGCACTATATCATGGCAGCAGAGTTTACAAATAATCCCATCTAGTGACACTGAACGGTTTGAAGATGAATCACTTATGCTTCCATGACTTGATCCTCCCTGTGCACTTGCACTACCAGGATTTGAGGCATCCCGCGAGTTATAGCTTGAAAGCAGGAGAGCGCCTTTCCCAGCACAACAAACTTTACAAACCTTTCTTTCACATTCAGAACACAGAAAGAAAGATTCAGAACCTTTAGAAGAAGTTGAGGTGGTGGATGCTTGTGCAGATGATTCACTTTCTGCCCGAACCTGACAGATGCCACCCAAACAGCTCTCACCAATCCCCGTTATGTTCCAGAAGTCTACAACACCATTATCCATCATCTCAAGACCAATGGCAGCAGTAATTCTGTCTTCAAGAGACGTATGCCCAAGCAATGCAAGTGTATGCACCACCCTGCATAATCTTCCTGTATAAGAATCCTCAAGCAATAGATTAGGATTTATGCTTGCAGGATCCACTCCAACTGCTAATAAGGCTCTATCCCTCTGAGCTGCAGAAAGATTTAAACGGAGCCGCTCAATTTCAAGTTTCATAGCTTCCATAAAATCTAATTGTCTTTCCTGTAACATTAGGAGAAAAGGAAAATATTTCAATGACTGAAATGGCTTGCCTGTGTGATGTCTTAATCTGAAGATTCTAATCTTCCATTTTCCTTTTTTCTTGAACTAAAATAAAAAGTTTACCAAACACCCTATGATTAGAAGATTGAAGTCTATAAGAGATGGTTAGTATGTTTACTTCATGAAGTTATACCACATACAAATATAATCATCTTAAGGCCAAAGTTTGACAGTAGATGCACTCAGCATTCCAAACAAGCAAATGTAAGATGTCAAAGCAAACATCCTCACGTGTATCAACTAGAAGCTCACTTTACCAATTTAGGCCTTAAAATACCATCAGTCATCAACATCTTAGATTAATGTCTATTGATGATCCTTATAACTCAAGTTCCGATAATGCAAATAAGCCCTTTAAGTGCAATATGTCAGACATTAATCAATTTAACATGCCAAAAAGTATACCCATTTAAAATGATGAATTTGCCTGAAAGTGGTTTCAGCAATGAAAAGCCAATGTTCAACCTAAAATTGCACAAGTTATGGAATCCACAGCTTTATAAGCTTATGTCATCACTTTATTTGCTCTTTGGGCTATGGTTAATCTTGATTGAGGATGAGTTCAAAGATGACAATCTAGAGACCCCTTATCTACTGCAAATGAATGCCCATCCCAACCCAAGTTCATAAACAGCTTTTCCAATGGTGCCAGAATGATTTTCAGAAGATTGGATAGGAAACAAGCAAATAATAAATTTGGCATAGTTATTCAACTAATGATTTTCTGGGAACAAGTTATGAGTGTCAAGTTTGATGATTTAAAAAGGTGGTGTTAACAGGAATTCAGAATTTTAAAGACCTTGTTCGCATAACTGCTCCAACATTGTTGATTTTTCTTTAAAATTCGAAGCATCCTAGGAATGAAGATGTCAAATATTAAGAAAGTTAAATGACCTGCAATTGAATAACTTGACAAGAAGTTTTACTATAAGATTTTCTTTTCCAATTTGCAGGTTAACATGGTTTATAATTTTTTTTGGATATTATATACAACTGTCTCTACTATTAAATCAACTTTAGATGTTTAAGAATACCTATTATTAATTCCAACAAAAGCACAAACTTGTAAAGTAACATTTTTCAAGAATTAGTTGTATGGTTGTCAAAAAAATATAATGCATTCAGCACTCGAATTTCCCAGCAGTTTAAGAAACAGCCACTAGTATTGTGATTCACCAACTTAATGGTATCTGTAACTTCAAATTCATAATGTAAGCTTCAGTGCTCATGTTAGAGAAACATAAGCTTCAGTGTTGATGCTTCATACTGTTATAGACATGAATCAAAACAAAATCTTCCCCCAGGTGTAGCAGCCGTCATGTCAAGTCTATTGACTTCCTTACCACTAGATCAACTATTTTTGCAAAATAAAAATAATTTAGTATCTAAGGACTTTAACATTAACTACTTCAACTACATACTCTTACTCGCTTTTAGCACAATTTCTTATACCAGCATGACCATAACTCAGAGAATGAGCGACTCTTTTTTCCCCCTGAAGTACCAGATGTTCCTATAACCTTAAGTATCCAAACAGAAAGCATGCTGCCTCAAAGCACAAATAACAATCAGACGCCTTCTTAACACCATTCATTTTGCTGTTATTAATCATCACTACAAAGTAAAGGGGTCTTGACTTTCTACAAGCATTCAATGGCATAAAATGTTGGACGAAGCAGAGGTCATCTCTTCAACTGAAAAAGAAAGTGTCACTACATGTTCTAGATTTTGCTAATGTTTCCACTTAGCTGAAACCAACAAGTATGGCAGAAGCAATGTTCAACAAGCTACTAGCAGGTATGAATGCCACAGGAGGACCTTTTCAAGTACATGAAACAGTATCAATGAATTTTAATCTTGCAGACACTTTAGAAATCCTAGGCCTACATTATTGTGAATTTAGAGCTACTTATAGACAAGAGATTGTTACTTTTGGATGTCCTCCAAACTTTAAGGTACCCATAATCTAAATAAAATAAGTTGAATATTTGATGTTAAAAAGGGAAAAAAAAAACTTAAGACACCTATAAGTTGTCAAAGGAAAAGCAAAATTTTCAAAGAAGGAAAAAATTGAAGTGCTCCTATGGTCATTACTAAACTAGTAACGTACCATCTGTGGTCCTGAAAGTAATTTGAAACACTTGATGTACTGTTGCGTGCTACTATCTGAAGGTTCATTATATGATACGGCCTTTGCGTCATTATTTACACCATTATGGTTGTGGATAGTAGCATCATCCAAGAAGTCAAGCAACTCACTTCCTTCGGGCATAGCACTTTCTATTTCAGGTTCTGAAAAGGAATCTGAATGTCTTTCTTCTCCAGTCAAAAGGTCAATCCATGAGCTGGCAGATTTATCAGATTGTACATGTGCCATCACTTTATTATCAGACAAAGCATCAGCAAAAGGATTCATGTCCGTTCCAGAGAGAAGCGGGTTAACTTCCTTTTGATTAGCATTGGCGTGCTTACAAAACCTTGCACCAGGTCCTTCTCGAGTAAATATAAACCTCCACGGCAGAGATACTCCAAGTATTTCTATCTGCAAAACTTGGAGATTTAATATGATGATTCTTCTTTGGTATTTGCAAAAAAATTTAAGAGACTCAGGGATTTTCTTTCAAGCGGTGCAAGAAATCGGTTACTAATTGGAATTACATTTACAATGTCAACTTCAAGGAAAGAGCAAAGAATAGAGTACTTGACAATCTGATTAGCTCATCAAAGGGAAATATTTGCACTCCCCAGGCAGACTTTAAGCTAAGTCAAGGTCATACTTACCCTACTGAGATTTCACAGGCAATAGGTTATTAGGTATTGTCAAGAACAAGGTGCTAGAAGCTGTAAGTGTTAAACCATATTTCTTTGTACCTCACCAAGCGTCATTGGGCTCCTTCCGCCCATAGCAGGGTAAAATGTAAGTGCAACAACACGAGTAAGGAAATCCAATTCCCCTTCCAGTTCTTCAAAGTCATACAACAGAGAGAGGCAGGATGTATCCTGTGTATGTAAACGAGCACCAGCCCCGGTAATAGCCATATCCTCTGCATTAACAGATCCTGGTAAGGGTATCAAAATGTTTGTCCCACTTGGGCATTGAGGAATAGAAGCTCCCTGTATAAAGAAAAGCAACCACCTGTAAGAGACTATCAACTCAAGCAAGGAACCTAATTCCTTAGAAAAGTCAGCGACTGAGTCTAGGAGAAGAGAAACAGATAAAGTGAATGATAAAAAGTCTCCAAAGAGTTAACTTAAAAGGTCAACATCCAACATGGCATCATGCTTTTTTGAGACAAAAAGGCCAAGATTTACTCAAGATTGAGGATCACATTTTGTTCATTTAAAAAATCAATCACATGAATTGACCAGAAAAAAATCAAGCTCTTTTACATAAAGCCCAATACAGAACACATCTGCACAAGGTTGGTTCAACTTTTATGTTCTCAAAAGAGTACTTCAACAGCATCCATAAAACTGCCTCCAACATACGATTATGTGAATACCTATTATCATTTATTTGTGCACACAAACACAAACAAACCCATGTGTTTCAGTTGATTACTTTGTTAACCACATTTATCTGGTATTGCTGGCTTTCATTCTTTTTTATTCTTACAACTTGGTTCCTTCTTCATCTTTTATTTTTTGTTTTTTCATTTTTTTGGTCTGTTTTCTTGGTATTGGGGGCTTGAGAGAGAGAGGCTTTTGGGTGCTACATGGTTACAAGGGGTAAGAAGTAGAGAAGTCATGCATGAAAGGAACAGAAGATCAGCAGTTTTTCTCACACTGAGTAAAGGATGAAGCATAGCTGCAGGGGAGACCAAAAGTGGGTGAGGAAATAGTATCAGCTGGTTCGTTGTTGTTTTCCCTTAGTTTTGTTTTTCATGAGCTGTTTTTCCATTGATATACAAGGGACTACATAGATTGCACGATTTTGGGTTCCAAAATCCCATTTATCTATCCAAGAACTCACATAACACTCGAGTGTGGAAGCACATGTATGGCCCTTCAAGGAGATAAACATAAAAAGAGATATACCAGACCTCAACGACAAGTTTAAGTCCATCTAGATAGCGCCCTGTCCTCACATCAACAGTCGATGGAAAAGTTGAATCATCAGCTCCATGTGAAACTGTGAGAAGAAGCTGACTGACATGACAAGGTTCACCAAGATAAATAAAGAGCTCAACCACATCTGCCCCCAGTGGACAAACCTGTCAAATACATACACCTTCTGTAAATTTATTTTCTTACAAAAAAAACTACAAATTAAAAGTATCAGTAGCAGGCCTTTTCACCCAAGTAATGATAAAAGCAATCCAACCTAAAAAGCCCAATAAATATTTCCATTTGATATATAGACAATTACCCTATTATGTTACATTAGAATTAACCTACAAACACATGATAATGATAACTAAAAAATAATAGTAGTAATTATAACCAACAACCCAGCTTAGGTAGTAGGGATGTAACCTTCAGGTCCCTAATTCGACTCTCAAGCCCTCCATTTTCCCTCCTTCCCCCTTATAACACTTAGAGCCTCCCTGGAACTGAAACTAACAATAACAATAACAATAATAATAGTAGTAGTTGTTGTTGTTGTTGTAGTTTCAATAACATCATTAATTATCTTGGAAGTCCATGAATTATTTCACAAGGTTCCGTTTAGTCTTTTAAACTTTTATTACTACTATTAGACCTCAAAATTCATTTCATACATCAGTTTGGTCTCTGGGCTGCAATCAAAAAGATTAGGTTTAACAACCTGACCCTAAAACTTACTAAGAATTTCTGAAAACTTAGAAATCAAAGTCTAGAAGATCTAATCACCTCTACGTATTTCAGGAATCATCACAGTAAAAGTATTCGTACTTAAAGGAATGTGTCATATCGTGTGTATCATACCTAACCTCATATTTGTCTCTTAAATAAGTCACAATTTTTAGGTTCAAGTCTTACTTAAGGTGAACCAGAGTGGATTTGTATGATATTTTAATTAAAATTGACATAGTCTATTTGATATTTTAAGGGTAAAATGAATGTATCAGTTTTGTATAGGAATCAATTGACAAGTGCAAGAAACTTGGACTAAATTGAGTCGATATTAAAAAGGACTTAAAATTATAAAATTTCTAGTGTGGAATATGTAGGATATTGTGAAAAACTTCAAGGGCTTTAAGGCAATTTACCCTATATATCACAAGCAAGTTTCTTATACAAAAAGTGAGAGAGCAAGGCCATGTGAAAACTAAAGAAAACTTGATAAGAAGCCTGTCATGATAAATTAATATAAAAAATGCCATAGTTACCCATATGAGATCTTTTGTTTTGAAGGTAAGAAGGCCAGCTCCGCCATCAGAACTTGGAATCATGCTTGCAACAGGCTTAAGAAAGCACCCAGATGGACGCGAAGGTACCTATGATGATAACCATACAGAAGCAGACAATGTTTTAGCATGGATGCAAAAGATTCTATCGTAAAGGCAACCAATGGATAGAAAACAATAATTTCACCTCCAATAACAGCTCACAAACAAGTTGTAATTGAGTCATTATGAATACAAGGCATCTTTCTCTACATGATTACAGAAATATATTATGGGCATTTTAGGCCCAAAGCCTCAATAGACTGTTAAAATCTGATGTCGAGCAATTCGCACATCACATAATCAGGTGTTACTTCAGGCTACGTCCTTTCATATTACGTGTTTATACCCCAAAATTTTTACTCAAAAGGGAATTTTTTTCATTTGCTTATCTTCTGGATCACAGTACCTCACCAAAATATCTAAACCATGATTATGATGAACAGGCTCAAAAGTTGAGAGCCAAATCTGCAGTTGCAAAACATAACTTATTTCAATAACCATGTACAACCATTTAAGAGACTACAGTAAGTTTCACCAAGGCCAGTTGACAAAATCTCATTGGGATTACATGTGCAACACCAAGATTTTGGATAAAGGCTAACATTATGGATACTTCTTCAACTGTCCTACTTTCCATCAATGCCATACTTATCGCTTTCCCACACCCCCCCCCCCCAAAAAGTCCATCTTGAAAAACTGGACCTTTTAGTCATTATCCATTAGAAAGAGTAAGTAGGTAAAAGCAAACAACTTATTTGACTATTATTCAAATTATAATGGCATCTGAGACAGCTAAAGAATCAAACTATAAAGAGCAAAAAATCACTCTACATCTACCAAGAAAAATGTCAAATAATAACCATACGTATAGACTAAACTCAAATCCCATGTTAATAGACAGTTCAGTCACATATGCTCTATGTTAATACAAGTCCACAACCATCTTTATCCAACCACAATTGATTTATTAGTTAAAAGACACTTGTTTGCAGTTTGGACTAATACAGATCAATTTTGAGTCCACAAACTTATAGAACTTACTTATGATAGGACCACAAAAAACTAATATCATCTTCCAACTTAAAAGGACTTAAACATAACAAACATGCAATACAAGTAAACACTAATATCACAGTGGCGTACATTTTTGCACTTCATGAGTCATGATATCATTTTCCATGGATCTGAATGCTGAATAATAATCTTGAGAGAGAAACTTAGACTAAATTCAGAAAACTACCAATGGAATAAACTCCAAAAAATTGGAGTATCAAGAATTTTGTAGCTTTGATGGATTTTCTTTGAAGGTTTCTCCACAAGTTGATAGCCTACTAGTACACAAGAAATAACGGACTAAGACAGATAAAGTGAAATGCACTACCTAAGGGATTACCTTGCTGGAACCAGTCATAAAGAGGAAGAAAATTGCATTCATTGAGCTCCTCACATGCAGTTTAAAGTATTGATTTTGAGTCAAATTACAATGAATATCATAAAAAATAGAGCTCTTCTTGACATGAATGCTGCAGCACCAAGTGCAAGTCTTTTAAATCTTTGATGGGATATTCTTTGGAGGATTCCCCTCCAGCAGGTAGCCATCTACTATATGAGAAATAATGATAAAAGAAGTGAAATGTACTAAAACTAAAGATTTACTATTTAAGACCTACTTATGAAGAGGAAAGAAAACTTCATCCATTTGAATCTCCGCTTGCAGATTTTTAAGTATTGACATATAAAATCACTATGACCATAAGCAGAGCTGTAGCTGAGAAAAAGCCTTGATGGAGGATGAATATTGTTATTTCATATACCGAAGAAGATTCCTATTTCAGAAACTTTGAAAGATTTTACTTCTTAAAAACATGCACTACTTTTTATGGGAAATAGCCAAATGACTTATTCAAGCTCGTAGGGTCAACCAGTAATAGACACTATACAGTTAATATCAAGAAATCCAAGTACTTATCTATCCTGTTGGAATAGGTGATATTGATGTCACTTCACCAAGGTAAAAGCAAAACGATAAGACTATTTACAGGTCAATAGCGACCAAGAAACAATCTATAAGCATCAAATGGCACCAAGTGTACCAAGATTCAGTAAATAAATTCTTTGGTTCAGAAACAAACATTTTGGTATAGCTTAAGTGCAAAATGCAACAAGTAAGGTTTCTGCAAGCGATAAACTCGTCAATGTAATACTGGAAATGACATACATGTAAAGGCCGGAGTACAACTGAAGGAAGGTGCTTAAACAGCCTCAGTCCAAGAAAAATCTCCAACTGTTTCTGGCGAGAGCTATCTACAACAGCATTTTTGTATCTTCTTTGTAGAGTAATTTTCATATTCTGTGCAGCAGAAAACTGTTTAAATTTTCCAGCATCTTCATTAAATATGCTAAGAATTTGGCTATGCATAGCTTTAGAACCAGTATAGAGTGTAGCATGAATATCTCCAGCAATCAGAAAAAGGTCAGCTAGCTGAGAAACAGGTGATAAGATGGTTGATCTCTTAAACTCCTCAAACGTCATGTCAAATCTCTTCCACGGTTTATCAGGACAGGGATGATTCCAGGTAGTCGTCCTCGTATTATGATCAATATAATATGTTTTTCCAGTTACAGCATCAGATCTTTTCTCCCACCCAGGAGGCAATGGAGCAGTATATCCACCATAGCTATTATTTGATTGATAAGCATATGCTATGTCGCTATCAAGTGATATGCCTAACCGTCTGCATTGCTCCACAAACACATGAAGAGAACCAAAATAACTAGCAGCATTTGTTCTATCCAACGAATCCGCACAATTGAAACGTATTACTCCATTCTGATGAGATCTTAAGCAGAATGCACCATCAAATTCATCATTGCAAATGATTTCACCTTTGCAATTATGAATCCGCTCACGTGAAGGAAGATAATCTCCTTCAGAAATGCCAATAGCTACTGTAGGTGCTTTTAAAAGGTACCAAAGTCCCTCAATCGTTTGCTGTTCTCCTTTCAATTTTACACTTGCATGCCAATCATAGTTGATCAAATGAACTCTAGTATATGGAAGTTTTTCTGTCGATCTGATATAATTTAAACATTCCTCAAAATGCTGAACCAGAATGGATTCTGATTTTCCTTCCCCATATCGCAGCAAGTTCACACATACAATTGGAACCACAGCACTTTTTTTCTGATTCCCACCAACAGCTACGTCTAGGTTTCTTGTATCATATCTCTTAGTCAATCTTTCAAAATATTGAGGACTTTCTTTATAAGGATCACGATCTGAAACATATATTTCTGCTTCGGCAGCTGTGATCTTCAACTCTGCACCCCACCAAAGAGGAATAGTGCCTCTTCGCCAAATGTAAGTGTTGAAAGGAATGCTTTGACCAGTTTTTCTAGGAACCCACACAAGCTGCTCACACTCAACTTCATTCCCTGTCATTAAAAAAAAGTGTATGGCAATCCTAGCCCATTAACAACAAACTACATACAAGCACAAAAGCCAGCTATCATCCCTATTATGTAGACAACTATCAAACTTTTGTACCATGGGTTTTATTTTATTTTATTTTCTTAAATCTCACAACTAAATTTGTTAGAGATCAGTGAGCAGTTCCCATGCAACTTTTGGCAATTTCCTTCAAGATTCCCTGTCCTATTCAGTATTAGCTGTTTTCCACATTAACGATTTTTTTCTTTTAGAAGGAAAATTATAGAAATCGTAGATGGCTGTATCTCAAAGGTGCATGACCCTTATAGTGCAGTGCATTGAGTACTGACAAGGTACCAAAGGTACAAGATTACTGCACCATGCATGGTCTGGGATACTTCAGGAGCACAGAACAAAATTCACTCTAGCAGGTTTGAATTCCATCCTAAGATAGGCGTGCATACCATGTTAAGTTATAAAAATATAAAACTAAAATAAGTGGTAGTATGTGAATAACAAAATATGGAACAGAATATCCACACCAAAGATGTTAAAGTCCATCTACAGTCATCAAACATGTAAATGTACATCAAAAATGGAAGAACGAGTCACAATCTGGAAGGGTTGAAAATACAATATAAAGGACATGGAACTATAGTCACAATGTAGAAAGGGATGGGATGAATAGAGATGGATCAGTGTTAACATGCCATGCACTGATCTTTCCTCTCAAGCTACAATCCACCATCCACCTCCAAGCCACCTCTTTGCCATGCCCAAAACAACCGTACCAATAAAGAGATTTTTTAACTTATACCAACTTAAATTTTGTCCCAATTATGGAAAAATATCCAGTTGTCAAGTTAGATTTACTTAGATTCTATCAATGTCCACAGGTTTCAAGCCGAACAGTTAAGTGAATAGTTTGCTTATGCCAAAGAAGAGCAACCTACCTGTGCTATAACATGAGTTTATACCCCTAGCCAAATAGCGAGTACCAGGATGCAGCCTACTGCGACGAGCAAGAAGAGCAACTATTCCTTCCGGCTGGCCCAAGCTTCCAAAACTGCGGCAATCTGCAAAGCCCTATAAACTGGAGTCAATTAGACACAAATATTCTTTTCAATTAACAAGGGTCAACATATCCTAAGATGCATGAAAATCAAAAGCATACAGATATTTAATTTACGGACTGGAATCAAGTTGGAAAATGTCCAGACAGCTATAAAGTGAAACTAATTTTGAGCTCATCAGGGATGCAACCAAGTCGAGTCTAAAAATACCATTTAACTTTTAATGGAGTATGATATTACTTTTCCCTCCAATTTTATTGATCCATTATGAATCTTGCCAAACAAGACCTTTTAATGGAGGTAAGACGTTATGTTCCCCTCCTTCAGTTTCTTTTATCCATTAAGTATCAAAGCACACAAAACCACTTCTAAAAGTGGTCTTTTTAGATTAAAATTCTCTAGGGACTAAAATGCTGATATTTACGTGGCAACTTTCCTCAGTAATTGTGAGGGACGACAGAACTAAGCATTTCATAATTGGGTAAATGTACTAATAGAGGTCTAAGATAACAAGCATTTTGCAAAAGCTTCCTTGGTCAATTAAAAACTTTAATCACCCTTGGAACAGAATGAAAATTATTCTAGAGTAGAATGTACTTCCCTCTACTTTAAACAAGTATCTAAAACAAGTACTTCCCTCTACTTAATCCACCATCGCCTTCCATATCATTTTTATACCCCACATCAAAACTTTCAATAGGGTCATCAGTCCAGATTACTGACAACATGCACAGTTAAAAATTCTGGTAGACATAATTATTATAATTTTCAAAAATGCAGGTACTGAAGTTAAAGATGCCAAAGTAGTAAGGAAATTCTAAGAAGCATTATGTGAAAATACCAAGTGTGAAGAAAAACCTGCAGAAGAGTGACACAGTGCTGAGCAAGTCCAATGTTTTTGAAGGGGCTCGAGAACCATTTATTCCAAACAAATTCTTCATCAGGATTTTGCAAATCCATACGACTGGGAAAGGGCCGAGTGAGGTCCCTTGTTTCGCAGAAGTAATACTTCCCATCAATGTCAAGATCTGTCAATTCTTGAACATTTTTCAGTTCTCCTTTTCCCTGGGGTTGAGGATTCTGAAGTGAAATTTTGATCCATTGGCTCTCAGTAACAGTATGTACACACCCTCCACCGGGCAAACGTGGAATGGTGGCAGTTAACTTTGTTGCAACAAGCAGCAAACCAAAACTCCCAAGGGCTGCATAGCCCAATAAAGCCCTTGCATAAGTTATGCTCTTACACAACCATTTTGTACCATTGGTTATGTAATCTAAAGCTTCATTTTGTGATCTGAAAACATCAAAGCCTGGCTTTGCATTATAGCAAAGAGCACCAGTGGTAGGGTCAACATAGATCACCTGGGTATCAGTCCTGGAAGACAAACTGACAACAATATATACTTCACTTGAATCCAAAGTGACAACAACTACAGATGTATCCCGGAAATGATTACCTGCAACAACTGTGACATACGAGCATGAACAGGCAGAAAACCATGAAAACGAAAGAGGCAAAATATATGACATCCATCAGAAGAAAGCCATACATATCCTAAAATTTTCTGAAAATACAAAGAAAATTATGGGACTTTACAATGAGACAGAGGAAAAAGACAAGCACCATATATTTTCTGAAGGGCAACTTATTGCCGGTTATCCTTGCAAGATAACAAAATGATTTCCATTATGTAAGGTTCAAGGAAAATGATCTTTTTAACGCGAATAAGGACACAGCCTATCCCAACCGGACAGCTCACTTATATCAATAACGCATGACTAAAGTGGTAGTGGACGTAGGATTCAAGAACTTACTTTTTAACAAGTGGACCTTGTTAGATTTCTGAGGGTAACTTTTTTTACTATGTTGAGTTGAGGATTTATAATTAATGCACAGATAGAGAAGACAAATAAGAAACTAATAGGGGTTTAAATGATATAACAAGCAGTTAACTCATGATGTTGTCTCGCTTTCAACTAAAAGATTGCCATGATTGATCAGATTACAAATAAAAAAGGTAAGTCATCAACCAAATCACGTTGTTGCAAATGTTCCTATACATGTGATTTGCTAAATAAATAGGAACTTTATGGCCATTCTTACTCATCTATATAAAATCCCAAACTCTGCCGTTCGGACCAAGAAGGAACTTAATATAGTCCAATATTCAGGACACATTCATGAGATACCAAGAAAAATAGTACCTGCATCTAACTGCAGCACCATGTACAAAGGCTATTTCACAATCCAATCTCTCAAATTCTAGTTACTTTTCTCTCATTATCCTTCATGTGGCATGGAAATGTCTTTATTCTAAAACCCAAAAAATGATAAATTGCAGTTTACATTACCAAAAAAATGTCCAAATTGCTAACGATGTTAGGACAAAATTATTCCTAGCAATCAGAGTAAAATCGCTCCATGTAACAAAACATACCATGTATTAGGCAGAAAACCCAATGTCAACCCAGGCAACAACTGTTTAACTATTACTGCTAAACCATAACAATAACCTCATATGAATTATCATAACAAAAGAAGTAGCAATTCTCAGCAGCTCACCAGGTGATTCCATGTCACAGAGAACTGATTCAGGCACTGTCCAGAGCCTTCGCGCCTACACTTTCCAACCGAGAAAACCAACTTTCTGATCAAAGGCAATTCAACAAATTATATCATAGAAATGGTCAGAACATATCCCTTTTCAGCTACGATCATTTTCATACTACTTCAGCTTCCATAACAAAACATAAAAATAAAAAAGATCACAATTACAAAGCTCCTAATTTCGTTCCATATTGTCAAAAAGCGTGGACCATTTTCAGCATTATTTACAGAAACGGCTAAAATAAGTAGGACAACCTTCTTTCGACACTATAACCGATCAATCACTGCTCTGTGAATAATTCACATTGGATCACCTATTTCCACTGAAAAAAAATTACAATCCAGAATGCCAAATCAAGCCACTGATAATGGGATTCTCACCCTTTCACGAATTTTCGATAAATAATACTGAAAAAAATCACTTTATCAGCAAAAAATCAAGGAAACCCACGAAAAAAATCCCCAAGTCGCCAATGTCTACACAAGATTTGAGTTGCATATCCAATTATACAACACTTGTTGAATAAGATTATACTCTATGATAATAGGTAGCTTAAAAGATCTATAAAGTACTTAGTATTTCAGCTAATTCAGCACTTGAAATTGTAAACAAGAAAAAATCGACGCATAACTTAGAAGAAAACGTAGAAGAAGAGACTGACCTTTCTATTGGGGCATGAATCGAGGAAAAAGAATTCTGTTGGTTGAATTCTAGAAATGAATCGATTTTATTTTGCAACTTATATCCTACGTAGATTTTGACAGGCAAATTGCATTGTACTCCTTAGACTTTTAGGATAGTTTCACTTTTCCCCTATTTTTCTTATGGG
The DNA here is from genome assembly GCF_036785885.1 of Coffea arabica. Classification (NCBI taxonomy): domain Eukaryota; kingdom Viridiplantae; phylum Streptophyta; class Magnoliopsida; order Gentianales; family Rubiaceae; genus Coffea; species Coffea arabica. The sequence continues at coordinate 41,178,300 of NC_092314.1, read as the reverse complement.
CATTTTAGGTGTTACATAGGAAAGATACTTCAATTATAGAAATGCTATTATAATTGTCCCTGCTCTTTTCATTTTTTTGCCTTTTCTTTTCTTTTTTCCCCGTCCATCTCTTTTTCCCTTATTTTTCTTGTTCGTTCTTTTTCTATAATTCACAAATTACCCCTATTCTAAAATGACTTTTCTTTTCTGTATTTTTCTTTTCATTAATTTTATAAAATGAGATTTCAAAATGCCTTACATTTTCTTGACTTACATAAGGATTTGTAGGAAAAAGACGATAGGAAGACTATGGCTACTCAAATGAGTAGAAGATAAAGGTATCAAATAAAGTCTAGTAATAATCTAGAAGTTTAATGGAAGGAGAGGTGACAATAGTTTGATGAGCAAGTGAAGAGAAGAAAAGGAAAAATTAAAAAAAAAGACAAATAGAAATCGAGTTGGAAAAATTGACAAGATATTTTTAGAGTGAGAGGAGTTTCATAAAAAAAATTAAAATAGTGGTAAAATGCTTATAGAAAAAAAAATAAAATGGAGAAATGTGAATAATATTTAGGTTGAGAGATTAATTGATCTTGCTTTGATAGCTTCCCTGCAAACTAAATTTATAAAACTACCCTTGACTATCACCTTATGTTCAAGTTTCATATGTCCATACCAATTTTTTTATACCTCTTACAATGTTGATCAAATCAAATGATTTTATTTTGGCATGACAATGGACTCATTATATTTCAATCTCACCAATATTCATGGTGAAACTCCTCCATTTAGCCATCTCCCAAATGATCAAATCTAGTGATAGCAATGAATTTTCATATATTTCAAACTAAAATAAAGCATATCTATTTACAGTTATCAAATAAATCATCAAACTAGCACATTTAATCTAATACAATATCACACAAAATGACTAAGAGAATGATGCTAGACTTTAAAAACAAAGACATAAGTTCATTATAAAATCAAACGAAAAAAAAAGGAAAAACTAAGTATTGCTAAAAGATAACCTAATAAACATATTCACCATTCTTAAATAACTATGAAACAAACATCAAAATCCATAAATAAGCATAGCCAACCGTATATTAATAGGATCAACCTGCAACCATATAGAAAGCTTATGAACTTAAGTTAAATTTCTAGTAAGCTAAAGGACTCAACAAAATTAACAAATTAGGGACCTTTGCAAACAATTAAGAGAAACAAGGTTCAAATGATATTGTGGATTTCTTTTGTGAGCTACTAAAAAGTTGGGTCTCGAGATGGAAACTTGAAATTAAAAGGGCCAAAACAAAATAATAGAACTACAATCTAGCACAAATCTAACAACATAAGGGTCCAATAATACTAGATCAAAAGCACAAAAGAAGCAATGAAAAAAGGATGAAGATGGGCAGCACTGATAGCTCAGGATTCTTGGAGAAGATGAAGCAAGTCAAAATATCCAAGAGTATGAATCCTTTTCATCGCTCCAATGTCAGCTTAAGGTCATGTCATGTGCTTTCTATTTCTCACTTCTTTTCTTATTGGCCTACTTCCACTAGTCCCACGTACCAAGATACTTTCAATTACCATTCTTGGAGGCCAAGTTTCATTGTTAGCAAGGTTTTATATCCATGGTTATTATACTCCACTTTACAAGAAACCCAATAAAAAAAACTAGGTCAATGGATCATAGGTTCAATCTGTGGATCACAGTTGAGTCGATAGGTCACTAAAATAATATTTATAAATACAAAAAGTAATTTTAGTATACGTAAAATATCTAATAAAGTGTTTTGAAATACTAATTATTATAGTTAGAAAGATATATAATGAACATATAAATATTAATAGAAGACTTAATTTCATTTTATTCTACATTTATACAAATAAATTATATAGTCAAATATAAAAATTATGTCACTTATTTTCAAGGATATAATATCATTTTATTTTATTATTTTAATTTTTAAAAACCAAGTTAATTTTCTAACTACTCAAATGTTGTCACATGATGATAACATTTTTAGTTTGAAAATTAAAAGTATTAATAGTATAGTTAAAAAAGTAAAAAAGTTTATTTAAAGAAACATTTAATTATCAAATAAAAACTAAACAAGTTTATTTGAAGAAATATTTAATTATCAAATAAAAACTAAGTGCATGGTAAAGTTTTATGCACATTGAAATAAAAATCCAATGTTTACATCTTGTCAAAAGCATATATGTACTTTGTTCCAAAAATATAGACCAACAATTGAAAAGAAAATGTCAACTGAAAAATCGAACGGGTTCCCAGTTAAACCAATGAGTCCAATGGATTTGATTGGATAAACTCCTTATCCAATCAAACTATAGGTCTAGTCTGACCTAATAATCAATTCATTAGGTCGAACGGTTCAACTATCAGCAAGTCGAGTTTAATAACTATAGCTATATCTACTTTGTCCCTAGTGCGACTTGGCATATGCAAGTTGCCAATTCTAGTATCGCTGCCCAACTTATAGAGGACACCTAATCAACATGCTAGTTGGACCCGCTAGGTCCACTCAATCCACATTCTTTTTTTCGAAACGTTAGAACACTTTCATTGAACTTTAAATAGAACTTTACAATCTGAGCAAAGGCTCAATAAGCTGTACATGTTGTGTTCAAAGGCATGGAGGAATGATACCTTTCTCATCCAAAAGAATGTCTAAAGCATATGAACTAATGTTTGCACTAATATCATTGTTATCATCACTAACTAAACAAAAAGAGCACATTCGAAACAATGTCTTTAGGCTTAAGATGTCCTCAAGAAGTGTTGCCATTATGATATCAGCAGTCCTTCTATTTTTGAGCTGCCTCAGAAGTTCCTTGTTATGCATTTGTATCTTAATTTTGCTCCACTATTTTTCCACTGCTCTAACAAGACCAATTTGATTGCCATAGCATTATCAATGTTCTTGTTTCCTGAGCTTCTCTCTTTCATTGCCCAAAAAACTGTGCCTAGGCATGACAATCACTTGACTATAACTCCAATACCAAGTAATACTGGCCTTTGTTGACTTCTTGTTATCACTCTCAAGGTTGTTAGTTCCTGGTCCTCATGTTCCTGATATTGCTCATCCTGTTCTAGCATTGCTTCTGCTATGCTCAGTCTAGTTCTGTTTGAAACTATTTCCTCCTATTCTAGCCATTCTTTATGTGCTTTCTGAATGACTCTGCATGGTTGATGGCTGGTCTGATTCTCCAATTCCCTTTTATTGCTTTCCTTCCATAGCTACCACAGAATATTTGTAGTGAAACCAATGGATTTCTTCCATCCAATATTTTCCTTGCATTTGTGATTGTGCTCTATCATCTTCCAAAGTTGCCTTACTAATCTTTGGCTCCATCCCATGTTATCAGGGCTGTTTTCCAAATCTCTCTAGCTTAGGGACATTGCAACAGTGTGTGTTCACTATTTTTGGTTTCTCTCCACATCCTTGACACACTGGATCCCCAATTGATGTTTTCCAATATATTGCTTCTCTGACTGGGAGAGTACCATTTATACATTGCCATATGAATATCTTGATTTTGTGTTTGATGTTGAGCTTCCACAGGGTGCTCCAAATTTGCTTGCTTTGTTAGCTGTCTTCTTCAAAACTTGTTCCAGCAACCTTCCTCCTTTCATTCATTTTTGAGCTGTCTTCCATTATCCACTTGTACCCGGAGCTTACAGTGTAATTTCCTCATGCACTAAACTGCCAATGGTTGGAATCTTCTATGTCTAACATGCTAATAGGGATGTTAAGGATCCTCTCTGCATCAGCCTGGTTGAAAAGTCTGAAAATGGTATTTCTGTTCCATCTTCTGTGGTTGATGAGCTGCTGCATTGTTTCAAAGTCACAGTTTTGAGGTCTGGGAGTACCGGAAGGAGATTCTGGTATCCACTTGTGCTCCCAGATGTTAGTGCTTCTTCCATTACCAATCCTTCTTAGTATCCTTTTTCAATGTGACCCCTAGCTTCCATTAGTCCTTTCCAGATCCAAGATGCATTGCTTTGTGCTTTACATGTGAGGTTGACTTTTTGGGAAAATACTTAGCTTTCAACACTTTGCTGACCAAAAGATTTGGTTTGATCAGTAGTCTCCAGATTTGTTTCCCTAGCAGAGCTTTATTAAAAGCTTCCAAGTCCTTAAACACCAAACCAACTTTCTTTCTTCCTTGGGCCAATTTTCTCTAAGAAATCCAATGCATTTTATTTTTCCCATTAGCTTCTCCCCACCAATAATTTGCCATGGCAGAGCTAAGGTCCTTGTAAAGTTTTCTAGGCAATTTGAAGCATGACATCACATAGGTTGGCATAGCCATTGTAACTTCTTTTAGCATGACTTCTTTTCCTACGGAACTAAGAAGCTTATTTTTCCAACTTTCTAGCCTTCGTTTTATGTTGTCTATGATGAAACCAAAAATTTGATACTTTGTCCTTGACACAACCATGGGGAGACCTAGATATTTTCCTTGTTTCACTTCTTCCATATTCCCTAGTGTAGTGTAGATTTCTTGCTTCTACCTGTTTGTCAGGTTCTTGCTAAAAAACATAGATGATTTGTCTAAGTTGATCAATTGACCAGAAGCCTTTTCGTAGATCTTCAGAAATCTACTTGAACTCCTCAACTTTGCAAAAAATGAGAGAGTCATTAGCAAAAAAAAGATGAGTAATGTTGGGACCTGGTCTACTGATTTCAAATCTTTTAGTCTTCTATTTTCTACAGACCTTTTAAGCAAATTAGAGAAACCTTCTGAGCAAATCAAGAAGAGTTTAGGTGAGAGTAGGTCTCCCTGCCTTATCCCTCTTTCTGGTCTTACAAAACCTTTGATTTCTCCATTGCAGTTAAAGGAATAAGAGACTATCTCCATATAGCTTGAAATTCATTTGATCCACTTCTCACAAAAATCCATTTTCTGCATCATTGCTTCAAGGAAGTGCTACTCCACCCTATCATATGCTTTAACCATGTCTAACTTGATAGCCGTATACCCCTCTTTTCCTTGCCTTTTGTTTTTCAGAAAATGTAGGTATTCATGAGCAATGATCACATTATCAAGGATTTGCCTATCTGGAATAAAGCAGATTGGTTTTACTCAATCTGCATTTGCTCGTGCTAATTTGTCCTTCCATTCCTGAGCTCTTCCTAGATCTTTTTTCTAAGACCCACCCATTCTAATTGTTCACTTACAAGGGCATAAGTACATGTATAATTTCAAAACTTCATTTTTGTATTCATAGATGCACATCATCTCTTTTATCACAAAAATATAATTTGCATGTTCAGACAATTTAAACTTCATGAATATTAGCATATCATGATAAAATCATTGTATATCATTCGTATTGACCATTATTTAAACTTATAAATTGATTCATATTGTCATTGACGCTGAGTACTTAGCTTAGTACAGTGGATGAAACCATAGCTATAAAGAATGCTCCGATCAATGACTTTGAAGAGAACCCATGAAATTGATTTAGCTTTAATAAACATAATATATTTTTTTTCTTTGTATGACATAAAAGAAAATGAAAGGCATGTTAGAATAGAGTTTCTATTCTTAATTTTATGAAAAATTTTGATTTTGTTGAATGTCTAGTATCTAATATATATCAACTCTTTTGTTCACTCTAATCCCTATAAAAGTGCTAATTTATAAGGTTATATATTGTTGTAATCACATGTTTTCATGTATTCAGAATAAGACCTGTATGATTAACACTTGCATAAAATGTACTGATTCCTTTTTTTTTTTGTCTTTAAAAATTTGATTAGAAAAATTCTTGAAATCTTTGATTTATGAAAATCCTAATTTGTATTAGTGTTAGTGATTGGCCTTCATGCTTTGATTGAAATAGATAAAACTAAGATGTTGGAGTTTGATGTATCTAAAGATAATCTTAAGGGAAATTCACCAATTTGATCCCTAGACTTTTACACTAAAAACGATTTCATCTTTTATGATTTTTTAAAACCAATTTAGTCCTCAAACTATTTTTCCTTTTTTCAATGTAGGACTTCTACGGCAATGCTACCACATTTACGTATTTAGTGCAATCAGTTAGGAGTAAATTTGTCTCATTACATTACACTGTCTATATTAAAGAATTAGAATATGACAAAAACTTACATAGGCTTGGCCACCGGCAAGATTGTGGACCATTAGAACATAAATAAGCCACATTACTTCCATACAAATTTAATTTTTAATGCTAAATAGTCCTCACAAATTCTTCCCACCGCTGTGTGTTTTAGAGAAAGAAATATATCCGAAGAAGATCTAGCCAATGTCGGAACAAACAAGCAGCCAGCTTGCTGTGTTTTTGTACTAACTAAACCCACAAAAGAGGAATTTACGCAGGAGGAATAAGAGAAGCTAAAGGCAGACTGTGATCAAGTTACACTTTTTTTTATTTGTAAAACTATAGGCTTCATCAATCAAACGCATGGCAAAATCCTATGCCCAACAGTGCAGAAAAGATAAAAATATATAATATATAAGGCAACCTATTGCATTAACATTCCAAGTGCAATAGCATGTACTCTATAAATCATTTAGATGAATTAGGACACTCAATAGTTCCAACTTCAATTGGGCACTGAGATATATATGGTTCTAGCTTAAAGCCTATCAAATCTGGAACAACATAGTTAGGTAGCTTTTTCTTGCACCACCACATAACCACCTTGTGAGAGTGAAAACTAGTAGGCTTGCAATTCTTTTGATAAGCATAAAACTAAGGAAATATAAACTTGTAATTAACTTAAAGATTTGGACTTACAGATAATATTGAGTAAACAACGGAAGCTTTTGAGAAATGGAGACTTCTTGATTTCTTATTGAATACACTTGACAATAGCTAGAATACAGAGGTAGGTTGGAGTAGGTAGGAGTAGGTTTGAGAGTAGGTAGGAGTTTTTAGATGAAAGCTAAAATTATCTCTGATCTATTCGCCGATGCTCTATCCTTTGCAATTGAATTTATTTATAGAGCAGTCTGTCTTTCATTTCATCTGAGTTTGCATCTGAATTTGAATTTGCTTTTCATCTGAATTTGCATTGTGGCCGACATCTTTTTCAAAAGTCATTTGGGTCTTGTCCGCGTGGTCCACCAAAAGGATCAAAGGTGGATTCGGATGATCCAGCTGACTCCTCAATTTTGTCAGTTTCCTCCTTTTTATCTTGCTTTTGTAAATAGTTCAGATATTCTTTTAACATCTCGGGATTTTGCATCATTTGCTTTATCAGAAAGTTACTGGCAATTTCTTCGGATGCCATTTCCGTCACTTTCTCTTTATCTTTCTTTGGAGTGGTTGGACAAGACGTAGTTGTTGGAATAGTGGTTGCTTGTCTTGTCATCTTTGGAGTAGTGGTTGAAGTTGGTGCAGTGGATGATGGGTTCGTCCATTTGAGTTTATCTCCGGTAGTTAGGAATCTGATAACATTTTGTTGATCTCCGAATTCTTGATTGAATCCCGTCCACCATTTAATTTTGAATTCTCTGACTAATGATTGAAGTGGTTCTTGATCTATTCTTTGATCATAATGTTATAGTCAACTGGCATTTGTTTGTTAAATTTATAGGATGATGCTATTATTTGGTATTTTTCATGGATAAAAGGTGAAATATTAAAATATGTAAAAAGATCTTAGAATTCATTTTATACCAATGATCATTTTCTATGAAGAATAGAACAATAATTCTTTCTTTTCTTTTCTCCTCCCACGATTTGATTTCTTACTTCACTTTTTTTTCTTTTTCTTTGTTTTTTGGTTACATTTTGTAATTATCTACAATTTTGTGTATTTTTTAAAGAGAAAAGATATATTATGTGATGCTTCCACCAAGATAAATCTAGCTAGACATTCTTCTACCTCTGTGTTCTATAAGATTTTGTATATATTTAAACTAACGTTAATTTTTGTTTGTTTTTTAATTATTCAGGTTCTGTAGTATCAATTGGGTTGGCATATAAAAATTGTAGTTGGTGGTAGAAGTCACAATTAAAAATTGTTAGAAAATTCAATTTTGATTAGGAAGATGTTTTTGCAATAAAAAAATGGTTCAATTCTAATTTGTATATGTAGATCTGGAAGCGTAGCAATTCATTTTTTTTTTTATCTAACTTTGCTATTTATATTCTGGAGCTGCAGGATAATGTTGTCACCTTTAAACGGGATTTAAATAAATAAAGAAAGAAAAATGTGAAACTTTAGAGTAAGTTATATTGATGTTGAAGATTGTGACATGTCTTAGTGGCTTTCTAAACTTTTTCTCATTATTAAAATACTGGAAGCATTATGACTGCTTTTGATTTAGTTACAACTAAGACTATGCTGCTAATTAATACAGCAATGCACTTGTAGTGTATTGATTTTCTCTCTTTTTTGGGTATTATCATAATAATAGTTCAAAAATCTTTATTCAAATCACAATAAATAGGAGTATTAACTTCATAGATGGAATTTCTCTTCACAACAAATTTTGAAGGAAATTTTATTTATACTCCATATTTTATTCCTACAATAAATAAAAACTATATGATAAAAATAATAGTGAAAATGTGATTAACAAAAATGAGAGTTCAAATAACATTTGTTAATTTTAATTGTTTTGAGGTCCAATTTTCTCCTATATTTCTATTGATTTATCATGTGCCAAAATAATTTGATGTTATGTGTTTGACTAAATTTCTAGGGGGCCCAAGCTGTGCTTTGCATAGCTCAAGTACCTCTAGTATTAATATAAAATAAAACACATCTCGCCCGTTCGTGTAGGGTTAATTCCACTTTTCACCTTTTACCCATGCTCAGATTTTTACTTTGATTCCTAAACTTTAAAATGAGACATTTTAATCCTTAGAATAAAAATTATGTCCCACTTAGGTAAAATTGATGACAAAAGTGAGACAGAATTTATATTTAAGTGAGACAAATATCATTTTTTAGAGATTAAATTGGAATAGATTTTATAATTTAGGAATTAAAATGACAGATTTTGTACATTTAAAGAAAGACCAAAGTGAGACACAATTTTTTATATATACGAGGTAGAAAAGTGATTGAAAAATGTGATCACGAAAAACGTAATAATTTTTTGAGAAAATTTGCAATCCAAACATGTAAATCTAAATAAATATGATACGCTTATTCTTTGGATTTTGTAATTAATTATTTTTTAAAATAGGAATTTAATGTTTACTTATTTATTTGTCTCATATCTTACATTAAGAGTAAGAAAGCCATTTTCATTTTATATTCTACATTCCGCTTTTCTTTCATTTTTTGGACATCCTTTGCTATTAACATCTTTTCTCATGTGGGGTGGGGATAAAGTATGAAAATAAGAAATTTCCAAGCGAATAAGTGTCGAAAAGACAATAGGGAAAACAGTCCAATATTAGTTGCTTTTTATCCCATTCGTCCATCAATGCCACTTGATTCCAAAACCTTTGCAAATTTCCGCTTCAACAGTCTACCGTCTTTTTCCACTTTCCAATCTCTCTCCCACGCTGGCATTACTATAGTATTATTTGATAGGGTATTATTTAAAATATTATTCGGAATAATTACTGTAGCACTTTTTATGATGTGATGTATGTGAGATAAAAAGATGGATTGAAAAATGTGTTTATGATGCAAGCGAAATATTATTTGGGATAAGTTCACTATCCAAACAAACCAAACAAGTATTTTCCGAGATGGAAATATTGGATATTCCCTCTGTTTCAATTATTTAGTCATGTTCGGAGAATCCATCTTTTTAAGAATAGTAGTTTGATTATGATGGTTGTACTTTTTTTTTCAATTCAACCCGTACAAATTCAAATTTTAAATTTAAATGGTAACATGTATATGATTAAAAAGAAGGATTATATTGAAAAAACAAAGACTAAAAGGTATTTTGACTTTTTCAACATGACAAATATTTTAAAATATTTTAAAATAAAAAATATGACACTTTCAATGGAACGTAAGAAGTACTTAATAGTCAAGTACCTCTTCGGTGGATGCCGAGGGCAAACTACTTGACATGGAACTTCATCAGTATCATAAACATTTTCTTTACGAAATGAAAGAAGCTAGTGCTTAACTTGTTAAATTGTTGCTAACGCGGATGTCCGCTGGAAAAACATGCATAGACTGCTCTACCTGCTACTCAAGATTTTACTTCGTCTATTGCATAGTGAATCTATTGTTTGAAATACTTGAGGAAGCTCCTCTGAACTTTCAGAGGAAGCCAATAATTACTACACAACAATCCATCATTTTCTAGATGTGGAAATCTGCAAGTGGTAGAGTAGTTTGGTGAGACTTCGCTGTTGCAATCGTAGAATATCGGAGAAAGCTTTAGCTTTTTTATTTCTCAATAACTTCAAGATAAACCACTGTCAAAAGACATCCATTTCCACGCAAGGGGTCTCAGAGTCTCACTCTCAGCTTGTCCAGTTGTCCCTGGCAAAAACGCGTTACTTATCAGACTTGGTACCATGTGAATTGGCCAACTCGATAGACCATAAATGTTCCTTACATGCACTATTTGCAGCTGAAGGCTTATTGGTAAGTGGATTCTATACTAAGGAATAGATACTAATGTTTGGTTAAAATTAAGGGTAAATTACATTTTATTCTCCTAAAGTTTGATGCTTTATTATCTAGTAATCTCCCTATAATTTAATAATTTATACATAATTCCCTCATGTTTTGGGCTAAAATGTTATATAGTTAGATTTGTCGTGTCAAAATAAAAGGTAGTTAATATTAAAAAGTCGGAGTCAAACTAATAAATTGACAGATTCATCCTCTCACTACAACTTTTTTCCTTTTATCTTTTCCTTTTCTTTCACTTCTTCCTTCCATTGGATAGAAAATAGATGATTTTCGAAAACTATACTTTGCCCAACTAAACCCTAAAAAATATAATTTTCCACAAATACAAAGAAGAAGAAAGGGAAAAAAATAGATAAATAAGAAATAGGAAATACCACTATAGATATGCAGTCATTAAAGATTTGATTGAAAACTAAAATGTTAAAGGTTTGGTATTTTTTTATTTCTAATTGTCAATCTTTATTTTCACTTTTTTGTATTTGGAAATATAAAAGGTAGTTAAAGGGTGAATTTATCAAAATATTAATTTGACTTTGACTTTTTAATATTGACCATTAATTTTAACGAGAAGCTAAAGGTAACACTTTAATCCAAACCATAAGAGGGTTATATATAGTTTATTAAACAATTTTGGAGGAAGGGGGTGCATTTTTTTTTTTTTAGCAGACCTCATTCATTGCGGAGGGATGCTAACCCTTTATTTTATTAAAGAATTTGAGAAAAAAAAAAGAGAGGAGAGGGACATGTACCTACCCTCCATTACATTAGATAAAGCAATGATAAAGAAGTACTACTCCCTTACAGCAAATGTAACGAATTTCAGACAATATAAATTTATCTAAAACTACAAAAAATCTTGGACATGGAGGAGATTGAAACAGATTTTGAAAATAAAATTGTCCAGAGAAACATATTTTTAAAACATGGGGTTCATATAGTAAAGCACAAAATTACAGCAAAGTTAAATAAGCAATAGGATTTGTAAATCGTTACCTTTTTAAATAAGAAAAATTATCAAGTTGCTTTTATTATAGATTGGCTTTGAGATGATGCCTCCTTGTTAAGACAATAGCAAAAGGTGAAAACACGAGAGATTAACTATAGAAGGAAAAATATGTCTATAAAAAGTGATTGAAAATCACGACTTGACAAAAGGATGGATGTAAACATGAAAATCCATAAAATAGTCAAATGCCTCATCATTATTGTGTGGAACTTCATCAGCCTAGCCTTGTTTGGACAGCTATTTTCCGTCGAAAAATTGCGTTATTTTTCGTAATCACATTTCTCTATTATCTTTTTTTTTCATATACATCAAATTGTTACAATAATTTTTCTACAAAAAATCCTAAAAAATGCAATCCAAACACAAGATTTTCTTTAGGAAACAAAAGAAGCTAGTGATTAACTTGTCAAATTGTTACTAACACGCGGATGTCCGCTAGAAAAACATACGTAGATTGCTCTACCTACTGCACAAGATTTTTAGCGAAATTGAAATGCCTCTAATTCGTCTATTGAATGGTGAATCTATTACTTATTTGAAATACTTCAAGAAGTTGCTCTGAACTTTCAGAGGAAGCCAACTTGTACACCATAATACACCATTTTTGAGCATGTGATGGAAGCTGCTTTGAACTTTCAGAGGAATCCAACTAGTACACAATATAAGATCTGAAAAGGCTGTTGCTTTAGTTCTTACAACATCAAAGATGAATCACAGTCAAACGCGTTGCCATTTACCACTCCACCTGAGGGATTTTTCCACAACTTGTCCGTAGCTAAAACGCGTTACCTGTCATGTCACCAAAGAAAGTTTTGGTAAATATAGACGGCCACTTATTCTCCGAAATTTTGATGCTTTATTATATAATCTCCCTATAATTTAATAATTTATATATAATTCCCTTATATTTTTAGTATAGACAATTCAATCATTCATGATTTTTTACATTCAAAGAAAGTTGCAGCAAAGAATTTCCAATTTGGTTCAACCACTGGTGGAAATGGTTTGGTTCTCAACCAGAAATCCTACCTCCAAATGTTTTGATGAGATTTCTTATCACATTTGCTTGGTCTCCATATTCTTGATTGAATCCTGTCCACCATTTAATCTTGAATTCTCTGACTAGTGACATTGGAAGTGATTTTTCTAGATCTTGATGAATTTTGAAACTCCAGCAAAATATCCATGGTACTTTAAACTCCATATGGAATAATATTGGCCTTGTATATTCCCCCCCCCTTGCTTTTTTGAAATAGGTTTGAAATCCCAGGCTACTTCTTTCTATTGAAATGTTCATAGAAATTTAGTATAAAATTGGACTTACTGAAAATTTAGAGTAGCCTTTGATAACGGAAGCTTGTTGAATGTTGTAATCCTTGATCTTCTTATTAAAATATTTGGAGAAGTGTACAAGAAGGTTGAATACATGAGTAGGTAGGGGAAGTTTGGGATTTTGCTAAGGAATTTTCTATAGAACAAAGTTTTTGTTCTGCTAATTCACCTATATCTTTGCTATCAGAGATTGAATCTATTTATAGACTCGTCTCATTTGTGCATTTCATCTGCATTTGAATTTCATTTGCTTTCTTTGCAATGTGGCCGACATCCTTGAGTAAGTAGTTGATATCTTTTTCAAAAGTCATTTGGGTCTTGTCCGCATGGTCCACCAAACGGATCAAAATTGGATTCGGATGATCCTGCTGACTCTTCAATTTTGTCAGTTTCTTCATCCTTATCTTGCTTTGTAAATAATCTAAATATTCTCTGAGCATCTCGGGATTTTGCATCATCTTTTTCATCAAAAAATCGTTTGTAGTTGCCTCGGATGCTATACTGGTAACTTTTTTTTTATCTCTTCTTTTTGGAGTGGTTGGATTGGGTAGAATAGTGGTTGAAGTTGGTGGCATGTTTGTTGGAGTAGGTGACATAGTTGTTGGAGTAGTAGCTGGCTGTTTTGTCCATTTAAGCTTGTCCCCAGTTGTTAGGAATCTTATCACATTTGCTTGGTCTCCATATTCTTGATTGAATCCTGTCCACCATTTAATCTTGAATTCTCTGACTAGTGACATTGGAAGTGGTTTTTCTAGATCTTGATGAATTTTGAAACTCCAGCAAAATATCCATGGTACTTTGAACTCCATATGGAATAATATTGGCCTTGTATATTCCTCCCCCCTTGCTTTTTTGAGATAGGTTTGAAATCCCATCAGAACATTAGGAGGTAGGATTTCTGGTTGAGGACCAAACCATTTCCACCAGTGGTTGAACCAAATTGAAAATTCTTTGCTGCAACTTTTTTTGAATGTAAAAAATCATGAATAATTGAATGGTCTATACAAAAAAGCACGATACCATGCCATTTTATAGTCTTGATAGGTAAATCCATCTGGAATAAATCTGGCTGAGAAGGATTTCTTTGAATAAAGAGAAGTCCATTCATTGGGAGAACAAACTTTCTTTATTATACACTTTGAATGGCTAATAATATTGGGATTCTTTTTATCTGGAATAGGGAATATTTCTACAGATTGGGTATCTGTAAGAATTAATTCATAATAATTCAAATTTTTTGAGGGATCATCTGGTTGCCAATAACATTAAGAATTTCATGAAAGATTACCAAAATTTTGGTAATCATTGGCTGTCTTGTCTCCTTTTGAGTAGTGGTAGTAGCTGTCCATTTTAATTTATCTCCAGTAGTCAGGAATCTTATCACATTTGTCTGATCACCGAACTCTTGATTGAATCCGGTCCACCATTTTATTTTGAATTCTCTTACCAAAGACATTGGAAGAGGCTTTTCTAGTTCTTGATGAATTTTGAAACTCCAACAGAATATCCATGGTACTTTGAATTCCATATGAAATAAAATTGGTCTTGTGTACTCTTCCCCCTTTGCTCTTTTTAGATAGGTTTGAAATCCCATGAGAACATTTGGAGGTAAAATCTCTGGTTGTGATCCAAACCATTTCCACCAGTGATTGAACCAAATTGGAACTTCTTTACTGCAACTTTCTTTGAATGTGAAGAACCAGGAATGGTTGAATGGTCTAAAAAGGAAAGCACGATACCATGCCATTTTGTAATCTTGATATATAAATCCATCTGGAATAAAATTTACTGAAAAGGCTTTTTTGGAATAAAGAGAAGTCCATTCATTTGGTGAACAAACTTTCTTTATGATGCATTTTGAATGGCTAATAATATTTGGATTTTTTCTATCTGGAATAGGGTAAATTTCTACAGATTGAGTATCTGTAAGGATTAATTCATAATAATCTAAATTTTTTGAAGGATCATCTGGTTGCCAATAACATTTTGGAGGAAAGATCCTTTGGGTAACTTGATTAAGAGTAGAGTATATGGGTATTTCTTGAAATCTGGTTAGAGTAATATGTTGAGTGAATGGTTTAGTGAAATAAGCATTTGCTGAGGATTTTTCTGGGGATTTTGGTAGTTGTTGAATGGGTCTAATTTGAGAAGCAATTGGAGTAGCAGCTTGACTATAAGTCAATGCTGGAAAATCTGATAAAAGTTGAAATCTATTTTGAGTAACAGGTGTTAGACTCATCTCATAATCTTGAGGAGTCTTTGGCCTGGAACTTCCTGCTTTTGAATCCATGTTCCTGCAAAATTAATAAACAACATCTTTGAGTTCGTTAGATAATTGTCTATTCTGTTCTTGGTAATGTTGAATAAATTCGTTGTGAAGAAAATCTCCACTTCTGCTTGCTCTTTGATGAACATGAAGTCGAATGGTGTTTTTCTGAATTTGTCTTTGTATGAGAAAGGCTCTTTCTTTTGGAGTAATGGTTGCATAGGGACTCTTATGGACATAAATTTGATCATATTTAGGAATTTGGTAGGCTGGAATGAATTGTCTTCCATTCGGAGTTTGAATGGAATAGACATATCCTCTGGATTGAATCGATTTTTCTTTATTTTGAAGGTTGGGAGAATCTCGTTGAGTTCTCAAATAATTTGTATATTCACGAGCATTTCTTTGAGCCATCATTGCTAGATCCATGTCCTTGTAGGAATTCTCTGGTTAGAAAATCTAGTAAAAAATTATTTTCTCCTTTGATAAATTCAATCTCGAAATCAAATACAGATAAAATAGTGGGTCATCTGGTTACAGATTGGGTCATCTGGTTACAGATTACAAAATGGCTGGTAACTCATTTGAAGGTTTTACTTCTGTAGTTAAGTTTTGTAATGCTTGAGATATCTTATTTAATATATTATCTGTAGTATTAATTTTTTGATTATTAATATTTTGTACTAAATCTTGTTCTTTTTCTTTTGTTAAGCTTCTAGGTTGAAAATGAGGTGCTGAAATATCATTAGGAAATTTTAAATCTGGTTTCTTTATGGTATCTATTTTTGTATTTAATACTTCTATATGTTGAGAAATTGTATGAAGAATTTGATTTGTATAATTATTTTGTTGATAAATTTTCTTAATATCTTCTACATTTATAGTGTTATTTGTACTTGATTCAGCTTCTCTACCCTTTTTAAAAGGTGAGGCTATTATATCTCCTTGTCCTATATTTATTTTTACTTCTTGTAATGGGGGATGTATTGATGTTACAATTTGATCATCTTTTAATTTCTATTTTTTATATAAATTGGTTTGGACATTTATTTGTGGTGTATTATAAACATCATTTATTCCTATTTTTGAAATATAGAATGACAACCAAGTAAAGAAAGGGAAATCAAATTTTTGCTTTTCTAATTCATTTTTCCATTCTAGAATTAACTTTTCTTTATATTCTGATTCTAATTGAAAAAATCAAATTCTTTTTTCAGTATTTTCTTCATCATCAAAATCTTCTTGTAAATATTTATGGTTTATTTTATATGGTTTATTTATAACATTTATTTCTCCTTTCATTTGTGAATGAGTTGGGGAATATTCTGATTGATTTTGACTTATGACTTTTGGAACAGGAGTTTTATATTTAAAAGTTGAGGTACTTTCTAAAGGAAAATTTATTTCAGTTGATTCACAATTAGAATGTTTCGGTGATAGCCAAGAATAAGTTGAATTAGGTCTTTCTCTTAAGGATGAAAATCTTATTAAAGTTTTGTGACGCCCCCACTTCTCCCTAAAGCGAACCAAAGGGTATCCGCGGAACGCTTGCCCAACTCTCGCCAGGACTCACTACAATCCATCATTCAGAAACTCGAAATACTTTAAGTAACTTCAATACATAACTAAAGTACTTCAAATATCTCACACTTACAATTATACAGCTTTCAAACTTAAATACAACCCAACGAAAAATGGTACAATAGCCATCCGTTATAATATAACTTAAAATGTTCAAAAGAAAGCAATCTAGTACTACTCACGAGCACCCTTGGTCTCGAACCCTGTAAAAGAAAATCACAACGTGGGATGAGCTACACAGCCCAGTGAGGTTCCAGGACACTCTAACAGTTCAAATAAATCAAGTAGATTGGGCATATCATATGCATGGTTCAAGGTTACACAATGGCATGTTATCATGAGGTGATAATCATTGTACGGGTAATTTGAGACATTATCTATGGTACGAGACATTTATCATGAGACAGTTATCATGGTTCAAGACATTGGCATGTATAGTTTACGAGTGATTGGAGCTTATTACATGCATAGTTCAGGATTTCATATTGGCATTTTAGCATGAAACAATTATCATGATACCAGGTAAACATATACTGTAAGATACGGTGTTCCAGTGGAATTCTGTCGGTCATCTGCACCTTATGACTTCCTGATCCCCACGGTACGGTCTAGCCATCGCCTTATCCCTCCAGTGGTAATACTCGAGTATACCCGAAACGGTGGCCCAGGATTCCAACCTACCCGACCGAGCCCAATCCTGGCTCGAGTAGGTCAGTAACCAAGGGCAGGGCCCAAGTTCAGCTTAGAGCTTACAACATGCACAGGTAACCAGGTAATTCGACAAAAGGTAAAATTCATCATTTGAGTAGGTCGAGTGAGGTAAAGTACACACTCGCCTAACAATGATGGACAGTTTCATGTAACATGTGATTCATGATAATCAAGTAATCAAGTGGATACTTAGCACGTAAGCACGCAAGCAATACAAGTTGATTTCATGGGAGCATGTAATTCACGGATATCAAATAGTCATGCAGATTGAAAATCATGTGAGCAAATAGTCAAGTAATCAGGTAGTCATGTGGGTTGGTAAACGGTTCACGGTTAACGGTTAACGGTTCACGGTTGACGGTTAACGGTTGAGTAGTGACGGTTAATTGACAGGCATTTGTCATATTAATAGGCCATCATTGGCCGTTATTCCATTTTTACTATGTGAGAGTCGAGGAGATTCACTCCAACGACGTATGCAACCTTAGCATACCAAGTCATGTTATTCGAGCATTTCCAAGCATGAGTTATTCATCTCAAAAGAGAACGAGTGCGATGAAGTACACACTCGACTCCATTTCTCAAAATCAAGTAGGTTAAGTAAACAATCTAGCAAGTTAAGCATGTATCGAGTTCATATGGTCATTTGATATGGTTAATCATTTAACCAATTCATGTAGATATACAATGCAAGTATACATTCCTTAAATAGGCATGAGTATGATAAATACTTAACACATAGCACTTAACACTTAATAATCATGAAATAAGCGTGTCCTAGACTTATTCAATTACTTCCTATATGGAACACTCACCTAGTCAAAACAAGCGAGTGGTTCTCAACAAGCGTTTAGGTGTCAGCTCCGAGTTCCTCTTGGAGATTCCCTCGAGTGCCTGAGCAAACAATAATCAACTACCACTCAATATCACTACGAATCTCTAATTATCAAGGAAGATTGTATGCTACTGCGATCTAAGGAAATCTTATGAAAATGAACCTCAATTACTCGTAAATCGAGGTTCAAGTGGAGTTTCTTACAGTACATGAGCAATCGAGATTTCATTTTAGAAATCAAGTATAAAATGTTTGAGTAATATCGAAGGAATAAGGAGTATTTGAAAACTCCCTTCCCTTGGAATTCGGAAAATTTTCAGGTTTGATACGATACTTTGAAAAATCGTATCTCACATTCTGCATGTCAAAAATGGGAAAACTTGGTACCATTGGAAACCCCTTTGAAAGTACTAAAAGTTCTTAGAAGGCACTTTTCCATGCATGTAAGTGAAAGGCACTCAAATTTTGGCTCAAAGTTGGTAACTTGAATTACCAAGACAGATTTAAGTTGGTTTTTGGCCAACTTTGGAAATTCAGAAAAATTCACTTGTTTTGAACTAACCTTTGAAATTTGGAAATAAATTAGTGTTGCAATCCAAGAGTATAACAAAACAAGCGGATTGAGAAACGGAGTTTCGAGCACCAAGATATAGTAGCTCCAAGTTGCTGAAAAAGTTAAGACTGTTGGGCTATTTTCCAGGTTTGAAGACTAGATTCGAAGTATCATTTGGTCATCGAATTGGCAGTGGAAATACATCAAACTTGGTACACTAAATCTTCCATGTGTGAACAACATTTCTACCAAGTTTCATACAAAAACTCTCACGGTAAGGCAGTCATTAAAACAACCAAAGTTTATGAAGAGTTTCAAGGCTAAACTACCTTCTCACTTTTCTTTTGTTTACAAACTTTTTGTACCATGAAATCAGTTCCAAATCTCTCCATTATTGAAGCCAAGAGTTCATAAACATCCACTGAGTAATTTAAAGACCATTGACATCCAAATTTTCGAAATAAAACTCCCCAAATCAGATTTGACCGTTTGGCTAAGAGAAAACAAAAAGTTTTCCAGATTCGATGAACGAATTTTGTGACATCATTTGCATATCAAAATGGTCTTAGAATATTACCAAATTTTTGCACAATTAAACCTCCATATGAGGATTACTCTTCTATCAAATTTCATTTGAAAATTCACACGAGAAGGTAGTTAACTAAACCATCAAAGTTCAAGAAATTTCCCCCAAGGTAAAACTGTCTTCTAGCTCTTCTTTCCTTTTTAAACATTTTATCCAAAGCAACCAATCCAAATCTGGTTTATTTGTGAAACAAAGTCCAAGGAACATCTGATATAAAGTTTGGTAGATGTTGGACATCAAAGTTTCCAAAACAACAAGTCCCAAATCATTGTTAGTTACAAATCTGTCCAAGTGGAAAATTCTATCACTGTAGCAGTTTCAAACTTTGGCCACAACTCACTCAATTCAACTTGGAATTGGACGTGGTTGATGGCGTTGGAAAGCTCTCTTATAAAGCTGAATTTTATCAGAAGAAACCATTTTCAAATTCTATCCACAAACAGCTCGTTTTTGAGCATCAAGATACAAGTCCTGTCCTGTCTCCTGGAGAGAAACGAAACAGGACAGTGATTTTCAATCGAATGGTGTGGCTCACTCAAGTAGAACCAGAACATGAAATTGGTACCAATGGAAAGCTGGGAATGTCTATTTTCCAATGCTACAAACGGCACTTGATTTCGACATCGGAGCAATGAGTTATAGCCGATACAAAATGACTGCTTGGGCAATACGGGATTCATTTTCCAGTTTTGCTAACTTTGGAAATCAACTCATTTGACCAACCAAATCATGTTATTTTTCAATGAAATTTTGTACACACTCACAATAACATGTAAACAACATAATCAAGTCATTAGAACTTCAAAATTGTGCACAAAATGGTCGGACAAGGCAGGGGTAAAACGGTCACTTTTGCTCCAAGCACCTCCTTTGATTTTCTACAAACAATACAACATTAATCCACTAATATAAGCACTAAACCACCATTAATTTCATCATACAACATCAAATCAGTCCTTCCATCAAAAGTGGGAGTTCATAGAGCCCACACAACACAAATCCACCATAAACAAGACCACCCACAAGCATGCAAGAGTTTATACGCGCAATTTAACCTCCATAAAACAAGATTTCGGTAGTTGATCGTGACCTACTTGTGTGGTGAACAAAGTCAGAATTTTTGGCCTTTCTTAGCACAAGAAAAACCGTGAATAGCAGCTCCTTTTCTTAGCTCAATGGGATCTCTATATGTTTAGTTAAGTGTAGTTCGAATTTGGAGTGAATTGGAAGAGGTTTGATGAAGATTTGATGAAGGAAAAATGAAGAACTTGGTCTTGTTTTTCCTTGGAGTTGCACGGCTGGAATGAAGAAGGAAAAGAAGAGTTGCATGGCTGTTTAAGGTGATAAAGTGGAGGGTTTTGATCTGGTGTGATGCACCCATATGAAACTAAAATGTGTGGCTCTCATTGATTCAAAGGTTAACTCTTTTTCCTGCGCGTTTCGTGTTCGATTCCTCTCGAATTTGTTTCACTAGTGCACTAAACCTCTAATGCACTTATATTCATATAAATATTATTCACTTTCAATCGTCCCAAAATAAGGGTCTAAAGTTCCTAAATTTAAATCGCGCGTATAAAAACGCGTATTTCCAATTTAAGCGCGATAACGCGAAACTTCCGAGAAATTCTTATAACGATAGTACTAATAACTATCACTTGAGTATTTAAACATTAAAATGCCTAATTTAGGTCCATTGTACATGTCTCCAATATTTCAAACCTATTGTACTCTCAATCGATCAAGATTTCCAAAGACGTGTTCACTATTTTCACTAAACGAGCTTCCGAAAATTAATTTTTGAAACAAATCATTTTAAAAATATAATGAAACTATATTTCCATATAATTAGGTTTCAAGAGCTTAGAAAATAATATTCGGAGTAAAAGACCAAATAAATAATTAAATAAACAAGAAATAGGAGATTAAATAAGTAAATTTTGCGAGTCCTCACAAGTTTTGCCATCAGGTTTTTCTATAATATTTTCTACCTCAGTTCGTTCTATATTTCTGGCTATTTGTGGATTTTGTATTTCAAATTCATTCGGTATAGTTATTTCATTTCATTTTAATCTTTTTGGAGTATAAGTAGTAGGTCTATCGGCATCTACTTGTAATAAGGTTGTTTCTTCTTTAAGAGTTGGAGTCATTATAAATTTTGGATTTAGATGTGAGGATAAAGGTCTATAATATATTCTATATATTACTGCAAAATTTTTTGTATATTTTTCAAATTCATTTTCTTGTAGATGAATATCTAATATGACAGAATTCAGAATATGTGGGTCTGTTAGATCTATTGAAAAATTTGGAGCACAGTTAAAATATATGGGTCCATTACAAACATTTGTTTGAATCATAGAAAGTAAAAAAGTTTTATATTTTTTAAGTCTAGTGTCTCTTAATGCCAAATATATTGGTGCATTGACTCCTAGATGGAATAAAGGTTTTACTGCAATTTGTATTAAACCTATATGAATATATCGATATCCTTTACTTAAATATTTTTGAATTGTACTATGATTTAATAATGGAATAGATTGATATTCTTCTTGAATAGATATTATTTCTTCATGTGTTTTAACTGATAAGGCAGTTTTGAAATCTAAAGGACCTATTCTATAAATATGTTCTATCTTTTCTTCTGAAATTGTCCAGTCTGAATTATTAACAGGCATATGATATTCATGACTTTGTACTATATTATCTTGTTTTGAATTAGATTCTATTTTTAATTGTCTAAGAAATGCAGCCATGTTATATATTTAATTAAAATTTTACCTAATCAGGAACAACTGAGCACTATGCCGGGAACATCCTATTCTGGACTTACCAACGGTCTAACAAGGCATCAAAGTCTTACCAATGATTTCAGTAAAAGTTTAATAAAATATGTAAACATAAATGCATGAATTAGCCAAATCAAAATAGAAGCGTAATTCAAAAAAAATAATAGTAGTTCAAAATCTTAAATATGCATTTGCATGTGAATGTCTGTGGCTCTGATACCACTTCTACCCAGGCTACTTCTTTCTATTGAAATGTTCATAGAAATTTAGTATAAAATTGGACTTACTGAAAATTTAGGGTGGCCTTTGATAACGGAAGCTTGTTGAATGTTGTAATCCTTGATCGTCTTATTAAAATATTTGGAGAAGTGTACAAGAAGGTTGAATACAAGAGTAGGTAGGGGAAGTTTGGAATTTTGCTAAGGAATTTTCTATAGAACAAAGTTTTTGTTCTGCTAATTCACCTATATCTTTGCTATCAGAGATTGAATCTATTTATAGACTCGTCTCATTTGTGCATTTCATCTGCATTTGAATTTCATTTGCTTTCTTTGCAATGTGGCCGACATCCTTGAGTAAGTAGTTGATATCTTTTTCAAAAGTCATTTGGGTCTTGTCCGCATGGTCCACCAACCGGATCAAAATTGGATTCGGATGATCCTGCTGACTCTTCAATTTTGTCGGTTTCTTCATCCTTATCTTGCTTTGTAAATAATCTAAATATTCTCTGAGCATCTCGGGATTTTGCATCATCTTTTTCATCAAAAAGTCGTTTGTAGTTGCCTCGGATACTATACTGGTAACTTTTTCTTTATCTCTTCTTTTTGGAGTGGTTGGAGTGGGTAGAATAGTGGTTGAAGTTGGTGGCATGTTTGTTGGAGTAGGTGACATAGTTGTTAGAGTAGTAGTTGGCTGTTTTGTCCATTTAAACTTGTCCCCAGTTGTTAGGAATCTTATCACATTTGCTTGGTTTCCATATTCTTGATTGAATCCTGTCCACCATTTAATCTTGAATTCTCTGACTAGTGACATTGGAAGTGGTTTTTCTAGATCTTGATAAATTTTGAAACTCCAACAAAATATCCATGGTACTTTGAACTCCATATGGAATAATATTGGTCTTGTATATTTCTCCCCCCTTGCTTTTTTGAGATAGGTGAATTAGCAGAACAAAAACTTTGTTCAATCGAAAATTCCTTAGCAAAATCCCAAACTTCCCCTACCTACTCTTGTATTCAACCTTCTTGTACACTTCTCCAAATATTTTAATAAGAAGATCAAGGATTACAACATTCAACAAGCTTCCGTTATCAAAGGCCACTCTAAATTTTTAGTAAGTCCAATTTTATACTAAATTTCTATGAACATTTCAATAGAAAGAAGTATGTTAGTGCTTCTTCCATTACCAATCCTTCTTAGTATCCTTTTTCAATGTGACCCCTAGCTTCCATTAGTCCTTTTCAGATCCAAGATGCATTGCTTTGTGCTTTACATGTGAGATTGACTTTTTGGGAAAATACTTAGCTTTCAATACTTTGCTGACCAAAAGATTTGGTTTGATCAGTAGTCTCCAGATTTGTTTCCCTAGCAGAGCTTTATTAAAAGCTTTCAAGTCCTTAAACACCAAACCAACTTTCTTTCTTCCTTGGGCCAATTTTCTCTAAGAAATCCAATGCATTTTATTTTTCCCATTAGCTTCTCCCCACCAATAATTTGCCATGGCAGAGCTAAGGTCCTTGTAAAGTTTTCTAGGCAATTTGAAGCATGACATCACATAGGTTGGCATAGCCATTGTAACTTCTTTTAGCATGACTTCTTTTCCTACGGAACTAAGAAGCTTATTTTTCCAACTTTCTAGCCTTCGTTTTATGTTGTCTATGATGAAACCAAAAATTTGATACTTTGTCCTTGACACAACCATGGGGAGACCTAGATATTTTCCTTGTTTCACTTCTTCCATATCCCCTAGTGTAGTGTAGATTTCTTGCTTCTACCTGTTTGTCAGGTTCTTGCTAAAAAACATAGATGATTTGTCTAAGTTGATCAATTGACCAGAAGCCTTTTCGTAGATCTTCAGAAATCTACTTGAACTCCTCAACTTTGCAAAAAATGAGAGAGTCATTAGCAAAAAAAAGATGAGTAATGTTGGGACCTGGTCTACTGATTTCAAATCTTTTAGTCTTCTATTTTCTACAGACCTTTTAAGCAAATTAGAGAAACCTTCTGAGCAAATCAAGAAGAGTTTAGGTGAGAGTAGGTCTCCCTGCCTTATCCCTCTTTCTGGTCTTACAAAACCTTTGATTTCTCCATTGCAGTTAAAGGAATAAGAGACTATCTCCATATAGCTTGAAATTCATTTGATCCACTTCTCACAAAAATCCATTTTCTGCATCATTGCTTCAAGGAAGTGCTACTCCACCCTATCATATGCTTTAACCATGTCTAACTTGATAGCCGTATACCCCTCTTTTCCTTGCCTTTTGTTTTTCAGAAAATGTAGGTATTCATGAGCAATGATCACATTATCAAGGATTTGCCTATCTGGAATGAAGCGGATTGGTTTTACTCAATCTGCATTTGCTCGTGCTAATTTGTCCTTCCATTCCTGAGCTCTTCCTAGATCTTTTTTCTAAGACCCACCCATTCTAATTGTTCACTTACAAGGGCATAAGTACATGTATAATTTCAAAACTTCATTTTTGTATTCATAGATGCACATCATCTCTTTTATCACAAAAATATAATTTGCATGTTCAGACAATTTAAACTTCATGAATATTAGCATATCATGATAAAATCATTGTATATCATTCGTATTGACCATTATTTAAACTTATAAATTGATTCATATTGTCATTGAGGCTGAGTACTTAGCTTAGTACAGTGGATGAAACCATAGCTATAAAGAATGCTCCGATCAATGACTTTGAAGAGAACCCATGAAATTGATTTAGCTTTAATAAACATAATATATTTTTTTCTTTGTATGACATAAAAGAAAATGAAAGGCATGTTAGAATAGAGTTTCTATTCTTAATTTTATGAAAAATTTTGATTTTGTTGAATGTCTAGTATCTAATATATATCAACTCTTTTGTTCACTCTAATCCCTATAAAAGTGCTAATTTATAAGGTTATATATTGTTGTAATCACATGTTTTCATGTATTCAGAATAAGACCTGTATGATTAACACTTGCATAAAATGTACTGATTCCTTTTTTTTTTGTCTTTAAAAATTTGATTAGAAAAATTCTTGAAATCTTTGATTTATGAAAATCCTAATTTGTATTAGTGTTAGTGATTGGCCTTCATGCTTTGATTGAAATAGATAAAACTAAGATGTTGGAGTTTGATGTATCTAAAGATAATCTTAAGGGAAATTCACCAATTTGATCCCTAGACTTTTACACTAAAAACGATTTCATCTTTTATGATTTTTTAAAACCAATTTAGTCCTCAAACTATTTTTCCTTTTTTCAATGTAGGACTTCTACGGCAATGCTACCACATTTACGTATTTAGTGCAATTAGTTAGGAGTAAATTTGTCTCGTTACATTACACTGTCTATATTAAAGAATTAGAATATGACAAAAACTTACATAGGCTTGGCCACCGGCAAGATTGTGGACCATTAGAACATAAATAAGCCACATTACTTCCATACAAATTTAATTTTTAATGCTAAATAGTCCTCACAAATTCTTCCCACCGCTGTGTGTTTTAGAGAAAGAAATATATCCGAAGAAGATCTAGCCAATGTCGGAACAAACAAGCGGCCAGCTTGCTGTGTTTTTGTACTAACTAAACCCACAAAAGAGGAATTTAGGCAGGAGGAATAAGAGAAGCTAAAGGCAGACTGTGATCAAGTTACACTTTTTTTTATTTGTAAAACTATAGGCTTCATCAATCAAACGCATGGCAAAATCCTTTGCCCAACAGTGCAGAAAAGATAAAAAATATATAATATATAAGGCAACCTATTGCATTAACATTCCAAGTGCAATAGCATGTACTCTATAAATCATTTAGATGAATTAGGACACTCAATAGTTCCAACTTCAATTGGGCACTGAGATATATATGGTTCTAGCTTAAAGCCTATCAAATCTGGAACAACATAGTTAGGTAGCTTTTTCTTGCACCACCACATAACCACCTTGTGAGAGTGAAAACTAGTAGGCTTGCAATTCTTTTCCTGATAGTAATCGCGAGAGCCTCTTTTGGAAGTGAGAATGTCCAGTGAAGAGGTCAACTTCCTCCTGAATGCTGACCATGAAGAATATCTCCATTCATGAAGTCCACATGTCCCATACTTCTTATTCTTTTTTTTTTCCCGTTGGCATGAATTCATATTTTTCTTCATGAGTTTCACTGAGTAGTTTTCTTATTTTGTAATTTAGTTGGTAGGCAAACAATAGAATTAATGAACCAAATATAAAGACTAAAAATTCATATTGCCATTTCTGCTAACGTGACAAAATTATGCCTGACTGGTCGTGCGAAATATGTAAAATGTGGTAGCACTGTCATAGAAGTCCTACATTAGAATAGGAAAAATAGTTTGGGAACTAAATTGGCTAAAAAAATCCACGAAGGATGAAATCAATTTTAGTGTAAAAGTTTAGAAACCAAATTGGCGAATTTCACTAATCTTAGTTTATATCTAACTGACTAAGAGGGTCAAGTATTGGTAAGTTTGATTTTTACTCATCAAGTTGAGAATTGCACGCATGAATTAACACAACGCAGTTTTTGTTTGTGCGTTACTTTTTAGATATTTCTGCTTGAATTAACACTCCACATTTTCTTTTGTATGCTCTTATGATTTGTTTCTTTCTCTTGTCACATACACACTGTGCAATATGTATAAAAATAATATGGTACCTTCACATATAGAGACCAAATGTTCCCATTATGAGTTAGATGCCTATTGAAGATAAAATACTATAGAATTGATTATTTAATGTGTTTCAATATGTACAAATTTAAATACTAAGTATGTAAATTCAAAATTTATGGGATTGCACATTATCTACACCTTATTTACACACACTGATTTACTTGTATTATCAATACATTTTTCAACCACATTTTTATCTCACATATATCATATCAAAAAAGTGCTACAGTATTTTTTCAAAACATTATCCCAAATAGTCTTCTATCCAAACACACTTGTATTTTTGACATCAATGTCGAATGGCATTTAAGTTCAAGTTAGAATTTTGATATACAAGCAATTGAAAAAGAATTGATAGGTTGCAATTTTATCATTTATTTTATTATTAATTTTTCCTATTACCTGACCTAATGTGGATTAATTGCTAGATTCTACTCACTTTTGATATTTTGCATTTATTTCAGGGAGTAGAACGAAAATATAATAACAGGTGCTAATTTGGCAAGAAAAGAGTTCAGATGATAGAGTTTGTCCTGGGGGCATTTTTGAAACAATAAAATGTGAGCCCTTGTTAGGCAAATTGGGCCGAAGTCTTCATTTTTCCGCGCACAGGAGCCGCCGCAAGGAGCACTACTTTATATAGGAAAATTGCGCAGGAAAAAGGGTCACTTCTTCCTTTCCGGAAGGGGAGCCGCCGCACGTTGGAGAGCACTTAGATAGAATAGGAATTGAGATTGCAGGGAATGAGCACTACCTTTTTGTCTTCTTTAGTTTTTCGTCTTGTAGCATAGCTTAGGACTTTGACTTTTCTTCCTTTAGTTATTAGCAGCCTTTTTTTTTTCCTTCTTGTGTGTCAGACGAAAGGGAAGCTATGAATTACCTTTTGTAGCATTACTATCTATTCGATATTCGGACAAGTTGAATTTTCCAGATTTCAAAGGATAATGGCTGCGTTTCTCGCTTCCCTTTTGTATGGGTTTAGTTCATCAAATATGAACTAATTCCCTCGCTTTAGTCAAAGGACAATGGATGCTCTGATTCGCCTAAAAATTGTGAGATTGATTTAATTTTATCTTTTTCTTTTATTTATTGGTATTTGCATATTCTCTAATTGTAGTGCTTATGATTGTTTAATTAATTGATTGTCTTGGATCCGGATAATTAGTTAATTTAATAATCTATTGTCAATTGAGGTGTTAAATCCGTAATTGTTTAATTACCTCAAAATAGTGACAACTGGCATGATTAGATTTGTGTCGGGGGAATACGCGGGCTAATCTAAAATAACCCTGGTAGTGCGTTATTTGGTTAGAATAGGGCTCCTCTAATATGTAAGGCAATTGGGGAATTAAATTCTACGGGTGTACCTAGAATTATTTCTCAATTAGAGCAGTGATTAACGGGCGTACCTTGATCACCGACACAGTAAGGAGGGGTTGACTGCCATCGCTTGTTTGGTAGTTATAACCTATTTATTGATAAATAATTGGAATTGCCTTTGTTTCGATGATCGATTAGGTGAACCATTGCTGAAGTTATTTCTTGGCTAGATCCTTAATTATCACTCATTAGATTTTAGTAAATTGTTATTTAATTTCTAGTTTGTTATTTTATTTTTATTTTTATTATTTTACTTTTAGTTGAATTGTTTAAATTATCACCTTCTGCGCAAAAACACTCCCTTTGTCACTGTGAACTTGAAAAGAAATAATTACTCCCAATCCCTGTGGATTCGACCCTGCTTACCGCTATCTACAGAATTAACTTTAGTTTGAGCAGGTTTTATTATTGCACAGGTTTCGACAACCTGTCAATTTTTGGCGCCGTTACCGGGGACTGGTGCCAGATTAATTTGTTTCCTTTTGAGTTCATCTTATTTTATTTTTTTATTTATTTTTCTCTTATTTTTTTATATAGTTTATGGCTTCTAACACTTCGTATTTTGGTGATGTACTGGATTTTATTTCCGGGGAAGGCGATGAGATTTGTTTTTTTCCTGATTTGGCATATGCAGAGGCAGTAAACTCTATTAGAAAAAGAATGGGTGCTGCAACATGTAAAATTTGTTATGCCAGGGATCATTCAACCAGTATGTGCCCCGAATATCAAGATAATCTGAGTGTTCCACTCAATAATTATGGAGATTTTTCACCCTGGTCTCAAACGGGGTATAACCCTAATCCATACGGGTATGATCAAGGAGGGTGGGATAACTCCAATTATAATTATTCAACGGGGCCAATGAATTTTCAGCAGTATGAGTCTCAAGAATCGGCATCTATGTCAGGTATGTCTCTTGAGGAAATAGTTGAACCAATAGCTACTAACACATACCAATTCCAACAGGAGACACTAATGGAGAATGAGATGATGAAAGATGCATTAAATTATCTGGCAGATCAACTATGTCTATTGACATCCAGAATGAATCGATTGGCTTCTCAAAAGGAAGAACTGTTCTCGAAAACCATTGTTGATCTAGAAGAAAATGAGAGTGCAATTTGCTTGACTAGTGATGAGGAGATGCAAGAGTGTCAAAATGAGAAATCTACAGATGCAGTTGAAAAAGAAGCCGAAAAGGAAGAAATAGAACCCCAACCGCAACCCATTCAAGTGAAAGAATCCAGTGAACAATCTCCAAATGCGGTGACATCTCCTCCACTCCTTCATCAATATCCTCCTGACTCTTACTCTTCAATTCCTGTTAACGAAATTGACTTTATTATACCAGACAATTTTGAATTTCATGACAGGAATGAATTAAGAGTGGCGATGGCGAGATATCTTGAATCAATAAATGCAAGTGGGGGAGGAGTGAATGGAGAATGCAAATTATCATCGACTCGTTTGGCGCCATTCACTAGTCCATGGAAGCCCGTAGCTTGTGTGCTCAAAAATTATTCTATTTACGAGGGTTATCAGGACTATATAGAGGATGAAACATTAAGACGAGCTACAAAATTTTATCCGCCATGAGCAAAACGTGATAATGTCTAGCCAAAGACATTAAAGAAAGGCGCTCATTGGGAGGCAACCCAATTTCTTTTAGTTGTTTGTTTGATTTTATTTGTTAGTTTAAATATGTTTTTCCTTGAATTCGACTGATTTTGGGTTTCAATTTTCGTTTTTGCTGATTTATAGGTGCCCTTCAGTCATGACGCGCCCGCGTGGTGACGTGCAGGAAACTCACTATCAGAAACTTCTGGGAGCTCCCTTGCTCTCTTGACGTGCCCGCGTCACGTTCGCGGGACAGGTAAGAATGCAAAAAAAAAAAAAAAAAATCACACAGAAACTCTTTCTTATCAACGTAGCTTTAGTCTCAAATATTAAAATAAAAATAAAAAAAAATTTGTGAATTAAATTAATTTTCGAAAAAAAGAGAAGAGAAGAGTTAAAAAAAAAAAAGGAAAAAAAAAGGGGACATATTTTTTCACCGCAGCTTTGGTTTCCAAATTTCAAAAAAAAAAACGAGAATTCCTTTCTTTTTCTTTCTTCTTTCTTTCTTTTCTTTCTTTCTCTCTTCTTCTTTCTTTCTCTTTTCTTACCCCGCTACTCCCCTTCTCTTTGCGCACGCCGATCGAGAGCCGCGCCACCACCGCTGCCCACGGACGGCCACCTCTCGCTCGCTCCACCAGCCCACATTGGCGCCGCCGCTTTCCACTCCTGCCCGCAACTCCTCGAAAAGGCTCGCGACTCCAGTGGCCGGCGCAGTCGCCACTTCACCTCACGCTCCAGCCGCGGCCACACTGCGAGCCACCGCCGCTCTGTCGCGGCTGTCCAGCTCTTCCCGCCAGCCACGCGCGCTCTGTCCAAGCTGCCGCCATCGTTGCTGGAGACGCGCGCCGCCGCTGCTCTGTCTGCCGCCTGGAGTAGTACCAGTGGAGGTATTTGACACTTGCTCCCCAATTTCTCAGTGTTAATCGGTGCTATTTGGGTCCCTGCATATTTGGGTTATTTCCACCAGTGGTACTGGTTGGCCTGCTTTCACTTGGAATTGCTGCTTATTTTGGGTTCATTCTACTCTATGGGTTGGTTGATTGGAATCTGAATGCCTGAGATTAAGTTGTTCTTGCCCGATTGCGGCGCTATTATTACTTATATTGTTTACTGCTTGGCCTCTTGCTACGGGACAGTGCTGGGGCCATTTGTTCAGAGCTTTGGGGGGGGGGAATTGTTTAGTTTTTGGGTGGGTTGGATTTTCGCAGTTGTCTGTGATAATTGGAAGGACTCTCGGCCAGGGTGGTGTTTGTTGAAATTTTGATTGATTTAATTCGGCAACTGCATTCCCTGTTGGCATTAGTAGTTTTTAATCGAGTTTTTGAGGACATTCTGGATGTTGGTTTATATTGCTAATTTGGAGGAGCAGTGTCTGTGATTTTGGTCTGATCATTTGTGCAATTTGTTGACTCATTTGTGGACTTATTTGTTTCCTGGGTTTGTTTATTGACTCCGGTGGACTGGGTTCCCACCTACGGTTCCTCTACTTGCTCTATTCATTGGAATTCTAGTCTCCTGTTGCTCTTCTTTAGAGGTTTAGAATCTTTCTTGTGACTAGATTAATACTTGGGGCTATTACTTTACTACTGTTCTACTCTGCTATAATAATTTCATAGATTTTGGCCTACGTTTTGCACCAGTGGTACTGGTTGGGGTATTTTGATTAACATTTGTTATTTCCAATTGGTTGGCTACCTGATTGTGATTGTGTGGTTATTCTCCAATTTCTATACTGCTATTGCTGGAATTGCTGCTTTTGAGTTGAGAAATTAACTATCTACTTGGAGGCTTTGTTGAGATTTTGGGTGACAGAGTTCTGCATTCGCTGGTTGAATTGAGTTGAGATGTCTCAGACCTTGGCTGCATACTTCTATCACATCGGTTTCTGTGCACCGTTCCTGCCTACCCTTTCGCCACTCGTGAGGGAAGTTTTGTTGCCCTCTTCGATTTAATTGCTTTAATCCCTCCATTGAGGACAATGTAGGATCTAGGTGTGGGGGGGACAGCTGTGCTAGTTTCTTTTTCTAGTTTTAGTTTTCAGATATGTTTCTTTTATTTTTAGTCTGTTATTTGTCTAGTTTTCGTTTACTTTTTGTCATTTATCTGTCTAGCTCTCCTATGACTGCCAAATTTGATGTTGGATTGTTGCCCCTATTTCTACTTTTGCCAAGTTTTAATAATAAGAATGTGTCGAGTTAATGTGGTTGAATCCAAGAGCATTCCTTTGGTGAATATCAGTGATTATGTAGCTCTTATAATTTTTGGTTAACTTTCCTAGGCATAGGGAATGATTATTGGCATTTTCATGTGAATTGGTCCGGTTATTAACTTTAGTTCTCCATGTTTGAAAATGAGACTAGCTGATGCAAGTTTTCTTTTGGTTCTTGTGTTATATTGAGTTTTTGTGATTTTTGGTTATGAATGAACTTGACTGTACTCCGCTAGTATTTACTATCGAGTAACCGGGGATTTTCACCAAAAGTATTGATTCTCGCGTCAAAAGGTAGTAATTCCTATGAGTACGTGGTCACGTGACGATAGAAGCTGAGTAATCGGGCTCCTTCATCTGGCCAATGTTGGAGTTCGCGTCAAAAGGCTTCAATGGCCAGAGACTAAGTCTTTTGTTACTATTAAGAAAAGTAAAAAAAAAAAATCAAAAAAAAAGCAAAAGTAAAAAAATGTGATAAAAAAAAATGGAAGTTGTATTAGTATATAATAACAGTCAGCTTGCCGATTTATGGATTTAATGTTGAGATTTTGGTTAATAGTTGGACCATTTGCTGATAAATGTTATGCGTCATTCCTTTTTCTTAGATTAGTTAACCTGAAATTAGAGGATCTTGTGGTTTAGAAGCTAACCGGAGTGATGTTTCTTGGACTTGACCATTGATGCTTGATATATGTTTTTCTTGGTGTCTTGGCAATATGGTAGATGGAGTAATGACCACTATCAAATATTGGTGTTTGTTTGTTGTTCTCATGCTTGAGGACAAGCATGGTTTAGGTGTGGGGGGAATTGATAGGTTGCAATTTTATCATTTATTTTATTATTAATTTTCCCTATTACCTGACCTAATGTGGATTAATTGCTAGATTCTACTCACTTTTGATATTTTGCATTTATTTCAGGGAGTAGAACGAAAATATAATAACAGGTGCTAATTTGGCAAGAAAAGAGTTCAGATGATAGAGTTTGTCCTGGGGGTATTTTTGGAACAATAAAACGTGAGCCCTTGTTAGGCAAATTGGGCCGAAGTCTTCATTTTTCCGCACAGGAGCCGCCGCAAGGAGCACTACTTTATATAGGAAAATTGCGCAGGAAAAAGGGTCACTTCTTCCTCTCCGGAAGGGGAGCCGCCGCACGTTGGAGAGCACTTAGATAGAATAGGAATTGAGATTGCAGGGAATGAGCACTACCTTTTTGTCTTCTTTAGTTTTTCGTCTTGTAGCATAGCTTAGGACTTTGACTTTTCCTCCTTTAGTTATTAGCAGCCTTTTTTTTTCCCTCTTGTGTGTCAGACGAAAGGGAAGCTATGAATTACCTTTTGTAGCATTACTATCTATTCGATATTCGGACAAGTTGAATTTTCCAGATTTCAAAGGATAATGGCTGCGTTTCTCGCTTCCCTTTTGTATGGGTTTAGTTCATCAAATATGAACTAATTCCCTCGCTTTAGTCAAAGGACAACGGATGCTCTGATTCGCCTAAAAATTGTGAGATTGATTTAATTTTATCTTTTTCTTTTATTTATTGGTATTTGCATATTCTCTAATTGTAGTGCTTATGATTGTTTAATTAATTGATTGTCTTGGATCCGGATAATTAGTTAATTTAATAATCTATTGTCAATTGAGGTGTTAAATCCGTAATTGTTTAATTACCTCAAAATAGTGACAACTGGCATGATTAGATTTGTGTCGGGGGAATACGCGGGCTAATCTAAAATAACCCTGGTAGTGCGTTATTTGGTTAGAATAGGGCTCCTCTAATATGTAAGGCAATTGGGGAATTAAATTCTACGGGTGTACCTAGAATTATTTCTCAATTAGAGCAGTGATTAACGGGCGTACCTTGATCACCGACACAGTAAGGAGGGGTTGACTGCTATCGCTTGTTTGGTAGTTATAACCTATTTATTGATAAATAATTGGAATTGCCTTTGTTTCGATGATCGATTAGGTGAACCATTGCTGAAGTTATTCCTTGGCTAGATCCTTAATTATCACTTATTAGATTTTAGTAAATTGTTATTTAATTTCTAGTTGGCTATTTTATTTTTTTACTTTTAATTGAATTGTTTAAATTGGCACTCCTGATATAAAACACCCTCTTTGTCACTGTGAATTTGGAAAGGAACAATTACTCCCAGTCCCTGTGGATTCGACCCTGCTTACTGCTATCTACAGAAATTAAGTTTAGTTTGAGCAGGTTTTATTATTGCACAGGCTTCGACAACCTGTCAATTTTTGGAACAACAAAACGTGAGCCCTTGTTGGGCAAATTGGGCCGAGGTCTTCATTTTTCCGCACAGGAGCCGCCGCAAGGAGCACTACTTTATATAGGAAAATTGCGCAGAAAAAAAAAAGGAGCTTCTTCTTCCTCTCCGGAAGGGGGCCGCCGCACAAGGCCAGACAGTAGCAATAGGCCATTAGGATAGGAACTATTAGATTGCAGAGAACAAGCACTTTCTTTTTCTAGCTTCACTTTGACTTTTCTTCCTAGCTTTTCATTGCTTTTCTCCACGCATGTCAGGAGGAAGCAGTTTTTAGTTTTAGCGTTTGACTTTTCCATTTCGTCTTCTTGTGGTTTCTCTAGTCCGTATGTGAAGACCAAATGAAAACATTGAATTCCTTCCTGTAGCTTGTCTTTCTCCTTGATTTCTCCGAATTGAATTTGACGATGGCCGCTACTGTTGCGTCAAAAAAAAAAGAAGAAAAATGCGTTAAAAAGTGAAGGTTGTGTTAGTATATAATAATAGTCAGCTTGCCGATTTATGGATTTAATGTTGAGATTTTGGTTAATAACTGGACCATTTGCTGATAAATGTTGTACATTATTCCTTTTTCTTAGATTCGTTAACTTGAAATTGGAAGAGTTTATGGTTTAGAAGCTAACCAGGAGTCAATGTCGAATGGCATTTAAGTTCAAGTTAGAATTTTGATATACATGCAATTGAAAAAGAATCAATTTGTAGTAGAGATATTTAGCACATTAAAACAATAACTTCCATAGGGAGACACTTGGAAAAGAAAATGCGTTTTGAGATGTTTTGATGGACCAAAATATCAGATTCCATATCCAACTAAATGACTTACAAAGAGGAAAGAGGGAGAGTTGCTTTGCTGTTCCAAAATATAGTCTTTTGTCACAACCTATTCTTCATTGTAAGTGCTATCATAGGTAGTCAAAGGCAAAGGGTATCACAATGGCAAGTGTAACACATAATTAGAGTAGTGAATATTTCTCTAATGCTCCTATGTCTCAACCTATTTAGCATCATCCATATGGATTTCGACCTTAGTTTAGGATGCTTACACCTCAAGTTGGATTTGTGCATTACATTAGTAGTTCAAACATGTAAAAAAAAAGTCTCATATCAAGTTGAATGTCTTTTTTGGATAATTTAGGGGATACATTGTATGAGGTAGCTAATGAACATAATCTATATCCTATGTCAATTCTTTAATTGGGAAAACACTTCATAGAAGCTAGCACAAGTGCAACTACAAGCTCTACAATGATATGAATAAGAAACAAAATAAGAGACCTGAACAAACAATTTAACAAGTGGAAGGCAAAAAAGAAATATATTGTGTATTTAAACGAGAATTAAAAAAATTGAATGGCTATATGAAGACTCTTAACAGTGGAATCTTGGCCTAAAATGCATATAGGATACTTTAACTTACTCATCTTGGCTAGAGGTACTTATTAATATTCTAGATGATTTTTAGAGATGTGTAGGTTAGTTTAGTTATTCTTTTAAAAGTTTGTCGATTTTCAAATCATTATAGAATACATTTATATGAATTCCTTTAGAACATATTTTGTAGGTCAATACTAATTTGTTGATAAGGCTAGATAAATGATTCCAAGTAGCATTGGAATAAAATGGAAGAATGGAAATACTTGGTGAAGCAGACATATCTAGAAAATAAAGATGATTTTGTAAAACTACTACAAGTACCTAATGAAAGGATTGAACTTTAGTAATAGAGAATCTTGATTTCACATTGGAGAAAAGAGAAAATTCAAGTTATTTAAAGGTTTAACTTTTGAATCACATCTTATATGCTTTTTTTTAATCATCATGATAGGTTAAAATGAAAAAGCTGGTGCAATAGGTGCAATGATAGTTTGAAAGGATTAGAGGAACTTAGAAAATGTTGTAAACCTTAAGATACTACTAATATAAAGTTTTCCCTTTGGTTTCATTTAATGATCAAAGGATTAGAAGAAGTAGAATTGCAAGTGCAACATATAAGATACTACTATAAATAGCTTGCTAAAGTTTTCAAGTATTGAGTTAACAATCGTAGGTATATACAATGGAGGAAAATATCCTATGACTACCAAATTGTAAAAGGTATATATGATGTCAGTTTTTAAGTGTAAAGATGCTTCCAAGGCCCTTGATTTTAGTGGATATATATTGGCCATTTCTTTACCTTTTTCTTTAGAGTGACAGTTTAGCGTTATTTAGTAAATAAAGTTTCTTTTTTATTATATTCTCTGTTTACAAAACAGTTAGCTACTCATTTTAGAAGTTAAAACAAAATTCTTACTAACATCGGTTAGAATGGATCATATTGGGTCATATGGTTTTACTTAAAACCTGAGAAAATAAATAATGAGAGGTTCAATGATTAATTGTATACTTTTAATAGTATGCTTGAGATTGAATTTCAAAATGTCTACTTAATTTGTGATTCCAATAGTGAATAACTAGATACCAAATTAGACAAGTCACAACTTATCTACCATTTCTGCAATTTATTCTCAAGTACATTGTGTTTACTTGTTGCATTTCATTTTTGGGAATTTTTGTTTCTTTTTCACATTTCAATCTTTTTTATTAGTTTTTCGTTGACATTGAATTGGATGATCTTGTAGGACCTTTTCAATATCATCCTTTATTTTCTAACTTTTACTAATGGCTTAGATGCAAGTCCAAGGTCATGACATATCTTTTGTAAGCCTTTTACATGTTACAAATGGCTCTCCCAAAGATCAAAATATGCTCAATCTGGTTATAAGTTTATGTACTTTTATGCTATCAGATTCTTGTTATTTTTTATTATAATCAAATTGATTATTCTTATTGGTTTTCTTGTTCTTAACATTTGTTTGTAAGCTCAACTTAAAGAAAGTTT
The DNA here is from genome assembly GCF_036785885.1 of Coffea arabica. Classification (NCBI taxonomy): domain Eukaryota; kingdom Viridiplantae; phylum Streptophyta; class Magnoliopsida; order Gentianales; family Rubiaceae; genus Coffea; species Coffea arabica. Next base: position 41,140,754 of record NC_092314.1, on the reverse strand, counting down.
GTCTCAAGTGCTTGAGGAAAAGCAAATTGCGACCTTCAAGAAAAATGTGTAGGTTGAGCACTGGAGAGTAGACATATGAGGTCAAGTAAGGTACGTGGGTAAATGTACCTCATCAATGAAGGGTAGGAAGGTAACCATCCAAGAAATTACATATTAGATTATGAGAGGGGTACAAAAAGAAGTCTTACAATAGGTTAGTATAGAACTGCATACGAGTCGATCCACTCGCAAGTTGATCACGAGCAGCTTGAGTCAAAATTCGAATTGAATTAGTCGAACTCAAGTTGACAAAGTCGAGTTCAAGTTCGAACTCGAGTTCAAAGATACTCAGTTTTTTAGTTTACGAATTGGTTCAATTATATATATATATATATATATACACACACACACACATATATTAATAGTAAAATTACTATTATTTTTTATTATTTATATATCCCCAAAAATTTATTATTTATTAAAAAATTACTATTTTATTCATTTTTTAAAAATAACTATTTTTTAATTTTTTAAGCTGGAGCTTGAGTTCGACTCAACTCGAATTTGAGGTCGAGTTCGAACTCGAACTTTATATTAAGAGTTTATCGACCTCGAGGTCAAATTTAATAAAAATAAGTCAAGACTCGACTCGATTAGATCAAATGTCGATTTGACTCGATTCGTTTGCTATCCTAAGTTAGAGGAAAGCCATCGCAAGAATCAAAAGACATGAGAACAAAAGCAGAATTCATTGCAAAGCTGGATTACATGCCGAACAAATTAGCCTTCTGACTACACATTTGGAAATTGATGTCTTAACCATGACTTGCATGGAACAATTGTTTTGAACGATGTAACATTGTTTGAATGGGATGTAACTTTACGTGAACTACTTATAAAATTTTTACAACAAGATGCAATTATTATGCACGGAACTCGTATAAACAATAACAGAATATCACAACTCTATTGTACAAATGTACAAACAATTTATTTAGAATTACAAAACGTTCAAAATATGTTACACCGGATGTTGATCTGACAACCGTCACTGCCTTGCGTACCTTTAACCCTGCCTTGTGGATGAGTTTTTAGTACTTTTCCCAGTTGGCAGGTAACGAAGTTTCAGGAACATCTTATGATACTATTCTATTACACTTACGTGTCTAATATAGAGCATTAGTTTTAAGCATAATAGGTCGATGCTATGTGATTTTAAGGCCCTTGCATCCGACCGATCTGCCATTTCATAGTTTTAACTCAAGTTTAGTTTCTTTGGTTAATTGGATACTTATTTTTTATGCTGTTAGTTGTAATAAAATGGTTAAAAGTAAAGATAACCGTTCATATTATCCCTTAGTAATATATACTGTGCATATAAATTTACACTACACTTTAGTATCCATTTTATTTTATTTTAATAACCCGCTCTCCTTACTTTAACAAGTATTTTTGAGTATTTTTTTACTAGCAAATAGTAACTACTCATGTAGTGGAAAATACATGCAAAAAATCAAGATCCTTTTTTTTTTAAACTAAAATACAAATTTAGCATTTTTTTCAAATTACTTTGCAACAACAAGTAACTATGTCCTTCAATTGCACACAAAGTAGGTGTATTCAAACTTTTTTAAGGGAAATTTTGAACAATAAATAGTATTTTTTAAAAATATTTTTACACGATTTTTCTAACTACCAAATGGTTAAGACATGTTTTTTCATTTATATTCTGCACTCTCATTTTTTTTGCTTTAACTTCATTTCTCCCCAAACAATTAATACTTCCAATTCTACTTAACCGTTGCAAGTACATTAATTTTGTACTTTATTTCCAGTGTCCAATTCGAAATCGAATTACAGCAGTATTTATCTAGCTACAATCTTACCATAAACATGAGACAAGTCTTAACAACTCTTCCATTCTTGTAGCAAATCTTGAGCATATCTAGCAACCACTTGCAATTTTTCATTAACATTTCCACCACAAATTAGGCAGTAGATTTTTAAGACTTAATGGGGTTAAAATGTCATTATTCTAAAATCCGAGTGCACCAAAAAAAAAGAAAAATCCAACACAGATTTGGTCCCCTTAAGAAATGAGAGGCAATCAGTGGCCAATGAGATGAAGCTATGGCTTCAAACAAGCCACACGATTCATCCAATCATACCTCCCACCTCTCATCTCTTGTCCACGTCATTTCATTGGATAATTCTAACATTAGGTATATATATCATATATTTAAATGTTGTTGTCAGTAATAAAGCTCGTTAACTAAGAGCCAGCAATTCTTGCTTCGATTTTTGATAGAAATCCGAATAATTTCAAAGAATCCATTTCAAGAATTGTGTTTGAAGGTTAAAACTTTAATGGGTTGTTCTGGTTTAGCTTAGTTTCAATCAAAGTTGGAAGCTTTTTGACAATTTTATGCATCAATGCAGAAAACTTTGAGTGGTTAATTGATACATATTAACTGTTTTTCTTCTTTAAAGTAGAAAATGAGCGGTTGGTGAGTATATATTGGTGGGATTGATTCAGGGAAATCCATCAACTGTTCTAGCAATGTTGCCTGTTTGCTCAGCCACCACTGGCTGTTCTACTCATTCACAGGTAATAATTTTCACCTTCAAATGTGATCAATCGCTGATTTTTCTATTATTTTTATTTTTTTTTCACAGTGATCAGCCTGATGAAGCATTTTTCTAGTCATCAATATCTAGGCTTTGCTGCAAAATGGGAACTTTTTTGCTTCATCATCATCTTCTTCTTGTGTATTTTTCCCTTTATTTTGGTTGCCTTATTCTCGTAAGTGTTATTAATACAGAAGACTTCTTTCTAGTATGAGAAATGGTACTGCTCAATGCAAAGGTTTGCTCTAGTCTGTGAAGTAATGTCATGACTTATTATTTTAAGTCTCTGAATTATGTTACTGCTGTTCAAACTTCAGACAAATTTAAATGACAATGCAAAATAGTATATTCTTATAATTGTATATCGGAAAAAGTCAAGTGAATTAATTGAAAGAAGGCGAAGAAAAATGTATTCTTTTTAATGCAATGGTGCATGCAAATGGCATGACAAGATTACCAGACCGAGAGGGTTGCTTACAGAGATGAAAAAGATGAGATGGAATTGACATTAGACTTCTTGCAGAAGGCCATTTTAACTAGCTTGACAATTGGTTTGATGAGGATGTATCTAGTGATTATGGTTGACAAAAAATAGAAGACAGAATCTGTGGGTTAAGATTACTTATTTGTCCCTTCTGTAAGATCATTGTCGTTGTTCTTTTAACAAATCGATTTCAATGAGGGATATGCAGTCATATCCTTAGTATTCAAATGGTTACTCTACTTTTGAGGACATAATTCTGTCTCTATTGTCTATTCCTGTCCTTACTGGACAAGTAAGTGGCAAGATGTGCATTTGCATTGTTAATGACAAAGATAGCTCTCATGGTTTCGATTCCTTGGATGAATCACCATGTCAAGATGAATATTTGATGAGTTTTAGTTGATTCCCAGAAATTGTAAGTGCTCTCTAACCATAAAAAATCACATATAGAGGACAATTACTTGTTCTAACAGTAGTTTCTCATATGACTGCAAGACTTTCAAGTGTTGGCACCATCCTTGCTTCTTAAATCCAACTCCTCCACTGCTTAAAAGAAAATGTTTTGAAAATTAAAAATTAACATTGTATGATAAATATCCTCAAGATAATTAAATTGTTGAGTTTCAAAATTAATTTGGTCTTGGACATTTTCCTTTTCTTTAATATGTTCTAACATGTATATTAGACCTGATTTACTTTCAGGTACTATAAGTAAACAATCTATAGATGTGTACTGTAGAGCATGTACACTTATGATCCTTTTGTCGACATATTCATTTTTTCAACATGAATTGGCCATTCTTGCAGATCTGCATTCATGGGGGATTAAGATCCACCACCTATTGGATAACATCTGAGATTAGATGCAATGTTGTGGACAGGGCGGTCCCTGACTTATTCAACAAAACTCATCCACAGGGAGTTTGGTTGGGGAAACAACCAGCTAAACTTTCCTACTCTAACTTTATGGATCAAAGTGAACGTTCTGGCTCTGTGGATACTATTACTAGGTGTTCCTTTCATAAGGAGCTCAATGATCACCAATTTGAGTTACTATCTAATGGCAGTTGCACAACAGGTGGAATGAATGAATCATTTGCCACCAGGGCAGGCAGTATTCAGTTTGTTGAGAATTCTGATATGTATGCTCAACAGGAGGAACTAATGGTTTTCACGAATCGGATTGATGAAACTAATATTTCACCTCAGCCAGCTAATCCAGACTCAATTTTGAGCATGGATGGCATTCAAGATGATCCTTCATTACCACCTGATACATATAATGCGGATACGGATTCCCTGTCGAGTATTAAAACAAGTGTCGTGGATGTTGTTGCTGAAACTAACAAGTCTATAAGTGATATAGTCAATGAAGGGCAAAATTTTCTGAACAGCTCAATTGATACAGTTATTTCTTCAATACAGTCTGCTTTTAGAGAAGCTAATGAAGCACTTAATAATGCCACTGGAGAGCTGAAGTCATCTACTGATAGAATTGGAGAATTAGCTGGCAGTAAATTATCCTCCTTTTCTAGTGACTTAAAGGAAGCCTCAGGCAGACTTGGGATTACTGCTCTTGATGGGCTGAGGCAATCAATAATTGTGGTTGAGGAATCTCTGGCAAAGGGTTTTACATCTGCTGCATATGGCTATGGTACAGTGAAGGAGTTGCTTCCCACAGAAATCCAGAACGCACTCAGTGCATCTGAGAACAAGTTATCAGAATTCTTGAGGCCAGTTGGTTCAGCATTTCAACAAGTATGTTTAAATTCCTCCTATTCAATAGCACCCATAATACGTGTAGTGGTTTACTAAGCATTTGATGCTTAGAGTGTTCTTCCTAATTCCGTAATTCAAAAATTAGAAATGAGATTTTCATAGAATGTTAGTTTGTTCAAATTCCTCCTCTTGAATAGCACATGTAAATTGCCATATAGTTTGCCAAACATTTTATGCTTATAGTTCTCCTCCTAATTCACTAATTTTAAGAATAGCAACTATATTTTCGTAAAATGTTAATGTGATGAATACTTATGGTACAGAGTTACCAGCTCCACTTAGGGCTGTCCAGACATTTAAATTTGGAAAAAAAAAGTTTAATTTGCATACATCATTTTGTCCCTTGAATCAATTGAATAAGTGCTAAACTTTACAATATATGAGGAACAGGGTTACAGCACGTTGCAAGGATTGGAAGAGAAACTTGGCTTGGACCCCAATGATCCAATCATCCCATTTCTTCTCTTTATTGGAGCATCGGCCACTTTATGGTATAATCATCCTCTTTCCCATGATTTTATTTCCTTCTGTTGTATAGGGGGAATGGGATTTTTCCCTCATTGAATTTATGGAAAATTATATTGCTTATCAGATCTTTGCAGGGTTTATTACTGGGTATACAATTACAGTGGATACACTGGAGATTTATCTCCCAGATCGACTTTGGAGCTCTTGACAGGGAATGAAGATGGTGTACTGATTGATATTCGGCCTGAGGCAAGTGACTTTAAAATTTTCTAGCCCTTTATTAAGTGGTCGGGATTTCCATTAAAATTAATATTATTTCTGAATAGAGGTATTCCATATAATCTTCTAAAACATCTAAACTTCCATTGAAAGTAGGCTTGTCTCATTTCCCATATTAGATTTTCCGTATCTTGCATTACATTTCCTTATATGATATATTCAGTCAAGTTTTCCATTTGAATGATGGAGTTCTTCTTTTACTATATTGAAGGACCTCAGGGAAAGAGATGGTATTCCTGATCTTCGACGAGCAGCCCGATATCGATATGCCAGTATAGTGCTACCAGAGGTTGGAGGATAGACTTAACCAATTTCTTGTCATTCTTTAGGGAAGGAAGAACAACAATTAAAAAATTATACTGAATGAAGGATATTCTATTAAAGTTTGACTTGTTTATTATGCTGTGTTCACAGTGTTTTTACTTTTTTGCTTGAATTTCAGGTTGACGTCTCTCTGAAAAAGTTACTTAAGGCAGGGAGAAATCTTGATGATTTGTTGATTGCTGCTGTTATTGGGAACTTAAAGAATGTTCAAGTATGTGAGTTTCACCTATAACCTCATTAATTTGCTAATATGTGTAGCCTTGAATTTTTTTTAACATTTTAAACACGACATTGTTCCATTTTTGGTAATAGGTGACCAATTTTTTAATGGAACTGTAGAACATTGACTTGGTAAAATTGCCCCTTAGTTTTTGATAGAATTCTGTAGAACTATGACTTTGGATTATTGCCCCTAAGTTTTTCAAAAAATGTATGACATTTTCTTTAGCAGCAGGATATTTGAAGTACATGAAATACCTTATGTTTTATCTGCGAAACTTGATATTACTGTATGACATGAACTATAGGACAGATCGAAGGTTGTTGTTTTGGATGCTAAAGGTGTTCGCTCCAAAGGAATAGCAAGAGCATTGAGGAAGCTTGGGGTTAAGGTATGTATCTTGAGGAGTATTATAAACTTCCTCAATACAGATTCCTAGTCTATTTATTAATGGCCAGTAGCTCAAATAAAACCTGAAAGACATAGTTCTCATCATACATGCTTCTCCTTTGGAGATGAGCTTTCTAGTTCTCCAAAAGTTATCTTCATCTTCTGAATTTGAACACTAGCTTATGGAAAGGTGATCCAAATTTGAGCTGGAACCTGAGAGGCTTTACAAGTATCTCAGGAAAGTTTTTAAAGTTTTGACAATCTCGAGGCTTGCACTGAACTAATTTTTTTTTTTCATTTATGTTTTGAAAGGATAACAATCAAATTATCCTTTAGTAGATAAAAAATGGTCTGGGAAATACCTTAGATCTTTAGTTGAATGCTACACTAGTCAAATTAGTTAAATGACACTAAGTTGTTGCCGTATATTTGGGCATGGATGACATCTGTTTTGGTGTTAACTGTATACTTATTGTTAATAATGCAGAATTCATATGTGGTCCAAGGCGGGTTTCAGTCTTGGGTTAGAGAAGGTCTTCGAATTAAAGATTTAAGACCAGAGACAGCTCTAACCATACTCAATGAGGTACATAGCTGCACTCCTGCAAGTTTTATGAGCTTTCTTTATATTAATTGTCTGCTAGGTATTATCTGTCTTTGGTTTTTCAAATATGAATAACTTTTTATGTAAGATTAGGTCTTTCATACGCTTTCTTTATAATTATAAGGGCTCAGACGGTGGCTGTGTAATGATTTAAAATATTCTACCTGCTGTTTTGTAGTTCTAAAATTAATTTCTTCCAAAGGTAAATATGTTGCAACAATTCAAGCAAACCTGAAAAGGGTAAATGAGATTCACTAGCAGCATTAGTTTCGTATTGAGACTATGTATTTAGACACATGAGATAGATTTCTTTCTCTCCTGCAGACCTTTTCTTTCTTCTACCTGCCCTTTCCTGCACTTTAAGTCTTAGTTTGTAAACAATTGAAATTTGGTGTGTCATCAGGATGCCGAGGCAATAATACAAGACTTCAATCCAACACCACTTCGACTTCTTGGGTATGGAATGGTAAGTTCTTTTACTCTTGTGTACTTTTTCATTGATTTCAGCTCATTAGAAATCCATCTTTTCTTGATGTTTTCGATTCTTTGAGGGTGGCAAGAGGATGGGAGCCAAGATTGGGATCCATGACCATCAAGGATCATGGTAGAGCCATCAATGATTGGGCCATCCCTCCATCTATTGCATGTTAAATCTCTTTTCACAACTTTTTCTCAATTAGTCAGTTTCTTTATTCAATATCAATGGATATCAAAGCTCTACATACCTTTCAAACTTTTTGTTAAATGTCCACTTTGATATATATGTGATCAAATCCATCAAATCATTTTCTTCTTACATTTGTAGTCAACAATCGTCTCTAGTCGATTCACTTGACCCTGGATTAAAGCATTTTTCTGCTGTGGCCTTTTTAGTTTTCAAAATGACATGCTTGAATGTACTTTTTTTCTCCTTTATGGCTAATATCTGATTTGGTTTTGTTTCTTTCTAAGCAAACTCTGGGCTTCTTTCCGCATGTACCAACTTAATGGAAAATTGCATTTATCTTCTTCACAATATCACATGAGAATTCCATTATTCCTTTGTCCTATTTGCTTTTTAGCATTCCATGTTTAATCCAAATACTATGTGGACAGGGTTTCGCTGCAGTATCCTATGCAGCCATAGGTGAGCTTTTTTTTAATCTCTCTTTCTTCCTGCAATTTGGTATGTTGTAATCTTCGAAAAGATCAAATGGTTTATGAAGCTCCTGGAAAAGGGTTTTTTGCACATTAAATTGTAAATTAAAAGTTCCGTAGATTAAAATAACTACAAATGTGGAAGACATGGAAAAGATAGTTCAGAGATTTCAAAGTGTAGATTAACTGACTTAGAATAGCAAAAAGAAAAAGGAAATAAGATCGAAGTGACTTGTTGGAGTGTAAAAGTAAAGTACACTAAAAAAGGCAGATTAATTTGATTTTTACCTGGTCATGGGGAAGAATAATATGAGCAAACTAAGCTCATAATTATTGGATTTTTCACTTGGGTGGTTTTAGTTGGATGAAGCCATAGGAGGCTCTTATCGTTTGGCACATTCAAACATAAAATCTGCGCTCTTTTGGAGATGTAAAGATCACTTTTTGGAATCATCTTTGCTCTTTTACCCTTGATATATGTTTAGAGCTCTTAACAATCACTTGTTACTTTCGCATACCATAGGCTGTATATGGTGCTTGATGAAAAAAAATACTGAAAAATTGCAGGCACATCAAATACAAAGCTATACTTGAATTAACATTCTATGATCTTAAATCCATCAGACATTATGTTACTACACTCTAATGATTGTTTTTCTCTTAAAACTGAGTACATGAATTTTCTGTGCAGAGTGGGAGAAGACACTTCAGATTGTCGGTATTATTGGTCTTGGTCAGGTAAACTACGCCTTGTCTTCAATTTACTCTTAAGTACCATGAAAGCAAATTCTAGCTACATTTCAAAGATAGCTTTGAAATTTCAATATATTCCAGAAATACAGTAGGGAATCTAATTGTGGGAACGCGCTAGCAATAGTGGCAAGAATGTTGTTAAAACCTTTTGGTTCGCAAATAAACTTGACAATCTATAAATCTTGGTTAAATTTGTTATTTATGCTTAACTGAGATTTTGTCAGGCGGCCTGGAGTTCAGCCTTAGAATAGCTTAACCATTCAACATACTAAACACACATGTTAATCAAGTTCTATACTCAGGGGCATGACAGATTAAGGAATTTTAAAATTAGGTTCGAGCTTGGTTTGTTTGTTTAACAAACATATCTCTGGACAAGGGTAAGGAGAGATTTTGAATAGCTAGGCTCATGTTTCGGCTTTAGAAGACATCAATTATTTATTTATGTTTTCTATTGAGCAAGTTGCAAAATATTAAGTATAGCTCAGGTTTGTCCCCCAATAGCCTTCTTGAAACAGTCCATTGCCAGGGGGAGGGTTGGGTTGGGTTGGGTTGGGTGCTAAGGTGGGAGGGATCATGAGTAGGAGGTCCTGGGTTTTACACAAAAAAAAGGTCCATGGCCTTTGCAAATGTGATGCTCCAACTTGTTTTTGAGATGTTATTCTCAGCAGAGATCATTGACAGTAAGGATTTCGTCTCTTTGGCATATCTCTTGCCTATACAAGCTGGTCACCATGGTGGAATGTGGTCTTAACGGATAGGAATTAGCAGGTCTTATACTTGAGTATCCTTGTGATTGGTGTATAAAGGTCCAATGGTCTTGCAAGTTGATTACTTTTGTTAAAAGTGCATTTTCACCTTCTTTATATTTCACCTAACCATAATCATCACTGACCTACAAAATTAGTTGTCGTAATTTTTAGTTTTTAAACTTTGTTCATCTAGAAGCTTCTAATCCTTCTCATATCTTCGACTTGCCTTTAATAAGAATATCCCATGCAATATCTTTTGTTTGTGTTGGAATCATTCACCAGCTTAATTATGAAAAGAACTTGATTAAATGAAATAACAAACAAATTCATCTTAAACTAGTTAAAACAGCATTCAACTTTAGTTTTCCTTTTAAAAATACAAATTTCTACCATCATTAAGTTTTTCCGGATAATCACCAAAAGTTTTATAATATGATTACATGATATCAACTATCTGAAGATTGAGACACCGGTAAGTCATCTAATATTTGACATATTGCATGGCCATATTAGTAGTGATGCATGATTTAAATCACCATAGTCGGACTGTGATACTTACTGTTTATTCCGTTTCAGAAGAAAAAAAAAAGTGCATAACCTTTCAAACTCCAACAAAATCGTATATGCAGATGTTGATGGATTTTGGAAGAAATTGGGATATTCTATCCACTCATAAAGTCGTCGAATGCACATAGGCTGGATGTTTAACCGACATTTTAAATTCCACTTTAATTCATTCATTTCCTTCTGACATGAAAATGCATCTATAGTGAAACAAATCCTGCAAAGGATAAAATCACAAGTGAGTGTCATCATCCTCTACCAGAACTTGCTTTTCAAATTAGAAAAACTGTCTCGCTCTTGTCCATTAGCATACATGCAGCATGGTTAACTGTATTGCTCCTTTGTGGTGTATTTTTTCTTCAATTGGTACCTTGGTCTTGTGCATCAAATCGCAATTTTCTCTTGCACTGTCAGAGTATAATCTGTACACTCATGAATTGGTGTTTTTAAACTGTTGACCAGAGTATATACAAGAGGATTGCTTCCTATGAAAACACTGAGGATTTTAAGCAGGATGTGAGGTAAAATCTTCCTCGATCATTGATCTGGTCATTGCTATCTTTGTCAAGTGGATTGCAAAATGTTACAGAAATGGGTTTCTGTTTTTTCTCTCTCTTTACTGCTCATTTAGTTTTATGGAAACTAAAGCAAAGATAACTAATCAAAGTCTGGACAGTAAAGGGATGTGACTTGTTTATCTAGTACTATCATTGAGGAACTGATCCTTTAGTGATTACCTGTCAAAGACTAGAAAAAAGAAATGTCCTCTTCTTCATGTATTACTGGATCATTCTCCTCCGCAAATTCTTAGGTCGAAATACTTGGTAGCTTGAAATCCAGACAATGATCAAATATCACTGATATTCTATTTTTATTTCCTTTTGCTTTTACATTCCCCCTCTGAAAGCCAACACAAAAACCTTAGTTTGTGTGCCCTTTCAGCTAGTTGATGGTCGCTTTACTCAGCATACCTTCATATTTTATAGCTGAGAAATACAGAAAATGCTCTATAAAATGTCATGCCTAACTTTTCAAGCTGAGAAAGTCAGTCCCTACAAAAGTGAAATTAGTTTTTGGTGCATTTCATGCATATGAGCGAAATTTTAGTTTGAGCAATGTCATGTTTAACTTATTGTTTTCTTGTAATTGAATTTCAACTCAAAAATGGTGCAACTTAAAGCATAGAATAAAGGGGTCAACTCTGTTAAGTATTAGAAAATGTCTGGAAACATCTTAGTAGAACCTGTGTGGATAATTTGTTTCAATGGGCATTTGATGTTTAGAAGTAAAAATTGTGTGGAAAACTCTAAAAGCTTTCTTGCTGAACTGGTTGCATTTGGCCCCATTAACATCATTAATCTCTGAAATTGATGCTGCATCAACTTGCCCAATATACATATGCATTACATGCAATTCCAATGCTCACTGGAAAAGTAAAAGTCCAAGGGAGTTTGACCTTATTTTAGAGGTTGGTAATTGAGCTCTTAATTATTATATTTTGGCCTAAGCAACAAAGGAGTCTGTGAATATGGTTAGCTAATATGCCGTGCTCCTTAAAAATAATGTCATTTTCTTCAGTTTTGATGTCCTTTTGTCCAATCCAATCAAGTGTTTACTGAGCCGATCACTTGAGCAATTTTATCTCACTTCGAACCTAATCTCTCACTTCTTGGCCAGCGCTCGAATATTCTGCCACATCTTTAGAATAAGATAGTCTCTCCTTCATCTGGAGGATTATATGCAAAATGTAACAGAATGATACATTCAATAACTGTTGTTTTATGTCTGCTTCCAAGGCTATTGCTCGCTCCAGCTAGATTAGGAGGTCAAGCAATTTCATGGGCCACTGGCAAGTTAGAAACAAACCGCAACGGACTGCCAACATCACCTTCATCTTCAGATGTTCAGAGCAGAGTGTTGCAAGCTGCTGCAAAGCACGAATCCCAACCATCTGACAGTGAAGATACTGAAAATCCATCTCCAGAAGTGACAGGTCCTAAAGAGAATATGGATCTTTCTGAAGCATAGAAGTAAAGATTCTAATGCATTCCATACATTCTGGTCGTCTGTGTTGAGTTTAATCAGCCTGTTTAGTACTGTTGCTTGTAAGATGCCTGTCAAATACTACGGTGATGTCTCATTTTACTGGACGGAGTCGGTCTACTACTGAGATACTAATGCAGATCACAGTTTTGGCTTTTCTGTCTGTTGCATAATGTGGATCGCATTCTCTACGCTCATCAAAGAATTCAGCTCTTTAGTATGAATTCTACAGATGCTCTTTGGATTGGAGGATTCAATTGGTTTGGCACAATATAGACATGCTTTGTTTATTTTTTCCCTGCTGAAAAGTTGCTATTGTCGCAAGCAGAAGGTAGCTGCCAGAAAGCCACAATCTGATCGCAGCTTCTGGCCACAACCTTCTGGTCACGAGGCTGCTAGAGAGGGAGGGGGGGGCGGTCTGAGGTGGTAGGGAGAGGAGAGGGAGGAGAAGGAAGGAGGAAGAGGAAGGTGTGAGGTGGTGGTCGGTGGAAGAAGATAGAGGTGGTGAGTTTTTTATTTTATTTAATTTTTTTTCCTAGTTGTATTTGAGATTTACATGGATTAGGTGTTTTTGGGAATATATTACCGTAGTATTGTGTATGAAAAAACTTGTTTTTGAAGAAAATGGTCAAATCAAGCAGAACCAATAGTCCAAAAATATCACAAAATACCATCTTAAACCAACGAGCATGTGTCTTATAAGATAGTAATCTTCAGAAGGATCATTTTGTCAAGTTGTAAAGTATCTGCATAACTGCAAATCTGCAATGTTTTTGCGCAACCTTTGGCACATGCAACCACGAATTTAAACTTTCTTGGAAGTGTCTCTAATTGGTCATCTTAAACAGCAATTGGATAGCAAACAATCTAAAAGAAAGAGGTCTGTGTACATCTGAGAATTAGTGAATAAAAATGCTTAAAGATTGTTTAGACTGACTACCGGTATGGTACTTTTCTCAGTAAATCTGCCTAAAAAATTTGAAGAAGCAATAATTTTTCATCTCTGATTGTAGTTTCTTTATTCTACAAGACATAAGTTTCATGCATGTCAACAAATTAACCCAAAAAAAAAAAAAAAAAAAACCATATAATTGATTATCAGAAAAATAAAGAGAAAAAAAAAAAACAACAAGAACAACCACATAGTTGAACAATGGTACGATAATTTTGATTGCAGTTAATCCGCTGGAGCGGCCTTATAGGAGCTAAAATATGTTTAATTTCTGGTAGGCTGGTAAGAATGCACTCTGGTATGTTCTACTTAACAAGATTTATCACTTCATAGTTGATGCCCGTGAAAAGAATTATTGGACAAAAGAAAAGTGCACAGTGAACTTCTAAAGTCAATAAGACTCATCAATGTCTATACCATATGTCTATACCATTCGTGTCACCTTTTATAATTCCTATTTTTTTTACCTTTCAAATAAAGAGCAAAATGGTACCATTATCTCCCTAAAATAAACACACACACACATCACATACATGCAACATCCTCATTTCTCTAACCTAATAAAACTTCTAATAAGGTAATAACGGCCAACAACTTCCCCTCCAAATTCAAAAAAAAAAAAGCAAGAAAGAAAAACACAATTCTTTCCTTCATATTAAAATAAAAAAAAAAATCTCCAACAACTACCAAAATTTTCCTAATTTTTCTTTTCAATAATTGTTCTTTTAGATTTGCACACACACACATAGGGTGTGCCCTCTTCACTAGTTCTCATTGTTATTTACAGCTGATCTTACATACTACAAAGTGATAAGCGAAAAAAATAAAATAAAACAAGACATACAGTTGTCATCTAGGTTAAATTGAGCTAATCCCACACAATATAGTGGGAAAATTGGAAAAAAAAAGAAAAGAAAAGGGGATTCTGCAAATACTATCTACAGATTTCAGCTTATTTCAGAGTAATAACGTTGAGTAAAAGAATTGCAGCCTGGCAATTGCATGCAGATAACTTGATTCTTGTCAAGCAAGAAAGGATTGTGACTGTCCTTGCCATATGCCTTGCTGATTATATCAAGAACCTAATGCTTCCTCATTCTCTTTGGACTTTTACCATCACTTCCCATTCCAAGTATTCACACTGGTTTCAGGAATATGGTGACTTCTCATTCTTTCTCAGCAATTACCACAAAAACATCATTTACTGACCATTTTCGCTTCTCATTTTTGGCTGGGGGATTGATTACAGCTCTCTCTGTGTTAGCCACGCGATACCCAATGACTATCTCTCTTCTTTGACGTGCTCGAAGTAGTACTTCATAGAAACTCAGCTCCTCCCCTTCCCGGAGATACAATTCCGCACCTCTTATTTGCATCTCATTTCCCTGTCAAAGAAACGGTGTATCCTGATATCTTGGAGATAATAATAAAGAGAAACAAATCCGTAGAATTTATAGGAAAAACAATGCAGTTCCCTCTTTTTTTTTTTGGTCTATGTTTACCACCAAAGAAGACTTTAAAAGCACTGTTTGGTTTATTCAGACTAATTAGTCATAAAGTTGGGTGTTGTCAAGCAGCGGCGGAGCTAGAAAATTTTCTCAGTGGGAGCAAAAGCAATTCTGAAATTTTTTACCTACTCTTTTTCCGGTTTTTTAAGCAAAAAAAATATTCACCAACAAGTACAAATGATGCATATATTCCATGAAAGACATAAAATGACAAACTCAAAATTATTAATGTAATAATAATTTTATTTCAAAAAGTAAACTAAATCATTTACAATTGCTCACGACGAGTTTTCATATTTTGATAACGGTTTACAATTTTTTCATTTTGAATTTCATAAAATATATTTTTCTCAATATAATTAACTAAACAATCATTCATCCAATGTCTCCCATTCTATTTCGTAACCGATTTTTTACCATATTCATAACTGAAAAAACCCTTTCTACGATAGCTATAGCAACAGACAGAATCAAAGTCAATTTTAGAAGCATATAAACCAAAGAATACACAAAACTTCAAGAGACACACTTGAGATTATATCAAAATTCTATTGGTATTATAGAAATTACAGGCCCCCACCGCCCCCACCATAAATCCGCCCCTGTTGTCAAGTGATATTTTTTTTTTCCTACACAGGGGGTGTCCGGGGCTTTGGCCCGACTAAATCCCCCTGCGGCCCGGGAGAGGGCAACCCCAACCCACTCCGGGCAACGGGACTCGAACCTGGGGTCGGCAGCCTTAACTAAGAACTGGGCGACCATCCGAGCTACCGGGGGGGCGTTGTCAAGTGATATCACTAAGGAACAATCTGATAAAAAGCTAGTAGAGGACCCTTTAGGCAATTCTACACTGTAGGTAACATCTGACAACAGAGCTATTAACTCAATCAAAATTCAATATAAGGCAACATTCCACTGGCTCGTTATTTTTAAAATATCACTGTTACTTCATAATAGATAGATTTTTCATACATAACTTACAGCTACATAAAATTTAGCATGCAAGTCTTTGTTTTTGTTACTTTGTTCTTTTAGGGCGCATAAAAGGGCAAATAGCAAATTGATGTGTTATCTTTGCACGCTTCTGTTGGGAATACTCTGCAACTCACTACATTAAAAAGTTGTCGAAGGAAAACATCACTTCTTAATTACCTAACCAAACTGTGATTATTTATACCTAATTAGTGGCTCAGGATTTCCAATTAAAGAAAAAAAAGAGCAGTTTAAAATGCACTTAATCTAGTGGCTGAAAGTAGTACCTCTTCCGCAAAAAGCTCCTCCAGTACATCATTTATTTGCCGATCCTCTGCAACCATTGCTAGTGCCATGCTGACAAGCTCGTTTGATAAGACATAGTCACTGATTTTTGACATAGATAAGAGGTTTTTAGTCCTGGGGTCCAGGATTTCACTAATTATAACCGACTTATCTGAAGCCTGCTGCATTTCCCCAATCCAGGAACCTTGTGAGAAGCTACTTCTGTGAACTTGTGAAACCATAGCTTCCCTGTATGGAAGGCGTTTCGCCTGCAAAGTCAAAAGAAAGATTAGGTCTTCCTGATTTTCTGAATCTAAAAGGCTCAAATGCTTTAAACATCGTGCAGCTACAGAAGCACGTGAGCAGTAAATCGTAATAGCATTTGGATCTGGGTCCTAATGTTGTGATCTATCACAAAGGACTATCATATCTTCCATCCTCTAAACTCTTTCATTAAGTAAAGGGAAGGTTTCAGGGCATATGGTTCTTCTCAAGACTTAATCAAGCTGGTCAAAAGCTGCTGCAAAAGATGTTTTCTTGAAAGCCATGCATGCATATGATATTCAGAGCTGAAACCCGGATTCAGAATACTGATGCACATTGAGGGTATAATATTTATAAACTTCATAGCTGACCGAATAAAAGCAATTAAAAAGTACAAAACAACTTAAATGCAAATTAATATAAAATCTTGATGACTGTGCTAGTATACATCTTACAGAAGGTAGCATGCAAGATGTACATATTGCAATTCTAACCATAACTGTCACAAACATAACGAAGTTGCTACCTTTTCTCACAAAAATTACTGTAAGAAGATATCCATCGAGAGTACATTAGGACACCATAGAAGTGATTATAAGCATATCTTCCACCCAAAAGAAAAAGGAAGAGTAAATTAGTCTTGCTCAAGTACAACCTACTATGCAATTTTGGTAAGAAGAGCAATAGAAGTGAGCAGCAAGAACTGTACACGAAGCAGCATCACATAGAATAAGAAGATGCAATTAGTGTTGAAAAGTCTAAACTACTCCATAAACCTGAAAAAGAAAATAACGGTGTTTATTCACCATAAAAGAAAGGAAAAAGTGCCAATATCTGGCGAAGCTCGCATAATTTAAGTTGGCTATTTCCTATCATGGTGCTGTTATGATATTTACCATTCAGTAGCAAATTAAAATAAGAAATTCGAATGCAATAGATTCTTTAGAACCTAGACGTACTGTTTTAACAGCCAGAAATATAGATTGACTATGATTGATGGTATAAATGCAGAAGAAGCAAATGGAGAGGTAGATGAGTCAAATATGCGTTTAAGTGTTTCCAAAAATACTAGACTTAATCTATTCAGAAGTAGCAAATGGAGAGGAAGATGAGTAAAATATGGGCTTAAGTCTTTCCATGAATACTAGACCAGAGATTAAGTTGATAAATGACAATGTCTGAGCAAAGTACCAGAATATCACGGATAAGAAGCAATGTGGCAAGAGATCTGGAATCAGCCTGGATTGCTGAATCTTCAACTGATTCATCAGCTAAAATTAAGATCTGCATATAAATAGGAGGAGCTTTGGTACAGAGAAGGAGATTAGACAATTCAAAGACTAGTAGTTGTCCAGATAATCACTACTTGAACCAAGATGTTGGTAATTGGTCTAAAGGTACCACTTTTTAATGTTGATTGGACTTTGGCAGACCAGTTTACTGGCGACAATTTTCTGTTAAAGTCATAAAAGAGATGCTTATAACACAATTACAAAAACAGAATACTTACAGAATCAAAGGATTCTAATGGCAGGCTTTCAAGGTGACGTCGAACAACAGCATTTCCTTCACGGTTAACCAGCGTTATATTGACCAATCTGCTGCTATCAAGGCCACCATCTATGAGCTTTTTCTCCCTTTCCTTTTCGGGAACTTCATTGAGCATCCACAACTCTGAATCAGGTGCTAAAAAGGCATCCAATACCTAGCACAATAGTGTAGACTTTAATATGGTATGTAAGTCATAAGATGTTAGATGTTATGTCTTAGGAAGCCAAGGTTGAATTAATCAAAGAAGGATCCCAAATTGGAAGAACTTAAAGGTTGTGCTCCATGTTGAGTAATGGGATGCAGATGCATATCAGAATGTGTTCTGTGAATAGCTTGGCCGCATTGAATTGCATAAGACACTGGTATAAGTAGTGGAAACATATGGTAGCTTCTGGCAAGGATACCATAATCATATCTTCCATATCTCGACGCCAACCACAAAAAAGTATGCGCTCTGCAGATTTTGGAACAATAAAATCCTTGGGTAGATATCCTCTCTGAACCTGCAGCATTCAGGTGAAAAGAGAAAAGAATTAGGGGCTATGATTGATAGAGCTTACCACAATCATATCATCAATGTCCCGCCTCCATCCACAAAGTAGTATCTTCTGTGGCTTTCTTGCTGGTCGGGTGATGGGTATGAATGGTGCTTCTTTGACCTGAATAACCAAATTAATTATGTGTCTGTAAGTTTTGTTTATGGTATGCCCCACTTAGTTGGATTCCATCACAGGAATCACCATACTGTCAAGAGCAGAAGAGCATTTCTTTGCAGAGTGGCCTACCATTGGATGATATTCTTTCTTTGAAATGATTAAGCACTTTCTTTCCAATTCTCCAATCAGACAAGACGAAAACATTGGAAAGCCTTTCAGAGTGCTTAAAATTTAGTATGTGGTTTCACTGTTGTAAGCTCTTAACGAGCAAGCTTATTTTGAACACACCCTTAAATTCAGAAGCAATAACTCTATGATGGTAAAACTACAGCATTGCAACTGCCCAATGCGCAATTTACTTGATCTGCAGACAAGTAGCTTTTCCACTTGCAGAAGTACAACCACATACTCCTAACCCTTCCAAGATCCAAAAATGACATCACACTATTCCAATTGCCTATCTAGTCATTCTGATCATAAACGCAGTTAGACTGACCAGTTTACCAGAACCAGACATAGATGCTATTGATCAGCTTGATGAATCAACGTATTAAGAGTCAATAAACAGCTCAATACTTGAAGAGGTCAAAAGTTGGCATCTTTTATGGTTGAAAGAAGTGGAAAGCATATCTTTGTATGTGAACTAATAAAGGCGATATCAATCATGTCTATTCCATCTTTTGTTTTCTCATATCTGTTCATTCCCAATTTTCTATTTATTTTTTCCACATTGCTCCTGATTTTCCATTTATTTTTTCCGCATTGCATAATGTTATTTTAACATGAGGAAGCAAACACCTTGACTAGGCATGGGTAAATTCTGAATGGAATTGACATAAAAAATATGAGGACAATTTATATTATGAGCATGTTATAAAGAAAAGGGAAGCACCGTAGGCAGTGCTGCTGGAGCATATGTATCATCGTCTTCTGCAATCACAAGAACTTCATCTCCTGCTTGCAAAACATAGGAGTCGTCAGGATTCAAAATTATTTTTCCACCATACGATGCTGCCTTGACACCACAAGGAATAGCGTCTGGGAAGCAAATCAAGACTTCCTCAAAGGGCATTCCATCCAACTGAGGCCATCTTTTGATGTAGAACTCACAATTCTCAAAGCCAAGAATGTCTTCCCATATCTGCCAAACCAAGTCCATACAGACATGTAGTTTAAGTTGATAAGAAACCAATTACAGACCATTCAGTTTCTTGCCTGCATGAATAGTTCAAAAGCAGAAAGCAAGTAAATTTGACCTGCGCAAGGCCTGGCTGCCGAGCACATTGAATCATTAGCCGCCCAATTACATCATGTGCGACAACTGTTTCAACTAGATCTCCACCTACAAGTTTAACAAGGACTTCATTATCAAGATCACTCAGTTCGACCACTATATGTCCCCTTAGTCCTTCTTTGACTCCTGTTAAGCTTAGAACTGTCCGCAAGGCACGAGCATCACTCTGTATAACAAAGAATAAAGAAAGAAGTTCTTCAATAGTAGTTCACTTCTTAAGTATCAAAGATGATGATTTCTTTCATGAAGCTACCTGGTCGGCATTTCCATCTTCGGCAAGAACGACAATTGCACGAGCCTTAGAGACAGATACCTGGCAAATTCCATGCAAGCTATATTAGAAAATCAGTTCAAAAATCAAGAAACCTTAATTTGATCAAACTATGATAGAAGAGCAGCTAATTATAGCCACCCATTTGTGAAAAAGAGTATAAAGTAGGCCAACTTACTTCATGGATCAAAAAACAATGATAAAAAAAATTTTGGATAGCTGTTTGTTGCATGTGATTAAGCCCAGGAATAGGATATACCTTTTTCAGGTCGGCTAAAATCAAAGGGCTTCCACTTCTGCATAGAACAGATGTTCCTCTAAAATCAAATTCCATTTTAGCAATGTCAAGCTCCATCTCTTCTTTGTCTCTTTCAGCCATAACCACAACCATTCCACCACCCAAACTCTCATTGGCTATAGCAAGTTGATTCAATAGAGATCCCTGAGCATAAAGAAGTATTTTCAGGAATTACAATGGTGGCTTATGCTTGTGCAATCACATGAACAGAAAATAAATTCTGCTGTACAAGTAGAGTTAAAGCTGAGCATGCAATTCTTATCTGCTCTTATTTATCGGCAGTCAATTTCGGCAATTCTACTCTCTTTTGCCTTAAATCCAAAGTCCCCGGAAGTACCCTCAAGGAATATGGAATGAACATAAGCACAAACATCAAAGAAAAAGGAATCTGAACATTTGCTAGCATTCGAGATGTTGATCCAAGAATTACTTGGTAAAAAGCCCTAGTAATGTACAAACTTATTCTATTGTAAATCAAGCATATACACATTCTTTGTTTGAAAGCAAAGCAAGTTTGATAGCAGATGATGTAGAACTAGATAAACAGAATATAAATGAAAAATACATCTTCAACTCTCAAAAAAGAATTTATTATTGATAACAGGGCTAAAATTGGATGAGATTTTGGAGATTAAAAGGAGGATAAAAACAAGGTTATTATGTATCACTAGACTGATGGAAAAAATAAATAAATAAAGAAAATGCTTGCAGGTACTCCAAAAGCAACACTAGAAAATCTACTACTTCTAATTAAGGTTTGAAGAGCAAAGGCTTACCAACTTGTCACTCCACCCAAGGATAAGAGTGTGATTTTGCCCTACAACTTCACTTCTTCCTTTTCTCAGTGAGTCAAACTTCTCAGAAATTGCATCTGAAACGAGTCCCAGCATCATTGCAAATACGAGCATCCCACCAAAGCTAATGGACACTGACACTAACCTCGGACCAATGCCCTCGGAATTAGCATGATTGCCTGAGTCTGCAACATAGGTCCAAGATAACCATAGGGAATCTGCTAAGCTGTCATCTGTAACCCCAAAAAGTGCTAACCCGCCAAGACAAATAAGTAGTACTGTTGCAACTAACAAGGCGAGTGGCTTAGCATAGGGATGGACAGATAAAAAAGCATCAACCCTGTATGCCAGCTGCTTGTTTAAAGATACTTCCTCTGTGAGAATGTCAGACAATCTTCTCGAATTTGAGACATAGTCAACATACTTGAGAAAAAGAAATGGAATTGATAGCAATGCTAGTGAGGCGACTACAGCTATGTTTTTCAAGCTTTTGTTAGAAAGATGGTTTATGTCGTGTGTCGTTGAATCAATATCATCTATAGAATCAAGCAAACTGCAAACCAGTAACCGGTGATTGAGCTTGAAAATTTGATCCTGCAATTTGTGGAAAAGGAACAAAGAGGAGAAAAACAAAACAAAAGGTGATCAAAAGGAATATATGGTGTAGTAATATCATCTATGGAGTACTTATTAACTTATTATTCACAAAAATATTAAAGAAAATCAATTTTCACAATCGACAAAAGATAAGTATCTATCATCACATGGGACTTAAACAATGTTGATTGCTTGATTAATTGAAGCCTAAACAGAACTACCACACATTCAAGTAACAACTTAGGCAAAATGTGGAATCCAGCGGTAAATGAAATCAAAGCTAAATTCTTTCGAAACAATTTAACCAAAATATTTAAGGTTTCACCAGAGTTGATACTTGACAATGCATCTCAAGCTAGCCAAAGCCATCATGTTATGGTTTTAATTGAATCCCATAGCAATTTCAAAACTATTTAGCTATAAAAACATTATTATTATCAGAATGTGAGAAACACTGCTAAGCTGTTAAATGGTTACATTGTATTAAACTTATGCACTAAATTAAGCTGACCTTATGCTAGATTCAATCTTTAGATGAATTTAAAGTCTATTCTTACACTACATATTTCAAGATTTCTGCTGTTTACCATCTAAACTTGAACACTATTACAGAAACTAATATTAATATTCTACATAAAGATCAAAATTTGTTAGTATTAAGGTGGTGAAAAACATACATTACCTGTAAACGAATAACCTCATTGTGTAACGCAAAATTTTTATGCACCAACGACGAAAATGCTGTTACTAATACCTGCAACCAAACACGCCGGTGCTACGTCAGCTCCGCATACTATTTTGCACAGCAAACAGGAATACATGAAGGACTACATGTGTTAAGAAAGAAACATAAGGGATAAAATTAAACCTATTAAAAAACATAAGGGACTAAATTGAAATTTTGTTACAGATTTGTTATAACATGCCACGTAGAACTGGACAGGAGTTAAAGTCAAAACTCACTGCAGCGGTGAAAGCCGTTTGCCAACGAACAATCAACCGGCCACCGAATAAGCCAGTCAGCCTCTTGCCCGCCGGCTCCGTCGTCGTTTTACTATCCTCCCTGAACTCAGAAACGGCGTCGTCGGACTTGCTCTTAATTCCTTGACCACCAATTCCACCGCCGTCGTTCTGACTCGTTGACTTCTGATTTGGCAACTGACGACTGAGGTAAGCAGAACCGCGTCGTACGCCGGCATACTTGGCGTAGTAGTTAGCCGGCGGAGGAGGAGGAGGAGGAGGAGAAGAATTAGATATTGAAGGAGTCGACGGCGGCGGCGGAGGACTGGCCGGAAAGCTCTGAAACGACGGCGTTGCAGCCCGTTTTGGATAAGGAGAGGAGAATCTACGGATGGGTGTTCTTGGGATATGGTGGGAAGAGTTTGGGAAGGATTGGGAAGGGAAGAACCAGTCGCGGTTGCTAAACGACGTCGACGGGGAGTCCGATGAGGAGTCCATTCTGTCCAAGGACATGGTTGGAATTATGGGAAAAGTTTAGGGGCTTTAGGAGTATTAAAAATATTGTCAGCTCAGGCCTTTCGGTTGGTGGGGCTTTATTGCAAGTTCGGGTTTCAAATGATCCAATAATTAATTCATTGGCTTACGTCATTAAAAAATAAGAATACTAATAAAAAATGGATTAATTTTCGTGCACCGATAGTGTTGTAATTTTTTAACACTAATAGATTTGGATATTAGCCATATATATATATATATATATAAATTGAATTTCAAATTCATATTATATGATATGATCTGAATTTGTTATTATAAAAAAATTATACACTAAGTATAAAAAGTTACCCTAAAAGGAAATAACTAATGTCTAATAATATTGTCATATAAGGTTGAGATTTCAAAATTTAGAAATTCTAGATTCACATTCTTTTTCTATCTTGATGAATATTTGGAGTTTTATTTACTACACGTTACGTTATGAATTTTTTTGTTGGAAGAAGCTTATGATTGTATTTATGAATCTATTATAATATTTTTAAACATTTTCTAATGGGTACTCCATAGCATATTCAAATTATATCTAACTTATCATATAAACAAACACAATTATAATTATTACATCCCTACATTTAGATGTTTTTCTAACTTAACCACACTTTTCTACAAAACTCACACCTAGGCACCTCATTAGTCGATCATATTTTAATACATTATATCAAACAACTTTTTTCATTGTCAAATAAATCATTTAAAAATATTATTTAGGATCTATGGAGCCCCAAAAAAATAGAACGGTTAAAGGTGGCAAGAACAACTATTTATTATCTGGTTTTACTTGGTCGGAACAAAGTCAGTATTTCTCATAATATTGCCATATGGTAGAAGATTAGTGTGCAACTTTTTCGAGCATGAATAACTTTAAAGTTAATATGGTTTGTTTTCATTTTTTAAGTCATAATAAGATTATCAATATTTCTCAGTTTAGCTAGCTGGCATAAATTTGGAGTAAATTCTTAATTTGTTATGAAAAAAAAATTTCTACAAGAGGCGTTGTTTTTGGGATTGATTCTAGGAGTAGAATCTTCGCATTTATGAAATGCGAAATTCATGTTTCTGATTTGATAAATGTGAGATTCATGTTTTTGAAAAAAAAAGATAAAGATTTTTGGTAAAGAAATGCAAACTGCGAGTGGTTACTCTTGCGGTTACTGATATGACATTCAAATACAGTTCCTTTTTCCACACTTTGAACTAATACTCTCCAAATCAATATCCCCTCTTTTAAACAAGATCATTTTATCCTTTTTTTAGTGCAAACTCACCTCATTTACCACATCACATGTACACTTTTCCAACTTCAAATCCTTCCTCATTTCATTTCCACTTAAGCTAGATCATTTTACATACGACCAAAAGAGATTTTGCATGTAAAATAACAACAATCACAACTATTCCATTTATTAGCTGAAGGTGCAAGTTAGTGACACAAAATGGACAATTTATACCACTTGATCTTACAAATGGACTCAAAGCTGATATAGAACATATTCAAAAAGAAGACAAATTTAGCTCTTATCGGTACGTCCCCTCGGCATTGCAAAATAACATAGACCTATTATTTAGACAATCCAATTTATAGCTTCTCTTTTTTGGTTAGACAATCCGCGTCATCTATTATCCTGTCTCTATACATTCACGTCCATATTAGTCAAGAAAAACCCCTTAAGTTACTTCAATACTAGCCCCTATCTATGTAATTTATGCTGCTGCTATTTGGAAAAAAAATTAACCCTTAAAAATTTTTGAGAGCTCACATTTGCTGAATCTAAGCTTATCTGAATCTCGTATTTACTGAATGCGAAGACCCCTGGTCAGAACCCCACGCCAAATTCACCCATTTGCAGAATTTTTTTGAAATTCATCACAAATTTAGAAATTTCTCCATAAATTTGGCCCTTTGGAACTTGTTAGCATAAATTTGGCCCTTCTTTATCAGGTGGTCAAACAATGCAATTTTATCAAATTAAGTAGCACAATAACTATCCAACACTTAATGAACCTGCAATCTTATAGAAACCATAATTATTGGAGGCAATAAACCAAAATTTGAACTAAATTGATTTTCCTAATTAATGCTTTTTATCCAAAAATTGACAAAGAAAATTTTCATCTATGTTAAAAAAATGGGTTTTTCTAAGGCACCCGTTAACATATCTAATATTCACCTAACATATAATATATATGCACATATTCACAATTATTATCCTCCTTTGCATTTATATATTTTTTCTATTTAATCTTACCTACCCTCTATTGCATTTATTTACTTTATCTAGTTAATTTTACATTTTCAAAAATATGACACTTGAAATATATTTTAATGAGTGCCTTATGGGCATCCATTAGACATATCGTAAAAAAAATGAATGGTAGATGACAAAAACTTTGAAAGGTAATCTCCAAGTTGGTTAAACCATAAATGTCCCTTCTTTTAAGTGGAAATACTTCTTAATTAGGTGGAAATGCTTTCCTTTTTCCCCCTTGGGATGTCCTCAAACTTTGAACTATAAAAAGGCATGGTCAATTCCAATACAGTATACATGTGTTTTAGCACTCATAAGAATACCGTTAGAATTCATCATAAGAAAAAGAGAAAGAAAAGGGAGATGACTACGAAGAATTTACATGCCCTCGTAGTTTTTGGCTTTGTGTTAGGTCTTGTATCTCCATCTTTGGCTACAAAAGGAACAGCTGTATACTTTACAAGATACTATCGTGAGTACCATTTTTCCAACTCGAATTTTTGTTATTTCTTGATTCCAGTATCAGCAATAGGGATACTTACAGGTTAGATCATATCAATTGTTTACAGCTTGGATTTTATTATTTATTATGTGATTCATATCCAGGTTCATTCAAAGCGGATATCCGTTAATTCCATACCCGTTTTAAACGAATAGGACCAATTAGATATTTGATTTGCATTGAATATTTCATTTTTTATTCTAAGTATATGAAAAGTATACGAATGATTAGAAGATATAAACGTAGATACCAAATTTTGAAGTGCAATTTTCTTATACATTGAATTTTCTATTTGAGGGAGAAAGTCTTTGATTTCTAAAATTTTGGAGATTTTTTTTATCTGTGTCCTGTATGTTATAACTGGTTGTTGTAGTAGGGTCCGATTCGCTGATGGGGCGTGAGAATAAGAATATATCGTCTTTGGGGAAAAAAAACACGATCATCCAAACTTTTTACCCCCACAAATATAAATTATGAGAGTGGGTTATTTTACTAATATAAGAGTTATTACTCTAATAGATAAATTCATCCTTTGTTTGTCATAAGATAGATTTTCATCATTCTTTTCACTTTTTGGGATAAAGGAGTTGAGTAGCATTTAAAAACAAAGTAGAGGCCAATACTTCATCCAAAATTTCTATGATAATATGCTTCCCAACTTAAAAACCCTTTATATAATTCAAAGAAAGTATAGACATAAGAAATAAGAAACAATTAGACAAAATTAGTATAAATTAGCAGATTTAACTTTAAACATTAAAAGAAAAAATACTACATGGATCGGATCGAATTTATCATGTGCATCCAATTCGGGTAGCCTTCGATGACTCTAATATATATATATATATATATATATATATATATATATATATATATATATATATATATATATATATATGTATGTATGCATGTATGCATGTATATTTATATCTCTGTGTTTATATGGATGTACATATATAAACACAGATATATATATACACACGCATACATGCTATATATATGTGTATGCATGTATGCGTGTGTATATATATATCTGTGTTTATATGGATGTATATATATGTGTGTGTGTGTGTTTGTGTGAGATATGTGTTTATATATGTCAACATATTTAACATGGGGTTTCATCTGCAGCAAATGCTTGCTATAAACTTCCAACCGGCATTAAATTTGTGTCCCTCAGCGATCAATATTGGGATGGTGGAGCTAGGTGCGATAAAAGGTACAATGTGACGTGCATAGGGCCAAGAAGCCAAGGTTCCGCCACCCCTTGTACTGGTGAAAGCGTGGTTGTAAGGACCATTGATCACTGCGTCGATTGTGAACAATCTATTGTTCTTTCAAAAGAAGCCTTCACGATAATTGCTGATCCTGAAGCTGGGACAATTGATGTCGAATTTACATTATTAGTAAGTGAAATTTCAGGAAAAAAAAATCATTTATTTAAACTCGTAAGCAAGGTAATAATTTCATGATTTGTTTCCCCTTATGGTTGCAGGACTGAAACCGCTCAAAATGGGAGTATTTGGACGGTACTCAACATATGATCTATGAGTTTGTTTTACATTTAACTAGTGACAAAATCAATTGTAAGGAATAAAAGGTAAGGTTCAGATTGCAGAAGCATGCAACAATTGAGTGCAAGAATTTCATCTCGCTCTTTGCACCCACTGGATTTGGGTTTATTTCATTTCACAATATTGTGAAAAAAAAAAAGATTGAACAAGGTATCAAAGAGCAAAAGTTATTAGTTAAGAGGGTAATCATGAATGCCCCAGTGGATAGCTCGGCTGGTTCCGATCGTCTTTACAGCAAGATCCCAGATTCGACACCCACTTGCTACCGTTGTTCGGTATCTTTAGGGCGAGCTCTGCTCGGTCTGGGGGGATTAGTTCGGGTGATTCCGGAATACCCCTTTAGATCGTAAAAAAAAAAAAAAAAGAGGGTAATCCTGAATTGATAACAACATATATTTTAACCTTCACAACAAGCAAATATCTCAACAATAAGCAAAAATCTCCTCAAAAGAGAAAAACATGTGCTAATATTCTGTATATATATAATAAAAAAAAAAATTTTGGATGATGGAAGCTCAAGATAGTGTAATTTCAACCATTAGGTCGAATTTTATTTTGTTAATTTTTCTACCACATTATCAGTTAGGCTTAAACAGGACACATATGAGAACTAAGAGCGTAAAGTGTTCAAAATTAAAGTTAAAGGTGCAAAGTGAGAATAGTATATAAGTTGAGAGCGCAAAGTAAAATTTGTCCCACATGAATTTTGAATTATGGAAGATTTTGAATTTCCTCAAGAAAAGAGAAATATGGAAGATTTTGAATCTTTTGTGCTTTGCATCTGTATGCATTATTAGGTCGTGAGCATTTGATTTATTGTACATAAGAATTAATTGCCTAACACATTACAAAAGAACTCTTAGTAATAAAGATTGGCAAAAGAATTTCTTCAGCATGAATGTAACAGAAGTAAAAAGGAATCAAAATTTAAACATGAAGTTCAAATACAATATGAAAATCTCACTGGTAATCATGTAGAAGATTAGTTCTATAAAACATACTAAAAATCATAAATAAAATCTAGGCGTTTTAGAATCAAAACTGATAAAATCATCTCTTACTTTTACAATAATAAAATAATACAAGTAAAATGAAATTTATTTTTTCTTTGGCATGTGGCAAATTTCCCCTTTCTTTGGATCCTTTCATAGTTTACCTACTGATTTTCCCTTTTTAAAAGGTTCTTTTTCTTTCTTTATTTGTTTTTGTTGGCTTTTAGTGCTTCTGCCAGCTAGCCCATTTCACTCTCACCAAACATCCAG
The DNA here is from genome assembly GCF_036785885.1 of Coffea arabica. Classification (NCBI taxonomy): domain Eukaryota; kingdom Viridiplantae; phylum Streptophyta; class Magnoliopsida; order Gentianales; family Rubiaceae; genus Coffea; species Coffea arabica. Next base: position 41,111,809 of record NC_092314.1, on the reverse strand, counting down.
ACAAAGCAAGCATAAAATATAGCCGTTACCTTTCAAAAAAAAAGTGTCCTAAATTTTATTGCAATCTAGCCGTTAAAATGATGCAACGGTCAAATCCCTCAAAAGCTTTAAAAACCAAGTCCCCTCACTCCCCACTCCATCATTCCATCTCACTAGCCCTGTAAATACACATCTTTTCTCCTCATTTCTTCATCCATCCCAGATACAAAAATCAAGAATCTGATCAATCTTTCCTCAAATTTCTTCCAAATGGGACTCTCAATCAACAGCCCAGATTGCAACAATGTAGCAAAATCTCACTACCACACACACAAAATCTTCCTGCTCAGCAACTACATCCTCTTAGGTGCAGCCTCTAGTTGCATCTTCCTGCTTCTCTCCCTCCGGCTAGTCCCCTCGGTCTCCGGCTTCCTTCTCATTCTCCTCCACGTTCTCACCATCGCTGGAGCCGTTTCCGGCTGCAGCGCCGCCTCCGGTGGCTCCAACAAGTGGTATGCTCTGCACATGGTGGCCACCGTGCTTACCGCGATTTTTCAGGGATCTGTTTCTGTGCTGATCTTCACTACTACTTCAAACTTTCTGGGGGCTCTGAAATCTTATGTCAGGGAAGATGATGCTGCTGTGATTCTGAAATTGGCTGGAGGATTGTCCATTGCCATCTTCTGCTTGGAATGGTTGGTTCTGGTTATGGCATTTGTGCTCAGATACTATGGCTTTGTGGAAGGCAACAATGGGAGTAGAGCTCAAGGTGGAGGGGAAAATAGGGGCAAGTGGGCTTCTCCATTTCAGCCATTCCAAGTCTAGAGATGATCATCAGAGTCCATGGTCCAATTATCAGAAGCACTACATATTTAAGTGTTTTCCTTTTTGTTGATCAATTAATTGTTGTTGTAATATTGCTATTGCAATTAATTTAATTTATTTTTTTTAATTAAACCATTTGTTTATGTATCTGTTATTATAGTCTGGGGTCACCTAAAGGCCCTGTGCAATTATATATTGAAATTTATTAATTTATCTCTTTATTTATTTCTAAGTTGTTGATTTTGATTTTATAGAATTTAACTATGCACCTTTTTTTAGGTTAATTTGAACAAAACCATGCCATAGTATATATATATATATAAATGCCATGGTAAAAAGGGCTTGTTAAATTTGAATTTTCTTCCAAAAAGACATAAATAATACAATTCAGAAATGCCACTTAAATGATAAATTTGATTTTTTTTGGTTTATGCTTTTCTTGATGAGAATATTCTTTTCTCCTCATTAAGTTGGATTTACAAATTTTTGGTCAAGCAAAAATGTATCTGGACACCTTTTTGTATGAAATGCAAGAAGACAATTTCGTTTAGAGTCTTCTCATATTCATGCAGAAAGGGACTTTATATATCTGTGTGGATGTGGTCGTTTGACTTTAATCGAATAACGTGTAGCTTTCCTTGGTGTGGAAAAATGATAATTAAATTAAATATTAAGGACTAAAGTGCAACCCAAAAATTTAATTTAAGTTTTGGGTACATGTGCAAAAGCTTAGCTCATCACGTCTAAGAACTGGCCATTAATTTCTTTTTCATCCTCAGCAATTTTATTTTAGCAACTCGGCCTCTGTAATTTAACATTATTGTGACATTGTGAATGTAAATAATATGCTAAGGTAGGATGATACTTGATTGTCTTGGGATAATCAAATAATTTTTGACTATGAAATCTTCTTGTGGACAAAAGTTTATTCTATGCGATTAGAGTAAGATGAAAGGTCAACATTTTTGAAAAGTGAAAGGCATAATGGTAGGAGGATATGACAAGAACATTCTAACTAATTTGCCTGGATTTCCCACTATGAGAAGATCTAACATTTCTTTTTCACTAAAATACCCTATTAAATCAATAAATATGCCTAAAGTACTACTAATTTATCAAATTTGTCCTCTATTTATTAGTATTATTATGATTGAATAACGATGGGTAATTTTCACCACATTCCCACTTGGCAGTCTAACGCCTATGTTGCTTGGGGACAAGGGGCACAAACGGTTGTAGTACAACCGTTTCTGCCGGTTCTATTATGCATAATTTTAATTGCACACGGTGTAATTTTCTTTGCACACGACACAACTTTAGAACAAATTTTTGTGAGTTCCACACACGCGCGTGAAAATCGACTTACAAAATGTGATCTGAACCGCACAAAATTTTTTGGCCAAATCATGGCTTTCAACTGCCAGGAACGGTTGTCCTCATTTTCGTTGCTTGGGGAAGAAAAATTCAAGTACAAGTTGAGTGAGTAACTTTTCTTTTTATCATTTATGTTCTTATCTAAGAAGAGAAGTATTTGTAATTACTACGGAAATCTTGATGTTGAGGTGATGGCTCTGTTTGGATGATGTTTTTTGAAGTGATTGATTTTCAGAAAATGTGATTAATATATGTGTATTTTCAAAGCATGCTCAAGCAAATTGTTGGAAATAGAAGTCTTTATATGTATAAGTAATGAACATCTATTAAGTTTAGTAGGTGGTTTTATTTTCTGCCAAATCAATAGTCGCCATAATGTTAAACAACAACATTCAAAGATGATTGACTCATAGTGTAATATTTTTCTCTGAGTTGTCATTTTAAAATTTAGCATATTTTAAGAAAACAAAACTACTCGTTTTCTGATTCTCGAAGTCAGGAATGAATAATTTGGCATAAGCGATGGTTATTTCGTGATATTTCAAGTGTACCTTGAGAGAAAAATTTTAGATGGATAATATATTTGCTTAAAATTTTCTTTTTCTATCAAAATATAAAAAAAAAAAGAAAATCCTATATTGAGCGAGATACGACTTAAGCGACAGAAACAAACTAATGAATAATCTATTTTTTTTTTATTTTAGAGATTCTCATATTATGTTTGTGTTTATCGCTTAGGAACGTCGTAATTTTTAGAATCGTTTTTTATAGGTGGACTTAAATGATTAACGTCTCAAAATGACTCTACAAATATTTTCAGGTTGAAAAGATTATATGACATTTCTAGCTCCCAATTTGCAATTTTAAGATCTTTACCCCTTGCTTACTAGTTACGAGTCTTTGGTCCTTATCATTCTTTAACAATTCCACAAACGAATCACAATCCTTAATTGAGAGGATCTTTCCAACCGGCCCCACGGCCCCCACATGTTGAACTAGTCCCCTTACAACGTTGTCGTTTCAGGTCACTCAAAAGCCGATATTTCCCGAAAAGCCAAAAACAAAGTAGAAAAAGAACAAAAGTCCCAAAGAAACCTCAGAAAAGAAAAAGATAAGAAGAACAAGAAAGGAGAAAAAGGAAGAAGAAGAGGAGAGGAGGAATTCACAGCAATGGCTTCCTCTTTAATCAACAAGCCCTTGACTTTTCTCTGCAATTCCAAGTCTGAATTTTGCCCAGAAAATCCTTTGCTCCAACGGGGTCGTTTTGGGGTCAGTTCTATGAGCTTCAAGAACGTTAATTCCAGTAGTATTTCCAGCAAAAAGTTCTACGAAGAGAAGGTTTCTTTTTCTTCTGTAACCTGCAAAGCAGTTTCCATTGAACAGCAGCCTGTAACAGAGGTTGAAGGGCTTAACATAGCAGAAGATGTCACCCAGGTTGGTTTCATCATTTCCCCTGGATTTTATCTGTTGAATTTTCATCTGGGCTTCTTTTTCTTAAATTTATTTATTTTTATTTGTTCAAAAAATGAAAAGAAAAACGGTATGTATACTTTTCCCTGTATTTTTTTGAGTTGAATTTCCATCTGGGCTATGATGGAAAGATGCAGAAATCATCATTGGTGATTGGATTTTTTGTTTTATTTAGAAAGTTTTATTTTTTGTTTAGTATTATTTGAAAATGGGATGTTTTATCTTATACGCGTCTCTATCATATGCCCCTGGATTGTTCTAGTTGAATGCTCATCTGTAATGTTGTTTTATTCTTGTTACCTTTTACCATTCCTTTAGGTGTCATCCTATCTGTGTCATTCTCCTGTTGTTACAACTGCTAACGAGTTGAAGAATTTTGATCAAATTGGATTTTATTCAGTTTTTGAGACGTAGTAATGTGCTTTCAAGTTCACTTCAAATTGGGTCAAATCTTAATCTGGTTTGCCCTATATTTACACCAATATTGGAAAATTGGATGCTTTGTTGTGTATCTCTCCAAACTTGGCTTCTCATTGGAAAGTTGTTGCGTATTAATTTTCTTTGCTTCCATCTTCAACCGAATGGTAGTTGTTTATTTTTTGTGAAATATGTCTTTAGCAATATCATTTTATGACATTGTTATGTTTAGAATGGTTTGTCTCTCTGTACCTGATATTTTGCGTCACAATCTCACCTCAAGTTTTGGTTAATTGCAGTCCTGGGTGGTTTGTTTTTGTCAAAAGCATGCTGCAAGTTGTAGTCTTTATTTGAAATTCATTCAAATTTCAGTTGATTATAATCTGGCTTTCTTTATATTCTCTTACATTTTGTTTAGCAAAATGTCTGATTTTGGAAGTCTTCGGAAGGTAACAACTTGTGAATCTTGGTGGCATTTAGTGATATGAACTTGGAAGGAATAAATCATTATTTATGTTCTAACTATTTGTCAATATTAACTAGAAGAACTGCTAATACTCTGTCGTTACAGTCTTGGTGTTTGGGGTGGGTTGATTATGGCATATAATGATAAATTCATAGTTGATATCTACTTATACCAAGTGAAAGAAAAATTATCCTCCTCTCCCCTCTTTTGTAGTTTCCTATTCCTGCTCTTTCTTGCAGGAATCTATGTGATCTTATGGTTAGAATTCGGATAATGTGAAAAATTTGGCAATTTTATCTTTCATTGAGAACAATGTCGTTCCTATTTCCTGCTTTAGTGTTCTTTCCATTGCTTCTAACTCCTGCTTTGCATAACTTACTACAGCAGTTGTCAGCTTTTTCTAGTAACTTTAGTATAATTTATGAATCTTTTATCCTTAGAAAAAAGAATATTATGACCGCCTTAAAGTGTCATCTGATGCCCTATTACTTCTTTTCTTTTGTCTTGCAGTTAATTGGGAAGACACCCATGGTGTACTTGAATAATATTGTAAAGGGCTCTGTAGCACACATAGCCGCAAAGCTTGAAATTATGGAGCCATGTTGTAGTGTCAAGGATAGGTAAGTGGACTTGTGGGTCAAACAATCAGAAATAATGTGTTTCAGGAGTTGGCCTCGTTTTTCCAAATAAGGGCTCCCTATATTGGAGGTTCCTCGCCAGTATTAATAGCTTCTGTCTTGCAATCCTTGACCACAATTTAATCTGTAATTACAAATTATTACACCTTGGCATTAGAATCATTCCATGATGGGCCTGTTATCAGAGTCATTTAAATATGTTTTAGCAACATTATTTGCCGTCAAGATAAGTTTCCATTTATAAGGCTATGCAAATATGTAATATTAGAAGATTTCAGCAATCATCTCCTTGCATCCAACTGCCAAGTAGTTAGCTAACTAATAAATCTAATTATGTACTAGTTTCTTTCTGGAAACTGAGCAAAATGTAGTGGATAATTCTGAACTAATAACCCTGTTAACCTGAAATGCTGTTATACAGGACATCTTCTTTCAACCAAAAGTGGAACATGTAGCGGATGATTCTGAACTTGGTAACCCAGTTAACCTGAAATACTGTATACATGACAAAGCGTTATACATCTTCTTTTGACCTAAAGTAACTCTCAAATTGATGTTGAACTATGATTCATGGTGGTCATTCTAAAACAGCAGCAATTTGGCTCTTACAGGAAGATGCCCTCTAATAGGACTTCTCTGATTAGTAGGAAATTCTAGAGATTATCTGTTCCAATGATCTACATTTTGTCTAAATTTCATTAAATAACTTATATATCCTCTTAGCTACTGTCATTTAAGTAGCAGGGAACAAGATGGAGATTCCAGATAAGTCCTATGTAATTTCTGGTAATACTTGCGGGTTCATAAGGAAACTAATGATACCTTGAGGATTCAGGCAACTCTAGTGGATAGAAGACATGCTGGACCATTAAGCATGTTGACCTATTTGACTTTTAAGACTAGCATAGAAAATTTTAAGTTGTTCTTAGTTAGCTGGATGAACAACATATTGGTGCCCCTAGAAACATTTGCTAAGATTAAAATTTCAATGTTTGCAATATTATCTTAGTTTACAAACTCAATGAATGATAAAGGATGTTGAAAATGTTGCTTCAAACATTATTGAGGATATCCCATTCAGCTGGAAAAAAGATGTGTAAGATGATTTTGTTTCTCCTGATAGACTACTCTTGTTTTCAGGATAGGATACAGCATGATAGCTGATGCAGAGCAGAAGGGTGTTATTACGCCGGGGAAGGTAAGATAACATTAAAATCCATCTTTCTGATGGACTACATATTAGATGTGTATTTTGACTCTTTTGAAACAAGAATGAACATAATTGACTTTTTGTAGCTCGGGCTAGGACTGGTGTAGCCTCTTTTTTCTTTTTTTTTTTTTTTTTTTTTTAAATGGTGATGGATTTGAAAATTTTGGAATTTTTGAAGCACGTTAGTCACTCACAGAAGTTTTAGGATCTCTACGTCAAAGAAAGTTGCCTCTTGTTGTTTGCTAGATACTACAGCTTTCAGTACAAGGAGAAAATACTGAACCAGCTATAAAAACTTAGATGCCACTGAATCTTTTGTTACATGAAAAGTTGGTATGTGTTTTTCTCTTTATTTTCTTTGGGAGGTGAAACAGTTGAGGAAATTAAGTATTTTTATACCATCATTGAACATTTTTGGCATTTGAAGTCCTCGTTTTACCAATTCGTGGTAGTATCACATCTTTGATACAGGGGACTTTTATCATTCTTGTCTTCTTTTATTGCAGAGTATTTTGGTTGAGCCTACAAGTGGAAATACAGGCATTGGCTTGGCATTTATAGCTGCTTCTAGGGGATATAAGCTTATACTGACAATGCCTTCATCTATGAGTCTTGAAAGGAGGGTTCTACTGAGAGCATTTGGAGCTGAGCTTATCTTAACTGATCCTGCTAAAGGCATGAAAGGAGCTGTTGAAAAAGCTGAAGAAATTCGGAATAAAACTCCTAATTCCTATATACTTCAACAATTTGATAACCCTGCAAATCCAAAGGTAATTGTCCGCATTTCGCTCAGTTGTAGTTCCTTCTGTCAGACCTGCTTTATCTATTGCTTTCTATGAAGCACGTTATCTCAGTCTGCAATAGCCCTAGTCTTTGGACTTATAATTGAAATTAAAATCCATTTTGTTATGAGGCAGCTTGAAACAGCCACCTTCCCATTCCTACAAAGTATGTTACCTCAGTCGGCTATAGCCCTAGTCTTTTGGACTTATAATTGAAATTAAAATCCATTTTGTTATGAGGCAGCTTGAAACAGCCACCTTCCCATTCCTAAGGAAAACAAAAGATATAATGTGTTGGAGACATGTGCAGCTGGATAGTATCAGAGGAGTCTTCTTTTGTGTGTTTTAAGGCTGTCATATTTCTGATAAAAGTTTGATTATGCGTCTTATCTTCTGCAGATACACTATGATACAACTGGCCCAGAAATTTGGGAAGATACAAGAGGCAAGGTAGATATACTTGTTGCAGGGATTGGTACTGGTGGAACAATCTCCGGTGCTGGTCGGTATCTGAAAGAAAGAAATCCTGGCATTAAGGTAGGCATCTATTCATTTATTCTTTAGTTCTGGGTAAGTGGGTATATCTTAGAAAGTTGCCTTTTCATCATACGTATCCACGTCAGTTAAATCCCCTTTCTTTTTATCGTTCAAGTTACCTATTTAATTTATAAAAGATGTAGAAATTCTCCAAAAATTTTCAAAGTATGCATCTCAGTTTCATGGAATGTTGAGCAATATATTCCTCGCAATAGATTTTCTCTTCCATTCTCTGTTCCTTATTTTTTTATTTTATGTGGAAGCCAGGTTATTGGAGTAGAACCCTTAGAAAGCAACATACTTTCTGGTGGCAAACCTGGTAAGCTACATGCTAACATCACATGCTTCTTTTTATTTGAGATTTAATTCTTGTATTTGTTCTAGTGGCTGCAATTTGAAAGTGCAGGCCCTCACAAAATTCAAGGCATTGGAGCAGGTTTTATCCCAAGAAATTTAGATGAAGAAGTGATCGATGAAGTTATTGCGGTATAACCCCAGATTTCTCATAATGCTTTACTCATCTTCTAGATTTCTCATAATGGCTACCAGAATGTTACTTTTATTTTGTTTAATCTGCATTAGACCTTTTGTTGATTAGTTAATGTTGAAACCTATCTCAAAGGAGGATTGATCTCCATTTGCAAAATATCGACTGTTAGAGTATCCGAGTGTGAGTGATTTGGAATATTTTCTATTAGAAAAGTTTGGAAAGGTCTGCTAATGAGTTTAGCTTCATGGAGGATGAAACCCAACGATTAGGGCAACAGGATGATAGCACATGATTTTCAAACTTTTCCATTTACCTCTGTAACATGGATCTTTCTAGCTAAATTTCTGTCATGTCAAAAAAAGTGAAAATACTACTTTTGTCCTTTTCTTTTTTGTTACAACGGAAGCATTTAGCTGCTGAAAACAAAATTTGAGACGGGCAAGTCTATGTGGTTTTTTCAGCTAAGAACTAATTGCTTTCAGATTTATGTGCGAGCACTTAAACAATGGGATAATGCAAAACTGATTTATAGAGCTTTGCAAGTTGAAACGCTTGCTGTTTGATACCCATGTTCTATTCAGTACAGGACGGCCTACCAGTCTTTAACTGCTTAGTCTAGTTGATATTTGGATTTCTTTCTGAAACTTATTTTCATTTTCAATTCGTAATTTTCCAATCTTTATTGGAGTTTCAGAGGGTACTAGCTGACAAAGAGGATAACAAAATTATTTCCGCTCCCAGATTTGGATGCAATAGTTTTTATTATGCATGAGTTGCCCTTGGATGGCTTTCTTCTGAAAGCTTTTATTAGGGAATTGATGCTGGCTCTTTCCGAGTTTAATCTCACAGTTTCCTTTTTGTGATGTCCAAACTTGAGGCACATTTGAAAAAGTCAGAAGATATTGTTTTAGAAAATTGAAAATGTTGTAGAAAAGCTAGAGTAGACCCTGCAAGTGATATCATTTGATAAAAGTGTAGTGCGTGCATAACCAATTTGGTACCAGCTCTAGTGTTTGTGTTTAACTGCACTTAGTCTGGAGTGTTTCTTCCATTACCTGGAAATTAGGGGTACATTCTGTTATTTGCACAAAAAGACTAGAGATCATCAACACAAGGGTGAACGTGAAACAAAATGAACTTCCAAAACCCTCCCTTCAAAGTGCGTTTAAGGATTTAAACCAGTGTTGTATGCCTAATTGTGGCATTGATGGAGGATATTTTCTTTGGAGATTATGTTATGCTCTTGGCCTTGCAGTTAACTGTGACAACTGTATTCATGAAATTATGGTGTGACCATTTTGCTTATTCCCTTGTTCTGTTGGTGTTGTTTCCTGTTTAAGGGCTTGAGTTCATCACCCATCAAATGATAATATGTGCTGAACTCTTAATTTTAGGTTCATTGTTTGTGAAATTCCTTGTTTTCCATTTGTGTGGTCTCCTAAGTCTCTTTATACTGATGAGTGTAGCTTTTTTTGCCATCCATGGCTTTTTTATGCTAGTGAACCACCATTCTCTTTTATCACGTACTTCTTCTCTTGCAATTTGATATCTAGTTCATCTGCTTTGACCATCTTCTTCATGGTTCCATATTTTTATTTGGTTCCTTATTGCTGTTCACTTTATTGTTTCCACCAGATAGATAGTGGTGAAGCCATTGAAACAGCAAAGCAAGTAGCTCTTCAAGAAGGCTTGTTGGTAAGTGAATTTGAACTAGATTTATGAACATTTCTCATAAGTTTTAGATGCAAAAATATGTTTAATTTTACTTGTGACTTCATGATGAAGTTAAAGATGAATAATGAAATTAGAAAAAAGCTAGGCAACCTGCTCAACTGCCCAATGATGTGCCTTATGTCCTAGAACTGGGTTTGCTACTAGCTGGTTCAATCCCTTTAGGCTAGCCTGTTCCTTCCCCTCCATCAATGTCTAAAAGAAATTAAATTAACAAAGCTAGGCAACCCGCTTTAACTGCCCATGCAATGAACTTGTGCAGCTTCTCTGCTATCCACATTTGATGCAGAACCATTGATATTCAGATGATGTTAGGAGTGAACTTCAGATGAATATCTAGCCAAAGAAGAAACTATCTTTTTGCTTTTACTTTACTCAATGAAAAGTACACGATGCCTATCTATGTTGTATTTTCTACATTATTTTTTTAGTGATTTGTTCTCCCTTTTTGACATAGCTGACTGATCATTTTTCCTGTAACATGTCTGTATCCTGTTCTCTTACTTGTTTAAGTATTTGCATCATTGTTATTCTGAATATTCTCCTTCCACCAGGTTGGTATTTCTTCTGGGGCAGCAACTGCTGCTGCCCTCCAAGTTGGGAAGAGACCTGAGAATGAGGGAAAGCTTATTGCGGTATGTTTTACTGTAGCTGGCATTTCGTTGATATCTGATTGGAATCTTGATAAATGCAGAGTCTGAAACATTCTATTAGACATTCAAGTAGCCTCTCTGGTGAAGCTTGTCTTTATTGGTAATTATCAAAGATAAATTCTCAATCACGGTGCTGGACATTGGTTCTGGGTTCATCCAATAGTTATAAAGTGAACTCGTTCAGATTTATAAAAGAAAAAGATAACAACATTAGATTTGAATCCATCACTAGGTGAATAATGGAGCTATTTTAGAGTCATCATGCTAAATCTGTAGATGGCTAATGGCTAAGTTACATTGGGTGACAGAACTAAGTCTTCACTTCTGATCTCAACAAGCATTCTCTACTATTACTACTTCGTTAATATAATTATATGTTCTGGTATTGGCATCCAATTGGCTTTGTAGATTGATAGAAACTATATGCGTACTTATTTAGTTCTAGCTGACTTGGCCATGTTCCATGGTTGAAATTAGATGAACCATGGCTAGGGTAACCTCTGCTGCAGCCTCCAGTCTTAAATTGGCCGATTCACCCTCCTCATAAATGCCTGTGGAGTTGATAGATTATGTGATTAACATGGGAAACCAGTTGAATAATATCTGAACTTCTGCAGTTTGATTTAACTATGTGATGGTTGTATACTTGTAGGTTGTGTTCCCAAGCTTTGGAGAGCGATACTTGTCGACTGCCCTTTTCCAGTCAATTCGGGAAGAGTGTGAGAAGATGCAACCTGAGATGTGAAAGGTCACCCTCCCTCAAGCTGCTTAACTTTTGGTAATAAACAGTGGGTGGAGTTTCCTTTGTACATCTTTGTTTTGTTTTACAGACTATTGAGCTGGTATGTCCTCTAGATAGATTACCAGTGAATTTTTCGTATCATAATCTTTTGTGAAGACCTAAAATGCTAGTTATGAACGGAGGGTTTTTGCAAAATTTTGGCCTTTTTTTTATGAAAATGTTTAAGATTCCTTTGGTCCTCAATGCAATGGCCTTTTTACAATCTATGGTATACTAACTTCTATCAACTTTCAAGCTTTTTCCCCCTCTAATTGGTTATCAATCATAAAATCAGGGGAAAATCTAGAATATTTGACTGTGTAAGTTGAAAAATATGTCGACGGACAGGGAGAATGTTGAAAGGACATTCAATTTGGGATGGAGGGATAATGTATTACTGAACTTAGATCTGATTTTTTTTTTCTTTTGTGTTGGAATTTAAGAGGCTGATATTCGAGAATAAAATGCTGTTCTGGGAGTTCATTGATTTTTGAAATGCTGGCAACGAAAATGAGTGCAACTCTACTGATCCCTTGAAGATAATTAGCCATAGTGTTTAGACCAAACAAGCATAAAGGAACCTCTCCTTTTTGCATGGCTACTTGCACAGCATATATGTAAGATTGACCATAATCTTGGAGGTTTTACTTCAAGAATTTTGAAGTGGAGATCACTTGTCTACGTTGGGAGGGGGATGAATTGGGTGGTACGAGGATCGGAAATTTAACTGAGAGATTTTAATTTTGAGACCTCTCACAATATACATTTTGTCTGCTGCTTCTAATTTCTCCTCAAGAGTTTGGGCTCAAAAGATGGTCCACCATTGAGAGATCGTTGAAAATGAATATGTAGGGTTTTTGATCGGTGGAAGATATTTATCAATTGGATCCTAACTTTTTTTTTTTAAAATTTTTTCTTCAATCGTACCAAAAAAAAAAAAAAAAAATCATCTAGCACTACTATTTGGGTAAATTCTATAATAATTACAACAGCAAAATATAGCAAATTGGACTTTCGGACACAACATAGGGCTCATGTCAAGTAACTATAATTGCTTGGTAGGCCCTCCTCCATTAGTGCAACCGAAAGAAAAGTGGCTTTGAATGTAGGAGAATTATGAAACTGCTGAGAAACAGTGAAATTAGTAAAATCTAGGCCAACTTTATGCCATCACAAAAAGCCGTCTAATATGAGAAATGCACCATGCATTCCCCTTTTTCCCATCAAAGAAGAGAAGTGGAGCAGAAAATGCATCTTGTGAAAAGCTAAAGTAGTCACCAAGTTCCACGGAGATCAATGCAATTTTTCTACCCTTTCTGCCTATCATCGTTCATGTAATGTGGACATTTGTTCTCACATTTGTCTCAATCCAACATTGCATGAGGAATATATGTGCTTAGAGATTTGTCCCACGTTGTATAGTAATTCAAAAGTCAAGATTGGAATGATAAAAGAACTATTTAGCTTCGTATTTTGTACTAATGAGCCTAAAGGTCAGTACTGTGCAGGTAATATTCCACTATGTATGAGACGTGTTCTGCTGAAAGTCACAAAGCTAGCTGTTAGACTAATTATTTTGTACACTTCTTTTGTTTCCTTTGAACAATCAATATTATATATTTATGTTCTAGACTTGAAGTTTTTAACATCATAGAGGACTAGGGTTGTTTGAAATATATAGTCTATGGACGTGGTTTCTTTTTGAATTCAACCCCTGTATATAGTTATAATATAAGCTAACTCAATTAATGAAAACACGAAGAATAGAATAAGGTAAATGATGTTAGTACTTCTGATAGTATTTCTAACGCTCGATTTCATCTTTTACTTTTAAAGGAAGGAGGAACGTTACAAGCCTTTTTGGTGTGCTAGTATATTCTCTGCCTAAAATAACTATAAAAACGTGAAATTAATGGGGTACCAGGAAGAGGAAGAGGAAGAGAAAATTAAGTTATTATGGGGTACTTGTTGCCCATATGTCATTTTCCGTAATAGATATTAATCCAATTGATCAAGATGAATTCAAAAAACAAATTAAAGAGTTGTTATATATTTTAAGTGCAATTAGAGAAAACTGTGAAATCAATTTTCAACCCATGAACTTGCTAAACAAGTCATATTGATGTAACGATGCACTAAAAAGGTTGTCACAATTAGGTACTATTTATTAGGTCTACTTTAGGTTGCATGCTACTAAGTAATCAGAGATGAGAGAGGCTTTTCGGACTCCAGTTGTTCTAAACCTTTGACAATGAGGGATGCTTTTTCCTTTTCTTCTTGAAATCTTTACCTTTTAATTAGGACTTAGATTAGTATTGGGAAACTTTTTGAACCCACATAATTTAAACAAATAAATAATTCAAGGCACCAGAAATTTTGTGGAAAAAAATAGAAAAAGGTCAAAGCAACAAATTTAAAATGGATGCAAACAAATATACTCCCTCCGTCCCATTGTTAATGTCATATTTCCACTTTTTGCTTGTCCCAAAATTTGAGTCACTTTGAAAAAGTCAAATCACTTTTACAATTATTTTCCAGTTATACCCTTCTATTGACAAGTCAAGATTGCACTAACCAATTCTGATGGACCCAGCCACAACACATCATCGGAAGTTATACCCTTCTAATTGTCTTTGCCTTTTAGTCAAAGTGACTTAATGGCAAGTGGTCCCACCAATTTGTTGTTTCACTCCACAAACAGCAAAGGGTACGCTTGGAAGAATCCGATAAGTCTGTTCCGTAATGCTACTGTACATAAAAAGTGCGTTTCTCAAAAAGCGTCCCAAATTTTGGGACGGAGGGAGTACTTTTTATTTAGCCAAAACCTCAGCTCACAATATAAAACTAGCAGGTTAGGCAGCAGAAGTGTTACTGCAACTTTCACCCACCTTGGACTAAATCCAACCATGACCAAACCAAATACTAATTCACTAAGTCCAAGGTTATGATCACATGTCAAGCCACCTATTCCTAGCACTAATTTTTTGCCACATAAATAATTAAAATATTGAAGATTGCTTTAAAGAATATTCCAAAAATTAGTATTTTGCAGTTAATAAATTAGTGTACATTGCCGATTAAAAAGAAAAAGAAATTAGCATACATTCCAAAGAATTAGTACGTAAATACAATATTTTCAATAGTTTAAACAATTTGATGCTTCAAAAGTATTAGCATGTGAAAACCATATTTTAATTCAATTGTTTAAACAATTTGATGCATGTATAACTGGCACCCTAAACTAGGTCTTATAAGATAGTTTCCAGTCAATACGTTTCATAATAAACATCAATTGAACTGCAGTAGTTTGGCACTTGTGTGAATTTTTTGACTTATTATTGTACCTTTGAAGTTGAGGCTTCTTTTAGACATACCAAAATCGTTGGCTCAATTCATTTTTTTACCACGATACAGATCCGACTAGATCAAGGGGGTACTATGACACTACTCTTAGATTTTTTTTGCTGCAAGTGAAATTTGAACCCTCACCTACAACCCAAGGAGGGACTTAACCTGGTGGCCACTGAGCTTAGCTCAGTGGTTCGTTGGCTCAATTCATGGCTCTGACTATTTTTACCATTGAGCATTATCTGAAATTTTAACCATTTCCAGCCCTATATCATACTCATTTTTAATGTTTTTCTCTTTTTGGTTGCAGCTTTATTTTGGTCAGATTAACAATGCTTTTATTTTCCCCAAAAAATTTGTTCGGATATCTCACTAGATTTTTGTTAATCTAGGTGTTCTCCTAGTTGGTTTTTCTACTTTTCTCCCTCTATAACTCTTCGTGCCACAATTTTTCAACACATGAGGGGAAATCACGAGCATTACCAACAACATATATAGTATTCTAGAATAGTGGAGTCCAAGCATGCATGAAAAGCATCAGCAGTCATTCTTGAGGATATACTAGTATTCTAAATTAAAAAAAGCCAACATTGGAATGGACTAAGCCATTGATTAGGTGAAAGAAACCATGTGCTTAGCCTAACAAATAATTAAAGTACTCTTACCATAGTACTTCTTTTTAGTTGGTTTTTTTTTTTTTACTATCTATGGTCTTTGAACCACCCACTGTTGAATTGTAATTTGGCCTTTATGACATGTTGAGAGTCTAATACCTTTAGGGTATAATATATGTTTCAATTTTAGAGAGTTTTTAAGGCACAAAATTGCCAAGCTAATCAAAACAAGATAGAATAATTCGTGGTTGTGGAAGGTTTTTTCTCTTTAGATTAATAACGTTTGTAACGTTATTATTTTTAGCTTGTGAATATAGTACCACATACTTAGGGTGAGTTTATTTCCAAAATAACCTTCTTTTAGAAAGAATATTCCCAGTGTGATGCTCTTTCACAAATTATTATCCTTTTAATCTCTTTTATGCCACATAAACTTCCCTCTTTTTTTAAAGGATAATTTCACAAACATCCCCTAAGATTTGTGACAATTACATGTAGCCCCCTTCACCTCTAAAAGAAATTCTGCATACCTTTCTTGAATAGTAGTTTTGGGTTTTGTCTGGCTGATGTTAGGGAAAAAAAATCATATTAATGACTCAAATTTCCCTTAAGGAGTTTTTATATTTAAATCAAATTATTCAATGAATGTATTCTTGTTTTTCTCCTAGTCTTAAATAGTCTTGCCTCAAGCCTAAATCATTTCCTCTATATTCCTTTGGCCAAAGTTACAATTGTATATTTGTGTTTGCAACTGTTTATTAAACTTTGGTCGGAGAAAAAAATGAGAACAAATGGAACGAATTAGAGATGAGTCAATTAAAAAGCATGATTAACACTAGAATTTGTGAGACATAGAGATTTGGATTATGGAAAGGATAATAAAACTTGAATGGGCAAAAAAAGGTGGATTGAAACTGTAGGAAAGAAGTAGAATGGGTGTGATATCGTACTTGGTGATGGACAGATTCTTGGTGATACGTTTTTCAAGTTCGATAGGCATTTTATTATTTTTCCCCTTTTTCAAAAAAATTGTTCCCAGAATTTTTTGTAAAGTTTGGGAAGATTATTATACTGATCATTTTGAGTTCTTAAAAAAGCACAGTAAGTATAATATTTGAATATAGAGGTGTCCAATGTGAAATTATTAGAAATCTTGAAAGAGTGGACGGAGGAATCAAAATTCAAGATCTCTAATTCTTGGGAATAACAGGATAATATTATTTCTAAAAAGCTAACATCGAATTCTATTGGTTTTGATATAAAGGTACTTGGATGATTGAAGAGTTTAAAATATAAAATGCTTCTTAATTATAATATCTTATCGTTAATTATAAATGTGGAATCATATGTTTGTTGCCTTTTTTTTTATGCTTTGGATTTTGGTCTGTTGGTGTTTGAATTTTGAGTATGAGGTGATCGAGTAATATTACCACAATGAGAAGGTTTTTCTAGGTGAGGTCTTCCTGCATTTAAAATGGGAGCTTACATGGCATAAAAAAGATTAAAATGGTAGTAATTTACAAAAGAGCCTTACACTGGGAATATTTTTTCCAAAGAAGGTTACTTCGGAAATAAACCAAAAGAAAAGTAGAATAGCTGATTTTTGCTTCTTGCTTGGACTGACAGCAACTCATGACGTAGTGGTCCGGTTAGCCTTCCATCAGAATGCCATTTTGGTTGGAAAATCCCCTTGGAAGGGAATAATTTTTAATCCAGAAAAAAAGTGTGTGGGATAGGCCTAATTGTACACGATTTTTAGACCCAACTGAACCAAATTATCTATTATTTATATCTGCACTAGAACTTTGTTGAACATAAGAACACGACTGGATTTCATGAACAATACTTTCATGATTGAATATTCTAAGAAAATAAATTAATCTAATTAATTAGAATTATGTTCATGAAACTTGCATGAAACATAATACAAGCCATCAAAGATTTGAAAAAAGGGTCACATATGCTTGACTAATTTTAAAATTGTAAATACAAACAAGATTCTTTTGATAAAGGGTAAATTATACTTTACTCCATGTGATTTAGTATTTTTTACATAACCTCCTACGGTTTCAAAAGTTATACATAACCCTCTTATGATTTGGATTAAAGTGTCAAAGTGACTGAAATGATCATTGGTAATGGAGTCACTAAAATGTCAAAAATACCCTTATATAAAGTTGAAAATTATTTATTAACCAAGGGAGGCTACGTGTATATTTTGAAAACCATAATGGGGTTATATGGTAAAGCATTAAATCATAAGGGAGGTTATATGGTAAAATACAAAATTATACGAGGTTAGTGTATCATGTATTTATAAGGGTAATTTAGATATTTTTATAGGTTTAATTACAAATGATCATTTTCGTCACTTTGATACTTTAATTCAATCTATCCATGAGGGGATTATGTAAAACTTTTAAAAATATAGGAGGTTATATAGAAAAATACTCAACCATAGGGAGATAAAGTGTAATTTGCCCTTTGATATCTTCATCATCTAGAACCCTGTATTATGCTGTTAGAAAATATCTAGACTACACCACCGTCCTAGCTAATGTTGGCTGTGCTGGATGGATCCAAAATAAGGATAAATGCTGGAGATAAACTGAAAGTTGAATTCCAATAGACCAAAAAAGAAAGATGACGGCACGAATGCACATGGAATTGAATACTTATTGCAAAGATGCCCACAGACATGTTCTTTAGTAAGCTGGACCATACGATATATTATATTTGATAGATGGCATACCATCTCATAAAAGTATGATACACTTTATTTCCCCATTGGTGAATAGGCAGTCCAACTTAGTTTTTTTTTCATGAGAAAATTGAATGGCAGGTTCTCCATTTATTTAATGTTACACCTCATATGCCAGTCTTTTTTTAACATTTGGTAGTAAGATACACATTATATATCTCTATAAATAGGCCTTGTCTCTGTTGTCTCCTCTGCATGATCAAATTGGAGCTGAGGTTTTCTTGCAATGGCATCAAAGGAGTCATCTGAAGCCCTTCTTTCTCCTCCCTCCATTCCCACAACAAGGTAATTACTCCTTGTAACAAAAAGGGTCGTCTGAACATATACAAATCTTTAATGCATGATTCTTATGTATATGAAATAAGCTTGGGTCAAATCTCCGGTGTTTGATGGATTTTATGTAAGCTAATTATGCATGAAATGTGATTGCAGGTGGTGGTCTAAGGGTACAGTTGCCATTGTTACAGGAGCAAATAAGGGTATTGGTTTTGCCCTGGTAAAGAGGTTGGCTGAACTCAGGCTAACCGTAGTTCTAACAGCCAGAGATAATGCAAGGGGGCAAGAAGCAGTTGAATCACTCAAAAGACTTGGACATCATCATGTTCATTTCTTTTGCCTTGATGTATCAGACCCTTTGTCTATCAAACAGTTTGCATCTTGGTTTAAAGAGAAGTTTGCTGCAGTAGACATTCTGGTGAGCTACTATACTATACATGGGACATACATACATACATCTAATTTATTGTCAAAAGTTTTTTTTTTTTTTTTTTGCATGCTTAACTCTAAGATAAACCAACGATGTAAAATTTTTTAAAAGCTTGAAATTAAAGGCAAAAATTATATAACTGAGAATATTATTTCTCAGCAATTGATGGTTAAATTCCTAAATTTTCAAAGTTTTTTGGCACTCCTTCTTAATTACCCTTCCATGGTCATTCACAAACTTCATCTAACACTAATAATTAAAGAGGTGGAAGCTAGCATATTATTCATTAGATGTAGTCTTTGAATAGTATAACTCAGATAGTAAGGCAATTAGCAATTCCGTGTATTACATAACACGTGTGGTCATATACTTAGTATTTTATACTATACACAGGGATTTGTAGGTTGACTGTACACTCGATGGATACAAGTAGGAAAATGACCTAAAAGTTTGCATCATTTTCTGTCATGAAACATTTTGTAAGATTTTGAACCAACATCAATGTTCAATACACAGAGGTCCCAATTGCAGCCCGTTTGGGAAATTGAGTTGTCAATTTCATTAGCAGCTACTAATACGCAGATGTCCCAATTGCAGCCTGTTTGGGAATGATAGTTGTCAGTTCCACAAGCAGCAAAGCACTCAGACTGTATGTGGCATCAATATATACATACATACATACACATACACATATACACACACATTTGAGTGAGCGTCTCCATATACACAACATTGTCGATCAGGCAAATACTAATGGCACTTTATTTTTTTATGATAGTATTTTTTACTATCATTTTTATTCATTAGACTATGTAATAAAAGAGACAGTTAGAGTGCTATTATAAAAAAGTAAAGTATGATTAACGTTTTCAAATTGATTAATATATTCTTCAATTTTTCTGGTCTTTTGGTACTTCAATTATAACACGATATAAGTATCATAATCAGACCACATAACGGAAAGGAAAAAATTCTGAGAAACAAAGGTCTAATAATTTTCACAGTTAGGGTCTATAATTAGCCCCAGGATAAACAAAAATTAGGTCTGCTTAACTAGTTTCTCGAGATCCGTAAGTGTTGATTTTATTTTATTTTTTGATAAAGTTAAGTTAATTAAGAAAGGAAAGTGACCAAAAAAAATCCATCTTCTTCTTCTTCCTCCTCCTCCTCTTCTTCCTCCTCCTTTTTTTTTTTTTTTTTTTTTTGCAATCAGGCCATAAAAGTTCATCTGTATACTTCTTAAGAATAAAACTAAACCAGGAAGATAGATAAGATGATGTTACAAGTCATGCATAAGGAAATGTTAGAAGGTATATAATGTCAGCTAATCCAAATACATAATGCTATTTGTAATTGTTGGGTCAACAGCAGAGAATTGATATACACCCACACATACAGTTGTTCAAGTGTTCAAGGTCAACAAATGAGACTTTTCTCGTGACACATTCATAAGAGTATAAATCTGTCTGAGATCGTAAAATTGTCCAAAATCAAGTCACATATACATTGAATAATTAAGATCAAAATTGGCTTTCCAGTAGGTTCTTGAAATAAATTGCCCTACTAAGCCATGGTCTTCGGTAATGGAGTAATATAGGCAATTTTATCTGAAAAAATGATCCAATTTTGGTCGCCCCACAATCCCTTTTGCTACAATCCTCCCAAAATTCTAAGAAATATAAGTTGATTGTTTGTTATAAGTACTAGTTTATACTGACAATGAGTTGATTTTTTTTTTTTTTTTTTTTGTGTTCCTCTAGGTAAATAATGCAGCTGTATCCTTCAATGATATTCATGAAAACTCAGTTGAACACGCAGAGACAGTGATGAGAACCAATTTTTATGGGCCAAAACTGCTGACTGAGGCTCTCTTGCCCATGTTTCGTTCCTCGGCTTCTTTTGGTCGAATTATAAACATTAGCTCAAGACTTGGACTATTAAATGTAAGTCTACAATATATTTTGCTTCTCACTTCCAAAGAACTGCTTAAAATATCCAATATTTTTTATTTTCAAACACTGCATCATGTGTTAAAGTTTTTTGCCAAACACAAAAGCATCAAATATTATTTGATATTTTAGTATCACACACAAGCTAGATTTGATATTTCTTTTTCTTTTTTCAGACTATTTTGATATTCTTTTGGCATTCCGAACCTTGAAAATTTAAGCATGATTTTTTAGAACTTAAGTGTTAAATTTAGTTTGGATTGTTTTTTGTGTGGTGGGGGGGGGGTGGGTTTGGTGTGTATAAAAGGATTCTTTAGAATGTGATTGAAATCCAAAAATTAGAGATTTTGAATTCTAATTCCTCTGCGCTTTCTATGCTTCTTAAATCCCACTCCTCCTTGAAAAAAATGGGATTCATTTTTGTCACTGGTTATATTTGCGCTATTCAAATATAGGAATTGAACCCCGTCTTATGAATCATGAGTGCTTAGTAAAATGAATCATGCCGCACACAAGTTCAGAAACATGACCCTAAAGTTGTATCGTTTTGCTTCTATTCTTTCTTTCTATCCTTTTTTTTTTTTTTTTGAATCAAGTTAAGCCAGCAGTATATACTATATATTTTCCAATCAGCTTTTGGATGAATAGGGTTGTTTGAGGGTAATTTGTTCGTAATTAACTAATTCTATATCAACCCTTTTTCATGCAGAAGCTAAAAAACCCTAAATTACGCGACATACTTATGGATGGAGAAAAATTATCTGAGAGCCAAATTCAAGAAATGGTTGAATTATTTCTTGAAAATGTGAAGAATGGGACGTGGCAAAACCAAGGATGGCCAGAAGTATGGACAGATTATGCAGTATCAAAACTTGCTCTAAATGCATATTCAGTAGTATTAGCAAAGCGTCTCAAAGGCCATGGCATAAGCGTCAATTGTTATTGCCCTGGTTTTACTCGAACTTCCATGACTGGAGGAAAGGGAAAATATACAGCAGATGATGTTGCAGAAGTTGCAGCAAAATTGGCTTTGCTCCCACCTCAAGTCCTACCAACTGGGAAATTTTACACAGTCAGTAATTCTGGTGGTATTTATTCCAAGCTGTAGAATATATATATGTATGGATGACTCTTTCTTTTTCTCTTTCTTTTACTATAAGCAATATCGAGAAGACTCGTTTAAATGCTACGAGTATCACAGTCTAATAGAATAGCTTGTAATTAATCAGTGTGTGCACATTTGATCCTAATTAGTTATCAGGTTAGAATAAATTAGTGTATAATGTATCCAGGTTTTTTGTTCTACAATTATAAGACTGAAGATATTATCTAGTCCTTTACACACATATATGTATGTATGTATGTATGTATATATGCATGTACGTCTGTTGTAACCTATCTGATTTCTTGTAAATTTGCTCATCCTTTTCTGTATATGCCAGTTTATGATGTGCAATAGTAACCTTGAGGACCATTATACACAAGAAATGGGATAGGGTTTCTAATCTAGCTGGATTAATCAACAGTGTGGAAATGCCTCAGCATAAGCAAAAAGGAAAAAAAGATGTTAGTCAGCCCAAGCATACTAATCCATCCCTTTCTGAGGTGACAATTTGGTATATATATTCTAGACACTTAACTCAGGTGCTTACATTAAGCTGAAATACACTTCAACATGGAAGCCACTATATCATCTATCCATATCCAACTTTCTTTATCTGAACTCCTTTTAAAAGTATTATTAGCTTGGGTTAAATTTGGTGTCAACAATTTCTGTGATAGTAATTCATAACTTAGGCTATGAAATGTTCAATATTAAAAATTTATGGTGCAGGGTGAGCTTATTAAAAAGGTTAGGGGTGTAAAATGCAGTTATTTTTTTTGCCTGCTTTTATTTTTGATCCATTAGAAAACAAAAAGAAGCTGGTTTTCGGGTCTTTTTGATCCATTAGAAAACAAAAAGCATGTCGGGTCTTTAAAACATTTCAGATCATTTTGATAATAAAAAGTTCGATCTGTTCTACCGAGATGGTCTACCGTGGAGAACGTGCTGAGCAGGCCTATGTCACGCTTGACCGATCGACAAGGAGGGGATGGGGCACTATTTGCGCCTACACTACATTACGAAGGATAATAAAAATCCGTAGTTTAGGGAGAATATACCGTATATCAAATACCGCAAAGCATGATGCTTTTTCCCTCAATGTCAAGTTCACCAACTACTGTGATAATTGTTCCGTTCATGGATACTTTGAGAAATTTCTAATTTTGTGATGAATTTTAAAAAAATTTTATAAAAGGGGTGATTTTGGTGAGGTATTTCATAGGGGGGGTCTTCGCATTCTGGGAATGCGAGCTCTACTTATTGAGCTCGCATTCCGCTAATGCGAGCTCTAGAGCTCCCACACTAAGTATAATTTAAATTTTTTTGCTTTTTTTTTGGGAGCTTGAGATTTTTTTCCAGAAAATAGTAAGAGCTAAATGCGAGCTCCTAAATGTTGTTTTTTAAAAAATTTTCAAATGACTCGCATTTGATAAATTTGACCTCCAAAAATTGTATTTAATTTTTTTGTTAGATTTCGCATTCATAGGTATGACTTTCAGAAAATTAAATTCAAACTTGCTATGAAACAAAATTTAAAATGAAATTTACGAGCTCCCAAAAAAATGTAAAATTAACTGTAAATGTTGTTTGTTTTGTAGAATTTGCCTTTACTAAAATGCTGTCGGTAGTAAAATCTTATTTTAAAAGCTCTACTAAAATCTTATATTTCGAAGAAATGTTATTTAAAAATCTGTAATTAGCAGAGGAATAATTTTTTTTTATTTTAAAACTTGCACGTGCCTAAAGTCATCAAATAAGTGCTCTAAAAAAATCATATTTCTTTTATATTAAAAAAAATTGGTAATTGTACAGTTGGAAATACGTTATTTTATTATAATACATTTAAATGGTGGAAAAAGTACACATGCATAGTTCTTTCTATTCATATATCAATGTAAAAATAGAATGAAATTGTTAACATGTAAGGTGTTGACTATATTTTATGAATAAAATACTAACTTTTTTCCTTTTTTATCAAATAAATTTTTTTTATCAAATTCTAATTTTTCTTTGTTATTATTGAATCGTATTTATTTGTTGACACCGATGAATATTAGTTATAAGAATCTAATAGTTAATAGTCACTAATATCTGTTACAATTTGAACTGAATTTTAGAAATTTCATAACGCAATGTTATTTAAAAAAATTATATAAGTTATTTTTATGAAGTGCATGTTATTTGTTTGGTGGTTGAAAAGGAAAAGAAAAAAATTAAATCAAATATCTAGCGATTAAATCTTGCGTATTTTACCTTTTACAATTATTGGCAGGATTACTATTTTGATTAAAAAAATAAAGCGATAATCAAGGCAAATTTATTGTAATGCAAAAATCCTAAAACCCTAAGTGCTAAAGCCGTAAAACACTAAATCGTAAATCTTAGAAACCAAATCCTTGTAAACCCTAAAACATTAAATCAAGGTTTTTGGGTTTATTAAAATCCATTAAAGTATATTTTTGCGGCACGATAGGATTACTATTTTAATTAAAAATCTAAAGTCCTAATCAAGGCACACTATTGTCAAACTAAAATTCTACAACCCTAAACTCGAAAGTGCTATTCTCTTAAAACACTAAATCTTGATCTCTAAAACCCTAAAACCCTAAATCCCTGAATCCTAAAAGCCTCAAACCCTGAGTGCTATCTGTAATGTAGTCAGTAGTTGAACCAAAGATATGATGTTTTCTTTTGTGTACAACTTGTTTGGTCTTCTCTTTTGTTGCAGAAGCATGTGCCACCGATTTGTGTCCCTCAAAATAGCTGGAAAAGTTGTGAGAGAGGTAAAGGAAAACGGTGTGCCACTTGCTGAAGAGAGAGACAGATCCGAGCCTCGGATCCGAGGGTTGAATATAGATCCGAGGACTTCCCATGATGGATCCGAGGTCGGATGTTCTGACCTCGGATAAACTCCTCCAGAAGTACAGACGAGGGATCGGATGTCTCTTTGCTCTCACGGATCCGAGCTCGGATCCGTGCCATTAAATTTCAAGTTTTTTCGCTTCTTTCCTTTTTCCTTTTGGGGCATTTTGAGCATGGGATTCCATCCAAAGGGTTTTCGCATTCAGCAAATGCGAGCTCCGTGGGTTCGCATTTTGATAGGTTATAATTTGTTACTACATTTATAATTATTTTTCCACTTTATTTTAGCCAAATATTATTTTAATTGTCGGATTCTACTTATATTTGATTAATGGTGCCAATTGTAGGAAAATGAGCAAAACGTGATTAAAAGTGGCATTTTTCCAATTCATTGGATGGTGGCACGTTTGGGGTTGGTTTCGAAGCCCGAGTCGAATTCAAGGCAATTTCTGAAGGAAGATTTTGAAGATTTTAATCTTCATTATTAGTTTTAATATTGGATTAGAAAACTTGGGATATTTTCTTTTATGGTTTCTTTTCCTATTTAGGAGATTAGTTTTATTTGCTAGTAGACTTCAATTAGGAAACAAAAAATAATAAGGGAAGCTAGATTCCCATTTGATTAGGACTTCAGCCAAAAAAACAAGAAAAAGAGCCGTGACTCTTTGGGAAAAGGAGAAGGCCGGATCCCGCGTGATTGAGAGTTGAAGGCAGCAACAAATTCGGGAGGAACAATTCGGTCAGTAGCAACTGGCCGTAATTGGGTTTATGTCAGGGAAACATACGATCTAATTTAAACAAACCCTCTTAGCGTGTTTGTTAGTTAGAATTGGGCCTTTCTAATTTTTAATGCAATCTAGAAATTAAATCCTACGGTCGTACCTAGCATTGTTTTTGGGTTAGGGAAATAGTTAACGGTCGTACATTGACTATCGATAAATTAAGGAAGGGTTGGTTGTTTATCGCGTGTATGACAACTATAACCAATCTATTAATAAATGTGGAATTATCTGTGAATCGATGATCAGTGCATGAACCATTTCTGAAGTGTACCCTTGGCTAGAGTTTCTTTTAATTATTTCTTTTAATCAATTATTTTCTGCAGTTAATTTATTTAGTTAGTATTTGATCCAAAACCCCCCCATACTTTGGACTCTAAAAGAAACGAATTATCCCCAGTCCCTGTGGATTCAACCCTACTCACCGCTATATACAAAATCTGTATTTTTCTCGAGTAGGTTTTTATTATTGCACAGGTTCGGCACCTGTCAATTTTTGGCGCTGTTGCCGGGGACTGGTGCCAGATTAATTTGTTTCTTTTTGAGTCCATCTTGTTTTTATTTTTATTTATTTATTTTTCTCTTATTTTTTTTATTATATAGTTTATGGCTTCTAACACTCCGTATTTTGGTGATTTACTAGATTTTGTTTTCGAGGAAGGCAATGAGACTGCTTTTTTTTCTAAGTTTGCATATTTAGAGGCACTAAACTCTATTAGAGAAAGAATGGCTGCTGCAACCTGTGAAATTTGTTATGTTAGGGATCATTCAACCGGTATGTGCCCCGAATATCAAGACTATCTGAATGACTATCTCAAAAAGAAATTTGGAGATTCTTCACCTCGATCTCAAACGTGGTATGACCCTTATTCAAACCGGTATGATCAAGGATGGTGGGATAACTCCAACGTTAATTATGAAAAGGGGCCAATGAGTTTTCAACAGCAAGAGTCTCAACAATCGTCATTCATGTCAGAATTGCCCTCACAGACCATCAATGACTCTGAGAAAGGTGAGAGTGCAATTATCCTGACAAGTGATATGGAACTGCAAGAGTCTCAAGAAGGAGGATCCAAAGATGCAGTTGAAAAGGAAGTTGAAGTGGAAGACATGAGATTCCAACATCAAATTACCCTAGTGAACGAATCCAGTGAGCAATTACTAAATGCGACGACACCCACTCCATCCCTTAATCTATATTCCTCTGACACTTACTCTATAACTTCTGTTAATGAGATTGATTTTGTTATACCGGAAGTATTTGAGTATCATTGCATAAATATGTTAAGAGTAGCTATGGTCAAATATCTTGAACCGTTGAATGCTCTTGATGGAGGAGTGGATGAAGAATGGAGATCATCACTTGTTTGTTTGGTGCCATTTACTAGTCCATGGAAGCCCATAGCTCGTGTGCTCAAGAACTACTCTATTTACGAGGGCTATCAGGATTACATAGAAGATGAAGCACTGAAGCGAGCTACGCGATTTTATCCTCCATGAATAAACAGGACAATGTCTAGCCAAAGACATTAAAGAAAGGCGCTGCTTGGGAGGCAACCCAAGGCTTTTGTTTTAATTTTCTTATGTTTTTGGAGTTTTTGTTAAGTGTTAGTGTCAATTAATAGTTTGATGTTTGGTGACAGGAAATAGCAATTGAGCGTGCCCACGCCAGGTGGGCACGCCTGACGGAGCTCAATTTCCGAGAATTGATCTGAGGACTCTATAGCAGTTAGGCGTGCCCACGCTAGGTGGTCACGCTGAAGGATCAAAAATTTTCGTCGGATGGTCAAAAGACTAGGGGCAGTTAGGCGTGCCCACGCCTAAGACAGGAGTTCTTCGTTTATCAAAAAAAAAAAAAAAAGAGGGGGCAAAAAGACGAAATTGCCCTTATTCAAAAAGAAAGAAAAAATTTTTTTTTTCAAAGGACCCGTAGCCCTACTTCCCTTCTTTCTCTCTTTTTCTTTCTTTCTTTCTTTTCTTTCTTTTTCTTCCTTCTTTTCTTTCTTTTTCTTCTTCCCTGCACGCCGCACGGCCGCCGCGTCTCACTTGCTGTCCGCCGCACCTCTGCTACCGCCGTCGTCCGTGCTATTCGCCGCCACATCGCGCTGTCTGCCACCAGTTCCAGCCCAGGCGAGCTCGCGCCCACCTCGCGCGTCATTTCTGCCCAGCGTGAGCAGCGCCTCTGCGCAAGCGCTCCAGTCGCGAGCCCCAACCCCTGACCGTGCGCGCGGACCAGGCAGCGAACAGCAGCTGCAGCCATTAGCAGCCTTCAGCCCCTCGCCAGGCGCGGCCCAACACACGAGCAGTAGCCGCAGCGCGCACCATCAGAGTCGCGCAACGTCCGCGCCTGTCTTCGCGCGTACGACCCACGCGCGTCTCTGTGCCAGAGGTTCCTCCGTGCCACCCCTGCGCTCCGCTTCACCCCTGCTCTCTGCTCCGGTGACTTCTTATTTAATTTTCTGTCACTAATTAGCTGAGGCCAGATTACTAGTTTTTACTAGCTGATGCCAGAATTTTACTTTCTTAGCTGAGGCCAGATTTTTTATTTGCTAGCTGAGGACAGAAAATTTGTGCTTGTTTGGGTGCTGTGACATATATGTGGATTGATTGTTGATTATTTGGTTAACGTTGTGTCCAACTAGTGATATTTGGGGAAAGTTTTTACTCTAGTTGCCTGTTTAATTAGTTTTTGGGGAAATTTGCTATGTTATCTAATTAATTGATTTTTGGGTTGAATTGGTAGTATTTGGGAAAAATTTTGTTGTTCACAGGTTTAATTAGTTTTTGGGGTGAGTTTATTATCCGTTTCTGCACTTGTTTGTGATTGGGAGCTGTGACTGGGGATCATTTGCCTTGTTGGTTGTTTGTTGACATATTTTGAACACCATTATTTTGCATTTGTCTTGTCCACTGATATCCAATGACCAAACCCAAGAACAAAGCCAAGAGCAAACCTTCCATCTCTACCCCACAGCCCACAGTCCCTTTGAGTGGATCTGCCCCCTCGACTGGACCGGGAGGACCCCAGGCTGTTCTCTGCGGCACCTCCACCGTCTTCCTCCGCCAATAGCCAGCTTGCAGCCCTTCGGCTCCAGATGCAGCACATGGACACTCGTATGGAGCGGATGGAGCGTCAAATGGGCGGGATGGCCCAGAATTTAGCACAGTATCTCCATCACGTGGGTTTCCGCCCGCCTTTCCCTCCACAGCCGTAGTTCGGTTCTGCCTTCCTCCGTTTTAAGGGAAGTGTCGTTGCCCCAATATCTCTGTTTTGCTCTTTCTTTGCTTACATTGAGGGCAATGCAAGATTTAGGTGTGGGGGGAGTAGTATATTGGCATTTTATTGAAAAAGTGCAAGTGTAGGCATTTTTGTTGGAATTTTTGTTTGACTTAGTCGAATTTTGTCCAATTTTTGCGTATCTTTGTGCTTATTTGTGATTATTCTTGATAAACGATGGTTAGATGTCTCAAATTTTTTTATTGCTAAGATTTTACACTTTAAAGTGTTGAGTATGACATGGTTGAGTTTAAGGGTATCTCTTTGATGAATATTTGAGATTTTGTGACTTTTGCACTTTTTGGTTAACTTTTCTAAGTATTGTAAATTTTTGTCTAGCATTTTTTGTGCAAATTGGTTCAGCTATTAATCTTAGTTCTCCATGTTTAAGAAATAAAGCGGGTTTGTGTGGTATTTAATTTTATTTTTGGTGCTTATTTATGAATAGTATTAGGCTATACTCCGCTAGTATCGTTGCCTAGTAACCGGGAGTCTTCACCACAAGTGTCGACTTTCGCGTCAAAAAGCGACGATAGCTATGAGTATGTGGTTTTTAAGCGATGATGGCTAAGTAACCGGGCTCCTTCATTTGTCCAATGTCGGAGTTCGCGTCAAAATGCTTGAATGGCTAAAAACTAAGCATTCCCCCTGAAGAAAAAAAAAATCAAATAAGTGGGGATATTCTAGAAAAGAAAAAATATATGCTAAAAGTGAAAAATGGGAAGTATTTGAATGAATTGTTAGCCCGCTAATCCATGAATTTTATTGTTGAGATTTTGCTTAATAGTCGAACCATTTGCTTATGGATGCTGGTTGAATATTTTATATTCTTAGATTAGTTAGTCATAAATTGGAAGAGTCCTTAATCTTGAAAGCTAACTGGAGAGATATTGCTTAAAAAATAACCACTAATACTTGACATATGTTTTAATTGTATCTTCGCAATAGAAGATTTGAACAATAGCCATTGCTTGATTTTATTTGTTTGATTTGTTGTTCTCATGCTTGAGGACAAGCATGGTTTAGGTGTGAGGGAAATTGATAGGTTATAATTTGTTACTACATTTATAATTATTTTTCCCCTTTATTTTAGCCAAATATTATTTTAATTGTCGGATTCTACTTATATTTGATTAATGGTACCAATTGTAGGAAAATGAGCAAAACGTGATTAAAAGTGGCATTTTTCCAATTCATTGGATGGTGGCACGTTTGGGGTTGGTTTCCAAGCCCGAGTCGAATTCAAGGCAATTTCTGAAGGAAGATTTTGAAGATTTTAATCTTCATTATTAGTTTTAATATTGGATTAGAAAACTTGGGATATTTTCTTTTATGGTTTCTTTTCCTATTTAGGAGATTAGTTTTATTTGCTAGTAGATTTCAATTAGGAAACAAAAAATAATAAGGGAAGCTAGATTCCCATTTGATTAGGACTTCAGCCAAAAAAACAAGAAAAAGAGCCGTGACTCTTTGGGAAAAGGAGAAGGCCGGATCCCGCGTGATTGAGAGTTGAAGGCAGCAACAAATTCGGGAGGAACAATTCGGCTGGGACTGAGGTCTTTGTACTTTTCCTTTTTAGCCGACCTTGGGCAGGACAATTGCTTCGTTCTTATTACTTTTTCTTTGGCTAGTTGGCCGATTTGGCCAGTAACAATTTTGTAAGATTCAGATAGCTTTTTCGCATGGTTGTTCTCCATTAATGGAGGACTAACCTCCTAATTCTAGTCAAGGGACAACTGAAGATTTGGTTCTGCAATTACTGTGAGATCGAATTTATTTTAATCGTTTTCTCATTTATTGGTATTTATATGATTCCTGTTTTTAATTGTTATAGCTCTTGTGTATGATTGATTAGTGCGCAATAATTAATTATTCATATAGGCTATTTTGCTAAATAGGGGTAATTGAATCCGTAATTATTCGTTACCTCTATCCCAGTAGCAACTGGCGTAATTGGGTTTATGTCAGGGAAACATACGATCTAATTTAAACAAACCCTCTTAGCGTGTTTGTTAGTTAGGATTGGGCCTTTTTAATTTTTAATGCAATCTAGAAATTAAATCCTACGGTCGTACCTAGCATTGTTTTTGGGTTAGGGAAATAGTTAACGGTCGTACCTTGACTATCGATAAATTAAGGAAGGGTTGGTTGTTTATCGTGTGTATGACAACTATAACCAATCTATTAATAAATGTGGAATTATCTGTGAATCGATGATCAGTGTATGAACCATTTCTGAAGTGTACCCTTGGCTAGAGTTTCTTTTAATTATTTCTCTTAATCAATTATTTTCTGCAGTTAATTTATTTAGTTAGTATTTGATCCAAAAATCCCCCATACTTTGGACTCTAGAAGAAACGAATTATCCCCAGTCCCTGTGGATTCGACCCTACTCACCGCTATATACAAAATCTGTATTTTTCTCGAGTAGGTTTTTATTATTGCACAGGTTCGGCACCTGTCACATTTGCTGAATGCGAAGTCTCCTCGAATTTTCCAACAACGAAATCCAAAAAAAAAACAAAAAGAAAACCAGACCTCGCATTTATGAAATGCGTGGTCAGGTACCTCGCATCTCTTAAATGCGAGGTCACTGAGATGCGAGGTCAGTGAAAAGAAATAGAGCATAGGATTTGCTATGTCCGCGAACAGATCCGAGCTCGGATAATATCTGGCATCCCTCGGATCCAACAGGGTTCGGATCCGTCTCAACATATGATCAGACGAGCCCGCGGATCTAAGTGAACAACTATGGATCCGAGGTCGTATCACCCAATTTCGCCTTTGATCCTCAAAGGATCCGACGTCGGATCCGTCTGGGTTGAGTCGGATCCGAGCTCGGATCATGCTTTTTCTGGACTAATTGCAATAACTGCAAATAAACTGCAACAAATTGGAAACAGAAAAATTGCAAGAACTCGAAAAATGTAACGTATATCCTCAAATTCACCACAAAAATTGCAAAAATAAACACAACCCACATCAAATTTAAACCCAAATTTCACAACAAATCTGAACTTGTCGTTGGATTGAAGTATTCAAGTATTAATTAAACTTAAAATGCTATAAGTGAGGCATTGCAAATGGAAAAGGCTCACCTTTATACTGTTTGAGAGTCGCAATGGGACGACAATGCTGGCAAATTTTGGGTCGACAATGAGGCGGCAGTGGGTGGTCAAAGGCGCAAATGGGTCGGCAATCTGGTGGTTGAAAAAGCTCTGCAAAACCGGCTGCAATCTGGAGGGCTTGCTTCAGCGAGGCACAAAGAGAAGGAGGCGTGGCTTCCCGCGGGGCAGAACAACAGAGATAGTGGCGCCGCTCCTCCTATTTCTGCCGTCCGGCGTTTGGGCAGCACAAAATAAGACAAATGGTGGCCAGCTTCGGTCTTTGGATGCTTCGATGTGCAGAACCCAGCTCTGTTTTCTTTGTTTTCCTGTTCTACAGCTATGTTTCGATATTGCGTTCTGCTTCTTTGACTTACTTTTCTCCTTTTTTTTTTTTTTTTTTTTTTGAAATGGGGCTTGGCGGTCGGCGAGCTCGCACTGAGCTCGCATTCGCGGAATGCGAGCTCGCACTCAGGGAATGCGAGCTCAGTCAGCTCGCATTCGCGAAATGCGAAAATTCCATTTGTAGAATACCCTCCAAAAACCGCCCCAGTTGTAGAATGCCTTTTTATTTTCATCATAAACTAAGAATTCACCCTGGATACTTTCAACTGATATGATATGAGGATACCACAACCAAGTTGGCGTGGATCCAAGGTGTGCTAGCAATACTTGGGAAGTCAGGTTATAAAGCAACTAGTCTTTATTATCTGAAGGCAAGCAAGAGAACAAAGGGGTTTTGGGCAATTCAGTCTACCCGCGAGTTTTCTAGATATACCGGGATCCATTTTGAGCTCTCCCTTTCAGCGGAGATTCACGAAGAAGTCTTGCGCTATTTACTTGGGAGAAAGAAGTCAAGCTACAGGCACTCGACAACAACAAGAGGCCAGTCACTGAACACCACGCCAATCTCGATTCAAGTACAAGTCTCCTTCAATGTCAACGGACGCTTTCTTATCTTATGATATTTTGAGTTACCTCCGATCTCATTTGAGGATTGTACTAGCAAGGGCCAAAAGATGATTAATCAAAGTTTATGATAGGCTAGAGTCATAGGTATGGCTTACGAAAGATTTATTGAATGAGGATGGCTCAGAAACCACCAACTTTTGGGTTGGTGGCCACCACCAAAATATTAAAACTTAGTAGGTGGGAGGCAAGAGTTCAAACCTTGACTTCCACCAATTACCACATTAAAAGTGGCTTTGCTTTAAAAAAAAAATCCAGATGGATGCGTAGTACACTCGTTTGGTTTGGTGGTGGTTCAATCCCCTCTGAATTACCCCTGAGCCTCCTTAGGTCCGCTCCCTCCCTCTAGTATAAGATAGAATAGGTTATACAACAGTTATTGTCTTTTAAAAAAAAAAAGAATGAGAATGGTTCAGGGAGGCATTTGAATGGACAAGCGAAGAGAAGGAAGGTTGGAAACTCTTCCGATTGAAGCGATTTGCTGCGGGGATATTCCCCAGTCAAAGGCATTAAGACATGCCGATTTTGTGAATACCATGGAATAGGATTAGGACAAGGATTCCAAACCTTTTGATCGGTATTCGCTTTCTCTTAAGAAATTGTGAGTTTGACAAAGGGGTGAAACTACTTTAAATCAGTCCCAAAGTGCCCTTTCGCCTTAGCGCACACTCTTATCACTGCAGGAAAAATGAAGATTATACAAGTAGCTACTGAAAGGAAGGGGTCGACTCCATACTGGTATTACATGGGTGCTTTTCTTCAAGTCACATAGTGGCAAGGCATACGCTTGAAAGCCCTCCCAGGGCTTCCAAGTAGCCTTGTTGGAGACTGAATTTGAAGAAATAAGCTCCATACCAAAAGGTAAGGCTAGCATAGTGAAGCCCTTGCTCGCGTCCAGCAAAACTAGGAATTCAAAACTTGTTCAGTAAGGGAAAGCTGCTGATTAGCATACAAAAGAGAAAATGATATAAACCACATACATCCGCAAGACATCCCCCGTGCTCTTAATTGAACTGTAGGGGCGAAACTAGGAGGTCAACTATTTGGATTCTAATCTTAGTAAAGGCAAGAAGGAATGTATTGAGCTGTGCGAAAACCGTTGCGCTAACGCGTCAGTAGCGTTCAACTGATTGACTGTGGCTGGTCAATTACACTTTGGGCGCTCAAATCGGCTATATATTTGACACGGTTTGCCGTAATGCTAACATTGTGGTGAATGCATCCATCTAAATCCAATGGGCCAGACCTGTTCGTGCTGCGGAACAAAGAAATTCCTTTGGGCAAGTATGCAAGAAGAGCAACCTGAAGTGAGCTACTAGAGTACCTAGGAATTTCGACATTAGGGCGAGCCTATTTAATTAATGTGGTCATGTAATAGATTTCAATGGGAAGACCTCATGGTAAATTTATAGGATCGTCCTTGCTTGGAGCTATGTATTCACCTCACCTTCCACTCAGTTTCCTACAAATTACACATTGCCATTACATGAAATGCACCAAAACCAAAGCAAGCCACTCCTGAAAGAAATAAATGAATTTCAAAGATCTTAGGCAAATCCAAAGAAGGTTTTCTTGTACATTCATAGCTCGGGGAGGCTTCCGATCGAGGCGATAACCACGTTGAGAGGAAGGTACAAGCTAAGCTTGCTTAGCAATCCCGCATTCAACAGAACTTCGATAGGCAAGAGGTGTAAGCACCGTGAGGTGCGAAACGATCTCGTACTAAACAAAACGACTTTCGTCGCCCTAAGACAGGAATCTGATAAAAGCTCAGTCCAACGCACAAATTTGGGAATTGCTCAATAGGGGGAAAGGGATATTTTAGTGTAAATCAATGGGCCCGGTCAGCTCAAGCTCAACTCGTTCCGCCCGAGAAAAAATTTGATGAGCTTGACCTTTCAGTGAGCCGGTTTGATTCTAGTTAAATTTGAGCTGAGCTTGGGTCTTATTAGGCTCAAACCCGATATAAGCCTAACCCTTAAATTACCTATATATATAATATTTATATTTTGATATTATATATAATTATGTATCCAATTATATTATTATTAAATACTAAATATATGCAAATTACAAAATACAAAAATACATTTGAAAACTTCTCTACTAGCTTTCTTGAGAGCCAATATTGGTAATGCATAACTGAAATTCTAACTTTTCTTATTGGTTGAGTAAATTTTTGTATTGACATAATATTGGTTGATTTCTTTTTGATTTAGAAACACAAATCATCAAGCATGTTTGGATTCAAGTCACAAAATTATGAAGATGTTCCAACCTTTAAAGATATATTGGTTTATAATCACATGTTTTATTACTATTTTTCTCATACTTTGAACAAATTAGATATAAATATTATTAAAAAATTCTTGATTTATGTACTTTTTAAGAACTATTATTTGTTCATGTTTAGTTTTAATGTTGTAGTCCTTTGAATGTTGAATTAGTTTTACAACTCAATAGTTATAGTAATTATATTAAGAAAATTGAGGAGCAATAAGTGAGTTTGAACTAATCCCGAATAAGGCTCAAAACCCAAATAATTTCGGTGAATTTCTTAGAATATTGCTAAAACAAAAAACTATCATAAAATTGGTGTGAATTGAGAGTTGGTTTTGATTTTAGGGTTGCCGCAATTACGATATGAGGCTACCAATAAAATTAATTTCTATTTATTTTGGTGGCTTTAGTTTCCTAGAATTTCTCCCCCTTTTTTCCCCAAGCTTTTGCCGAGTTGGTTCTGATTTAAGCTTTGTGGTTTTTTTTATATTTTTTTCCTGACGCCGCAAATTTGATTTACGGCATCAGCTTTTTTTTTTTTCCTGGACAGTCATGCACCATTGATCACATTGTGATCAACGAACGCAGATTGCGGCCAAAATAATTTTTTTTAAAGTGAAAAAGCAATTTTTTTAAGTAAAACCGCATATCTCGATTGCGACGATAGTTTTGCCACCGTCCATCCAATCTAACTTACGGTAACCAACGGTTGTAATTGCGCCTCTTAGTATTTCTTTATCAAAAAAGTGCTAACGGCCATGCACTAATTTTTTTTTAAAACTAATGCCACAATTTGAATTTTCGGCATTAGTTTTTACACCATCGATCGATCACAAAGTTTTTAGATCTACAAATCAAAGGTAATGATTCAGTCAAAAAACAATTTCTAGTCAAACTAGCACTACTCCAATTATTTGTTCAAATTAGCATTAACATTAAAAAATATGACTTAGGCAAATTTTAGAGTGTTTTTAATAGCATACTTGATTATCATCTAAATTTATAAAATTAACATAATTCTAATATTGTATATTAAATTTTTTACAATTCTGATTTATAATAGGATTTTAATAACACAAATTAGGGATTTTGATTTTAAAATTAGGGTTAAAGGGTTTATGTTTATATTAAGGGTTACACTGTGAGGGTTTGGAAATCAGGGTTTCATATTAGGTAAAATGCTAAACCCTAAACCCTAATTATGCCTAATTTATTATTATTTAAGTTTATATACTAATTATTACATTCTATAAATATTGTTCATGCTGCATTATTTATCATTATTTAAATTAACATTAACATTAAAAATTTTAAAAATATGACTTAGGCAAATTTTATTAGTAATTTAATAGCATACTTGATTATCATCTAAATTTATAAAATTAACACTATTCTAATATCATATATTAAATTTTTGACAATTCTAGTTTATAATAGGATTTTAGTAATAGATTTTTAGTAATACAATTTAAGAATTTTGATTTTAAAATTAGGGTTAAAGGGTTACACTGTGATGGTTTGGAAATTAGGGTATTATGTAAAACGTTAAACCCTAAACCCTAATTAAATTAAGCCTAATTAAGGTTACGTTTTATGAAAAAAAACTTCGCTGCAGTTACGTTTTATTAAAAAGAAAAAAAAAAAGAATGTATCGACTCTCATGTCATGACCGGCAATGAAAAAAAAATAAAAAAAAACCGCCGCTCATCAAATGGGCGGTGATGAAAACGGCCCAATTCCTTCGCCGCTTACAAAAATAAAAAAAAAATAAAACTAAAGCGACCCCAAAATAAATGAAATTTAAAAGTATTTTTATTACCCCTTATTCAAAACCCCCCTCAAAAAACACCAATTTTTTTGACAATTTTCAATTTTGACAATATTCCAAGAAATTCGTCAATAATTTGTGAGTTGAATATGTTGATCACATTTATTAATCTGAAATTTACAATCCAAAGTTCGAAAAAAAGTATTACAAATTAAATAAATTAAATCTGAATTTATGAAAATCCGGGTCATATAACCCGATTGACAGGCTTAACAATCCAGACCTGCATCTCAAATCACAATCTCCTGCTCAGTGCTCGCTCGCTAGTCTCCCTTACTAACACTTGCGTAGCCACAACCCCGACTTCCACCGATACCACTATAAATACGTCTTATTCCCCAATTCCCTGGAGGCCACCGGCGCAATTTCGCTCCAAGCATCAATTCCCAGGAAGGAAAGGGAATAGATTTTGAATGTGATTTTTCTGTAATGGCGGCTGCGTCAGCTTCCTTGACGAGCCTTTTGATCTCAAAAACCTCGCCCTGGTCGAACCTCTCATGGAAGAACCAGCTTCCGCTTCCTTCCGCCTTCGCCACCATCTCCCTCTGTGGCCGCGGCAGCAACCACCGCCACTCCCCCAGGCTCGTGGTTTTCGCTATGGACGACAAACCTACCGTCCTGGTTGCGGAAAAGCTTGGCGAAGCTGGAATAAATATCTTGAAGGACTTCGCCAACGTCGACTGCTCCTATAATTTGAGTCCGGAAGAGCTTTGCACCAAGATCTCGCTTTGCGACGCGTTGATTGTTCGCAGTGGAACCAAGGTCACTCGTGAGGTTTTTGAGTCCTCCGCTGGAAGGCTTAAGGTCGTCGGACGAGCTGGCGTGGGGATTGATAACGTGGACCTGGCCGCCGCCACCGAGCATGGATGCCTTGTCGTTAATGCTCCAACCGCTAACACTGTCGCCGCGGCAGAGCATGGGATCGCGCTGCTAACTGCCATGGCTCGTAACGTTGCTCAAGCCGATGCCTCCGTCAAAGCTGGTTAGCGTCTATCGATGCTTGCTTTTATCAGTATAAATGTTTTCTACAAAATTTGCTCGTTGGATCCTGTTCGAATAGTTAGTATGGTCTCTGCTGAATAACATTTTCCTTTGTGAAGCTCTACTTTTGATTGCATGCAAGCCGTTTGTGCTGATAGCGTGGAATTTTATCAGATCCGATTGCTTTATGCCATGAAATATTATTCTAATAAGAGGAAAGTAATGGAAAAGTAATCGGATGGTGCAAAAGCAATCTAGTGAAATATTTTTACTGAAATTTGAAAGTTTACGTCTATCACTAGTTTCCGCAATAAGGCAAACGCTATTAATGTAAGGGTCGAGTAAAATCTTGGAAAAGTGGAGAAGCAACAAAATTTGCTTTCTGAAAAGTGACGGTCTTGGTAATTTCGCATCGCAGAAGGGCAAATTACAAGTGCAATAGTTCTATGTTGCCTTTCTATAAGTTTTTGCTTAGTTAGGAGATCATATTGTTACTATAACACTGGGGCAATAGCATCTTAGCAGTTAGCATACCAAATTTGCTGTTTCCTGTTGCTCTGTCCGTCTGCCATTGATAACTACTTTTCTCTTGTTAGGCAACTCTTCTGGCAATAGTCACCTCCTCTGATTCAGTAATACATAATGTTCTTAGCATAAAAAGAATACAAATTTCCCAGGTTTACGTGATAAGAGGAGTTCCTTGTCTTTGTTCTCTTTTTCTGTCAATATCTACAACTATCTTCTATGTTAAGTGCAGTGTGAAACTAAAACCTTTATAAATACCCTTCGACCTCTAGAAACCAGAAAGTCTGATGAAAAAGAAATGCATGTTTTTTTTCAACATTTTCCTTTGCTTATTTTTTTTATTTTTTACCCTGATTTCTTATGATTGTTTTTTCAAGTAGATTTTTCCACTCCAGATCTGAAATGATGTTTGGACTGGCATCATTCATGAGTAGCATCTTTTATCTACTCTTTTAAATACACTTGCATGGCTAATCTGCTTGTTGTTCTACATAGACTGTAGTTTATGGTTGTTAAGTCATTGAATTAAGTTTGGAATGATACCTTGGTGAGAAACTGTTGCTTTGAATTCAGGATATATCGACTGTTATTAGACTAGAGATTCATGCTGAATAGGTACTCAAGACATACATGGTCTTTTTGTAAAGACCATATTAGATCTTAATTAATTAGAATTTAATATATGTAGGGAAATGGCAGAGGAGCAAATATGTTGGTGTGTCACTTGTTGGCAAGACACTTGCTGTAATGGGGTTTGGAAAGGTCGGGTCTGAGGTTGCTAGGCGAGCAAGGGGACTCGGGATGCATGTTATTGCTTATGATCCATATGCCGCAGCAGATCGTGCCCGTGCTATGGGAGTTGATCTTGTGAGCTTTGATGAAGCCATCGCAACCGCAGATTTCATTTCACTGCATATGCCCCTTACTCCTGCCACTTCTAAGATTCTTAATGATGAAAATTTTGCAAAGATGAAGAAAGGGGTGCGGATTGTAAATGTTGCTCGTGGAGGAGTAATTGATGATGATGCACTAGTGAAAGCGCTGGATGCGGGCATAGTGGCTCAGGTTCTTGCTTTTAATCTTTGACATTCAAATCAGTTGATAATGTGCAAGAAAATTATTCATATTTGTGCATGTATTGTATTTCAGGCAGCTCTTGATGTTTTCACTGAGGAGCCACCTTCAAAGGACAGCAAGTTGGTGCAACATGAGAATGTAACTGTGACTCCACATCTAGGTGCCAGCACTATGGAAGCTCAGGTATGCTTGATTATGTAAAACCAGATCTTGCTTTTCGTTGTCCTTAAACAAACTGGTTAAAGTTCTTTAATATGATTTGCAGGAAGAAGTGGCCATTGAAATAGCTGAAGTTGTTGTTGGAGCATTGAAAGGGGAGCTTGCTGCTACTGCTGTTAATGCACCCATGGTTCCTGCTGAGGTATCATATAAGGATACTTATTTACTTGTATTATCTTTAGTTTTTCATTACTAAGTTTATTTAGAGACTCGTATTATTGTACCTTCAATTGAGTATCATTTAGTTCTGCATATCATCAGAGATTTGCCTTTCCTCTTTCTCTTCTTAGTCTTTGATGAAATCTAGCCTCTTTGGACATTGGGCTACTTTGCACCCAAAAGTTTCGTTTTTAGGGTTTCCCGCTTGGCTTTGGTTTCTGAAACCACTTAAGTGAGCTGCTCTTTGTCCACTCATTTTGTCCCTGTTTGCTAAGAAATGGACCGGCTACTCATCCTGATCCAACTCTGGTATGGGATTTGGACTCGAGGGAAATGTGCTGTCAATTTAGGAATTTTTACATTCTTAATATGAGGGTTTCAATTTGCATGAAGTTCTTATCATGCTTCTTCTTTCATCTGTGTTTTGTCCCTTGACTAATTCAAGGTGATCAATATGTTGCGCTAGAAATTACCCCTTCTACAAATTCTGTGCAGTAAGTTGTTTCTCTAGTGACCAGCTCTTTGTTTCAATTTTAATTATAGCTTCATTCATAGATCTCTTTCCAACTCCTTTTTTCTACCTTAGTTTTCCCGTTTCCCTATAATTTAAGTACTAAATGGAAACAATTAGATTGATCTTATTTGATTACCTGCCTGCAGGTCTTAACGGAGCTGAAGCCGTTTGTTGTACTAGCTGAAAAACTTGGAAGACTGGCTGTCCAATTAGTAGCAGGAGGAAGTGGGGTGAAAAATGTGAAAGTCACTTATGCATCGTCAAGAGCCCCTGATGATCTTGACACAAGGGTACTCCGTGCCATGATTACAAAGGGTCTAATTGAGCCTATTTCTAATGTCTTTGTGAACTTGGTAAATGCAGATTTTACTGCTAAACAGAGAGGACTTCGTATAACTGAAGAACGAATTCTTCTGGATGGTTCACCCGAAAATCCGCTTGAGTTCATCCAGGTTCAAATCGCAAATGTAGAGTCGAAATTTGCTAGTGCTATTTCTGAGCCGGGGGAAATCAAAATGGAGGGACGGGTTAAAGATGGAATCCCGCATTTGACGAAGGTTGGATCTTTTGAAGTGGATGTCAGCTTGGAAGGCAATATCATTCTGTGCAGGCAGGTTGATCAACCAGGACTGATTGGAAAGGTTGGGAGCATTTTGGGTGAGGAAAATGTGAACGTTAGCTTTATGAGTGTTGGAAGAGTTGCTCAAAGGAAGCATGCTGTAATGGCAATCGGAGTAGATGAACCACCCCGCAAGGAATCATTAAAGAGGATTGGAGAAATCCCAGCAATTGAGGAGTTTGTTTACCTTAAGTTATAGTTAAGTTTTTAGCCCCACTGATTTTGACTGTCATTTCCACTGGCAAGGCGACAACTCGGTTTTAGATTTGAGATTGTGTGATATGCATTGAGTTGCTGTTGTCACCTGACAAATTTTGAAATGCTGCTGTCTGTTAGTTAATTTTCATTCCTGTCAATTAGCAATTCTTTCAACTCTGCTTTCTTACAGTAAAAAGCTGAATTTTTCTGGTATATTTCAACCTATATTTTGCTAGTTAGAACCAGTTAGTATTGCAGGAAAGTTAGTGTAAACAGAAACTTGAAAATGGACAACTTCTCTAGGTCCGTTTGTTTCGGGTGAAAATATTATCTTTTCCAGGAAAATATTTTCCTGGAAAGTATTTTCCTAATTTTTCATGTTTGGTTGCACAAAAGTTACTGAAAATATTTTACTGTGTAAAAGATTTTTACTCATTTTATGGAAAACAACTTTCCATCCAAACTTACTGAAGTTGTTTTCCGAAATGCATGCATCCCGTCTGATAAAGGTATCTGTCAAACTTTCAAAACTTGTAGTATGTTCAAAATCAAAAAAAGACTTCACCCTACTCATCCTATGCTAGTAATTAATTATGTATAATAGGGATATTCTTTTCTAGAGAAACTTTCAGCAGTGAGAGTGTAAGATATATGTCACAATAAGCATTGCGTGTGATTGTTATTTGAGAATAAATGGCCAGCAATTTGTTTATTGCTTAAGGAGAAATTTTTTTCCATATACACATTTCTCCAAGATTTTTTTAAAGTTAAACAATGAGATAAATTTTTTTATTTTGCATTGGAAGAAGTATGTGGTTATAATGTGTAGAAAGTAAAAATAGAGGTAAAAATGAAAATATTTCAAAAGTTAAACAAACACCAGAACATGAAGTAAGAAAATATTTTCAATAGGTTAACTAAACACCTGAAAATGATGAAAGGGAAATGATTTTTCAAGAAAAATACTTCCATAGAAAATATTTTCCCAAGGAAAACATTTTACTTCCAACCAAACGGACCCCTAATAATAAAAGTCATCTGGAACTAGGCTAAAAAGAATAAAATAAAAAATCCTAAAATTATCTACTTATAAAAATCACTATCCTAAAATTAAACGTCTTTCACTCGAGGAGATAAAGAATCAAATCTTAGACCTCCCATCATTCCTTGAAGGAGGGACATGACTGACTGAACTCAATAATGTAAACTTTCTTTTTTCCTATACTTGCCTTTGGTTAAAAATCAAGAAAAAAGTGATTTCTAGTCTATTTCTTCACTACTCCTACAAAGCTTAACGGAGTTGAGTTGTTTGGAAGAAATCATTTTGGGTATGTTTGGTTCTTATAGAATTGAGGTTTAGAATTGGAATTGGGGCTCCAATTCCAAATCTGTTGTTTGGATACTGTTTCACTCAAAGAATTAGAATTGAATCTGAATTCTATAAGGTCCAATTCTATTATTTGAATTCTTTATTGATCAAAAGAATTCTAATTCTAATTCCACAGCTTAACCCTGCAGAACGGGTCTACACGCGGATCTCGTGGGTAAAAAATTAAAACCGGGTCAACAATGCAAGCAGCCCTCTCTCCCGAACTAATTAGTCACTTTTCCTCAACCGCAACTGCTTCTGCTCTGCGTCATCGCCTTCACCTCCACCCTAACATTTTGCCTCTTCCACCACCGTCTCCGGCATCGCTTTTTGCTTCTCCAGCCATCCCTCTACCCTTCGCCGCTCCTGTCACGCATCTACCCTCACCTCACCAATCGCAAGACTGCTGGAGCGAAAGTGAATTCCCCTAAAAGGCCTTTCCTTTCATTATCGGAAGTTCTTTCTTCGCACCCTCCTTCTCGCATTCTCACCACTGGACTTCAGTCCTCTGTCGATGGAACTACTGACCTGACTAAACATCAATCAACGAACTATCAGCTCCTGCCACGCATCTACCTATCACCTCACCAATCGCAAGACTGCTCCGAGTCCTCTCTACTTATCCGTGCTTAATTTTCTTGAACTGGGTTCTTCAGTCCGGAAGGTAACAACTAAAAGCTCTCCTTTGCCTTCGATTTTTAACTTTGCAGCATTGAATATTGAATTCTGAATTTCTTTGACTGGCAAAATCTTTGTACAAGAGAGTGATTTGATGTCTTTCTTCAAGAGAGTTTGGTTAATTAATAGGCTCTAGTGCTTAATTACAAACCATTGGTTGTGAAATGATTTTCCGGATATGAACCCCATATGAAAAATGATTTTCAGGGGATTTTTTTAAAGTTATTAAATATTTTAATCGATTTGGACATAAAAATTTTGGGTGTGAAATGATAGAATTAGAATGAAATCTGGAGGAATTTGGGATCTCAAAGCCATGCTCCTAAGATTGATACGTACCAGGTTGTTGCCTAAAGAAGGAAACTTAGGTCCAAGAGGATTGTTACTGATATCTAGCTCTTCAAGCTGTGATAGGCCTTTCAGATCTGG
This sequence comes from Coffea arabica, assembly GCF_036785885.1. NCBI lineage: Eukaryota > Viridiplantae > Streptophyta > Magnoliopsida > Gentianales > Rubiaceae > Coffea > Coffea arabica. The sequence continues at coordinate 41,068,106 of NC_092314.1, read as the reverse complement.
AATACTTCCATTTAACAGATTATCAGCCAAAACAAGACTTTTCAGATTCTTGAATGTGGCAATCTCTGGGGGGATGCCACCCTGAATGAAGTTGGAACTAATGTTTAGCACCTCTAGAGAATCAAGCCTATCAACCTTGGCAGGCAATGGTCCCCATATTCCCAGGGATACTAATGACAACTTTTTCAGATTGGAAAGCTTAGTTATGACTGTAAAGAATGAATCAATTGAAAATCCCTGGGACAGAGTTCTCTGCGGTATGGAAAAGTTTGCAGCAGATGGTTATACCACAAAGTTCAGTTTATCTTTACTGCAAAAATTAATATAATAATCACTTTAAAAAATTAAGTGGGTTATTTTGTAAAAAAAAAAAAAAGTAGACCAAAGATATCTAAATTTGAGCAGCGGAATAATCTTTGAGCAAACGAATTAGAGCTTGAATTAACACTTGAAGTGACACTTTGAGCGACTTAGCATGACTACGCCCCAACTTTCAGGCTGCTTCTGTTCGTGACAGATTTTACCTGCGGGACACTAAGCAGATCAACTCTGCAAATGATTTAACATAGAATGTTATGGCTTCTATGCTTCTAGGAGGTAACAGAAGAAAAAGCTCTTCCTTCTCTTTAAACAGGAAATAATCAAACAGAAGAAACTTTAATGTACTATCTATATAGATTACTGTTGGATTTGATTCACATGGATTGATAATAGAATCAACAATGATTAGAGCATCTTACACCATCTAGATGACATGCACAAAATATTCTAAATTGCCGCATTGGTCAAGGCATCACCATGAACCTTCCACTTCTTAAACTCAGTAGAGGCTAACATAAATGAACTCGCATTCCGATGGCCTCCACCACCGAATTCCTGCATGTGATTCTATGATGTATTAACTCTTAACTCTAGCTATGCATTTTCATAACGGAACAGGAGAAGTGCTATGAGTTGTGAAGATATTAAGAACCTGTGAAATTTGTGTTGTATCCTCATTCTCAATGCTTCTTAAGCTTATTTTCAGCAGTCGATCATTTTCATATGTTGTACTAATGTCTGTTTCTGAAGAACATGTCACATGATGATGTTGGAGTTTTCATTTAGGTTGCGATTGGCTGTTTGATATCCTACTGTGATGTAGGTTGCATTCTAAAATTCTCTTACTTGACTCCTGAGACCTCTTCTCCCCAAACCTGCAGCTGATATCTTGCCATATCTGTTGGCACTGAATGAGTTTTTCTTCATTTAACATATGTATGAATTTTTCAGGTGCATATTTGCCTTTCATTTTTAGTTCTATAATGCAGTAGCTATTAAATATGTTTTTAAGAACATGACATTGTGATGTTTTTCTGGTGCATATCTGCCTCAGATATGGCATCTGAAGCTAAACTTGCTTAGCTCCTATTATTTATGATGGTCGAGTGAGATATTATGTTCTGCCATGTCTGCTGGTCTTGTTTTTGTTATTACGCTTTGATTGGTACAATGGAATTACACTTGCATTTTTTAGGAACATTGTCTTCTGATGACTACTAGTTGTAGCTGTGTAGTTGAGCTGCATATATATATATATATATATATATATATATATATATATATATATATATATATGCCCTTTTGAATTTGATGCTTGTGTAAGTTCAACATCAGAAGAACTAGAACAGTAGAACCAAGGTCCATAGTTGCGAAGTGCGTTTGAAAATGTGAACAGGTATAGCTAAAAGTAAGATAATATATTCCCTTTGGCATGACAGAAAGAGCCTCAACTTTCCATTGATAGCTAAAGGATCCAGATTCAAAGTGAAAGTAATGGAAAAGATGATTATGTCTAATTGAGAAAAGAAATCTACATCAAAAAGTGAAAAGAGAGAAGATTAAAGAATGCGGTAATTGCTACCAATTGGTAGGTAATGCATCCATAACAAATGCAGTAATTAAGCAAGCAAACTAACAAAAGAAATATAAGAAAGACACACATAGTGCTGCTTTTATAGAAGTTCTCTGAAGCTCTAATATACATGGATTTCTATAGGAGTAGAGGGATATTTAACCTGTCCTCTGTTGCTGCAGAAACAACATCTAGAAATATCATGACACAGTCAGTTCCTGATAGTTCTGAGAACAACATCAGTTTCGGTACTGGACGGTTGAATTCCAAATTCTGTTACACTTTTTATTCCAAATCCATGTTACGAACCAAAGCACATTGTATTGATTAGACATCAAATACCCAAATTCAATTATCCTTTCCTTGCGATGCATAAGATCTTTTGATTCGTTATAAATTCACGCTTCCTCCCTTTATCCACTCATCACCAACACCCTTCACAAACACATGCATGTATTGAAGCAGAACAACAGTTCTAAATCCCATCTGAACACTAAATACAAAAATCTGCATCAATCAGGATAGACTTTTCTTTTATTCTCATCCACCATTTCTCGTTAAATCACGCTTCCCTCACTTTCTCACTTCACCTATGCTGATTTTTTCTACCTTCCCTCAAAAGAAGAATGGGGAAGCGATCATGTTGAGCACTACAAAATTCAAAGTAAACCAAAATAACCTCTTTGAAACCTAATCCTAACAAAACTACCCAACTTTTAAATCCAACTATTTTTCTCTTTAAATATGAAAATTAAACCAAACACATCTCTACCCAAAAAATTACCCGATGCAGTACCCACAAAAAAAATCAATAAACATTCAGCAGGAAATTAGACATAGCATTTTCACCTTGATATCAATTATAATTAATAGTCAACAAAAACAAAGAAATGATAATAAATCAGCGAATTGGGCAACTTGTTTGCTGACCCAAAAATTTTTTTTTTTAAGTTGCTTAATTTATTTATTTATTTATAGATTTTAGACCAAAAAAATTTATTTTACAATTCAACAGGCTAAGAAAATAACGAATTATGGAGGAAAACTTTGAAAAGCCGAAAATAATTGAGTTGCAGAAATGAACCTAGAATTTGTGAATCAAGCGATCGTAAAACCCTAGTTCTCCAGTAGCTGATTTTGGGGGTTTTGAGATTTTTTGAAATTGGTTCTGAAGAGAATTTACTGTTAACCCCAGTTTCTAGGCTGGATACTGGGCCTCACAAATTTGGGCTTCATTGTGGACCTTCTGATTTTGGGGGTTTTGAGATTTTTTAAAATCGGTTCTGAAAAGAATTTACTGTTAAGCCCAGTTTCGAGGCTGGATACTGGGCCTCACAAATTTGGGCTTCATTGTGGACCTTTTCCTCTGTTAAGATCCTTTTCTAGATAACGGAAATAGAGTTGATTGAGTTGGGCCAACAAAATGATAAATATCCAATGCTAACAAAATGAATTACATAGCCTTATTATACAACTCAATAAATAAATTATTATCAAAAGAAAAAAGTCATAATTATTGAATAGGTTCACATGGTGAAATCAAATAGATATATATATGGGTTTAAAATAAAATTGTTAGCTTTAAATTCATGTATATATCTATTGAATAACATGTGTACAACTACAATTAGCCTGTTTAGGTGAAATCAAATAGAGATATATTATATGTTATTCGTACTGTTTAGGTGAAATCAAATAGTTATATACATGGATTCAAAAAAAAAAATTGTACATATGATCAATGAGAGATAAAAAAAATTCATTTTATGAAATGTAAGGGACTATGGATCGGATTATATATAATTTGATTTGACAATTTAGTCCCTTAAAGATGATCACATGCAAGGCACGTGATGAATTCCGATGAAAAATTAGTCGAAAACCTAGGTAGGGACCAAAATTTGTAAGAGATATAAAATTACACTTTTAAAAATGAGGAACGAAAAAATCATTTTACAAAATGTGAGGGACGTTTTGAATGATTTTTTCTAAAATTTATTTATTATCCTTCTTGTGGTTGAATATAAATAGAAGTGAATTACATAATAAAAAATCATTCAAAATGTTTCTCACATTTTATCAAATGAATTTTTCATCTTTTATTTTTAAAATGATAAATTTATGTCTCTTACAAAAAATAAAGTAGATAAATTTTGGTCCAAACGTAGGTTTTCAAACACTTTTTACTATGAATCCAACATGTGACCCATATTCGGTCATTTTTTTAAGGACAAAAAGGTTAAATCTCATTTGTGGTTAAGTAAATGATATGATCTATATTTATTTTTTACCCTAAAAAAGATTCGATCCGAACCATATTCTTTTTTTTTTTTTGCTAAAAAAGTTAGATTTGCGTAATATATTCATTTTTGCTACTAAAAAAGTGGATTCTAACCTTTTGGTATAGAAAAATAGTTGCATGCAGTGATTTCAGGATAAAAAGTGGTAAAAAACTTAGGTTAGGACTAAATTTTGTTGATTTGAATTTGTAAGGGATTTATAGTTAATATTCATACTGAAGTTGAAGTATGACTGATAAGTCTTTTAGAGACATAAATTCACTTTTAAAATATTAACTGTAAGAGACGTAAATTTATCATTTTAAAAATAAAGGATGAAAAATTCATTTGATAAAATGTGAGGAACATTTTGAATGATTTTTTATTATGTAATTCACTTCTATTTATATTCAACCACAAGAAGGATAATAAATAAATTTTAGGAAAAATCATTCAAAACGTCCCTCACATTTTGTAAAATGACTTTTTCGTTCTTCATTTTTAAAAGTGTAATTTTATGTCTTTTACAAATTTTGGTCCCTACCTAAGTTTTCGACTAATTTTTCATCGGAATTCATCACGTGCCTTGCATGTGATCATTATTAAGGGGCTAAATTGTCAAATCAAATTATATATAATCCGATCCATAGTCCCTCACATTTCATAAAATGAATTTTTTTAATCCCTCATTGACCATATGTACAATTTTTTTTTTAAATCCATGTATATAACTATTTGATTTCACCTAAACAGTACGAATAACATATAATATATCTCTATTTGATTTCACCTAAACAGGCTAATTGTAGTTGTACACATGCTATTCAATAGATATATACATGAATTTAAAGCTAACAATTTTATTTTAAACTCATGTATATATCTATTTGATTTCACTATGTGAACCTATTCAATAGTTATGACTTTTTTCTTTTGATAATAATTTATTTATTGAGTTGTATAATAAGGCTATGTAATTCATTTTGTTAGCATTGGATATTTATCATTTTGTTGGCCCAACTCAATCAACTCTATTTCCGTTATCTAGAAAAAGATCTTAACAGAGGAGAAGGTCCACAATGAAGCCCAAATTTTGAGGCCCAGTATCCAGCCTCGAAACTGGGCTTAACAGTAAATTCTCTTCAGAACTGCTTTCGAAAAATCTCAAAACCCCCAAAATCAGCTACTGGAGAACTAGGGTTTTACGATCGCTTGATTCACAAATTCTAGGTTCATTTCTGCAACTCAATTATTTTCTGCTTTTCAAAGTTTTTCTCCATAATTCGTTATTTTCTTAGCCTGTTGAATTGTAAAATGATTTTATTTGGTCTAAAATCTAAAAATAAATAAATTAAGCAAGTTAAAAAAAATTTTTTTTGGGTCAGCAAACAAGTTGCCCAATTCGCTGATTTATTATCATTTCTTTGTTTTTATTGACTATTATAATTGATATCAAGGTGGAAATGCTATGTCTAATTTCCTGCTGAATGTTTATGGATTTTTTTTGTGGGTACTGCATCGGGTAATTTTTTGGGTAGAGATGTGTTTGGTTTAATTTTCATATTCAAAGAGAAAAATAGTTGGATTTAAAAGTTGGGTAGTTTTTTTAGGATTAGGTTTCAAAGAGGTTATTTTGGTTTACTTTGAATTTTGTATTGCTCAACATGATCGCTTCCTCGTTCTTCTTTTGAGGGAAGGTAGAAAAAGTCAGCATAGGTGAAGTGAGAAAGTGAGGGAAGCGTGATTTAACGAGAAATGGTGGATGAGAATAAAAGAAAAGTTTATCCTGATTGATGCAGATTTTTGTATTTAGTGTTCAGATGGGATTTAGAACTGTTGTTCTGCTTCAATACATGCATGTGTTTGTGAAGGGTGTTGGTGATGAGTGGATAAAGGGAGGAAGCGCGAATTTATAACAAATCAAAAGATCTTATGCATCGCAAGGAAAGGATAATTGAATTTGGGTATTTGATGTCTAATCAATACAATGTGCTTTGGTTCGTAACATGGATTTGGAATAAAAAGTGTAACAGAATTTGGAATTCAACCGTCCAGTAGCGAAACTGATGTTGTTCTCAGAACTATCAGGAACTGACTGTGTCATGATATTTCTAGATGTTGTTTCTGCAGCAACAGAGGACAGGTTAAATATCCCTCTACTCCTATAGAAATCCATGTATATTAGAGTTTCAGAGAACTTCTATAAAAGCAGCACTATGTGTGTCTTTCTTATATTTCTTTTGTTAGTTTGCTTGCTTAATTACTGCATTTGTTATGGATGCATTACCTACCAATTGATAGCAATTACCGAACCCAAAATGTATGCATCTGTGTTGAGATCAGCCCTATGTGCCGCTTGTGTGAGGTATTCGTGAAGTGTCTATGGCTTGCATGGATCTTGATGAAATTTGCTTAAAGTATTTTTTACTTTTCATTGTCCCATTTTGTCCAAATGTTTCCTCCTACTCTTCATTTCATTCCTTGTGCTGTATGATTTTGTCTGACTGAGTCACTGACTCAATAAATTTCTTTTTACATAGCAGTTTTGAAGAAGCAGAAGAGCTTGAGATTGCTTGTAAGATGGCTGGTTTTTCAGCATTTAATAGCCTCGCACCCAAGACCAAGAACCTGGTTGTTGCTGGTGGCTTGACAGCTTTTGTTTTTGGGGTGTACTACTATACCATGCGAGCTGTTGGAGGTACTGATGAGCTGCAGGTAGCCATTGATAAATTTGAAGCAGAAAAACGCAAGACTGAGACACAAGAAGGCTTCGCACCAAAGGCCTAATGTAATATTTGTTGTGCATATAATAACGTGACTTGGATGGAATGTGGAATACAAACTGTTTTTGTAATTGTTCTTGCCTATCAAGCTTTGTTCAAGAACAGTTCGATACAAAGACCTACATAATTTTTCATTATTGAGCTTCTTGCATGTAGTTATCTTGTGGAAGTGCAATTTTGTTGAAGTATCCACGCAACGTACTTTCTCTGGAACCAGCGAATGTCATGGTCTAAGGGTCTGTGTGTGTTCATTTGTTTAGGACACAGTAGTGATGATTTGGGACCTGAAGCTTTGGTGGACTTTGGATCATACGATTACAACAAACTCATGTTACACAGGAGAATTGGCTGCAAAAGGAACCATGAGTTCTCTTTGACATTTTTACCACATTTATAATAGCCAGGACGTTAATGGAAAGACTGATGATTTTGTGTTTTTGACCATCAAATTGTTGGTGAGGCGTACCTATTATGAGCATACAAATCAAATGCAAATAAACAGCAGTCGACAATAATGATATCAAGTTTATGAATGGTAAAATACAATTTGCCAATATTTCAGCTTGCCATATTGAGATTTTCTAGAACTACCAGGAAGATGCTGCATTGTGATCTCTTTCTAGCTGGTGTTTGTGAAGCAACAGAGGAACTAGTGTCTCAAATTATCAAGGTGCATCTTCACATTTTCCGGTCAACTGAAGTTATCTCACAGGCAACACGGCAATTAGTATTAATACCTAACAAACTGAATTCAAGTACTTGAATTAACAAATTTATTTGATTCTCCATTGATAACCACGAGATGTCTTGAAAATATGTGCTTACTTTAATGTTCTTTGTATGGTAAGTCCCTCCGGTCACTTGCTGCTTAGGTCATTTGTGACCATGGTTCAAAGACTCGGTCGAGATCGAGACGAGTCTCGAGTTGTTACCGGAGCGGGGCTTTCTGATTTGATATCGGAACGAGATGATTTCGAGATAATGAATCGCTGAGAACTCGGCCGAGATGTCTCCGAAACGGATAGAAACGGTCAAGTCGCTCCGAGTCATCCCGAATCAACTCGAATTTTTATTATTTTTGCTAATTTTTTTAATTATTTTTGTTTATCATATTTTTTACAATTTTTAGAATATTAAATATTTCAAAAATTTGCGTCTCGCCGAGACCGTGACCAATATGCCAAGACTGATGTGGAACGATCCGGATCGCGACCACGACTTTGAACCATGTCTGGGACTCAACATACTGTACCGTTTGCCAATGGATATTGAACTTAAAAATGGATTTTTCTATATGAATGTTGAGCTTAATCCTGTGCGTTATAAAACCATAGTATAATTTTACATGCTGGTGCTGTTATTTTTGCAGTATGGCCATGGTTTCTTTTCCTTGGCATCTTTTTGTGTATCGACTTTCTAATCAAATAAATGTTTTCTGCAGTTTGCAGTTTTAGTTGTTAAGCAAATGGAGGCCTTGCACCCAATTCCTGGAACTGGTAGTTGCTGCCTATCTCTGGGCCTTTAGGCTTTTTGCTTGTTCACATTATACAGGATGATTCATGCTCATAGTCATGCTACACCACCCGTACAGGGTGGAAGAGTATCATGCTAGAAACAAGTTCTCAAAGTTTTGTATTGCCTGAGATGCTCGGAATTGCTAATCCGGAGTCTGGTATACCAAAATTACCCTTGATTCTGGTGCACCAGATTTGAGAAGGCATGTTCATTTTCTATGCATAAATCTTGAATTATAAAATTTAAAAATTTTGTATTATCTACTATTGAACAAAACAATATGTCGTCGGATAGGATAAACTTCAAAGATTGCCTCATCATACAATGGCATAAATCAATATGCTGAAAATGCTCTATCAGAAGGGTTAGAGTTGTTTATCAGCGTATACAGCTGAATTCTAAGGTTTTGCACCTATTCACTGAATGAAAGAGCAGTTTTCAGTCTATCGACAAGCGAAGGCAATGTCTTGACACTGTCCTGGACTGACTGATCAACACATGATTCTAAATCCTTCATGGCATCGCCCCTGCTTCGTTGGAGCTTGGCTGTCTCAAATTTGTCTTGGCAGACCATCAAAGCCCTATTCAGGCGTTCCTGAATCAAGTAAAAAGATGTTTAGATCTTCCAATCTCAAAGCCATGAAAAAGAACCAAGACTTCGCAATATGACTTCTATCACACGTAAGGGAAAGGCATGCATTCACTATGCGATAAAAGAAACAAAACTAAAAAGAAACTCTGGAACTTTAAGCTCTGAAGAAATTCACACGTAACTCAACAAAGATACAACACCAAACAAAAACCAGAAACAAAACTCAGCAAATAGCATAACTTCTGCAGACATGAGAGGTAATTCATCACACTGTGCAGGCAAGGCTGAAACTTCTTTCTTGTGGAAGCTGCACAGGCATGGACGTAAAGGAAACACAAGGAATCACTCCTTCCCACTTAAAGAAACAACAGTTGACACTAACAATAATAGGTTTATGTGAACCAACATCAGAATAATTTGTCTGACTATGTCAGCAATTTTGATCCCAAATGATATGCAATTTGCAGCAAAATCAGAAAACATGCAACAAACATCTTGTTCTTCCAATAGACTAATTTCTGCCTGTGTTTCTTCACATTTACAAATTGAAATTCTGCACCTACATCTCTATGTTTCCCTCAAATCTTATGAATCTGCACCTCAAGTGTAAAATGTATCCATATATAAGCTAGTCTTCAGAATCTGCAGTCAGAAATGATGAAATACTAAACATCCACCTGTATCATTGAGCTTTACAAAACTTAACTGGAAAAGAGAAATTATGGATGCATGTTTCTTCCAATCACATTATACACTTGACATTACAAGAAAAGTTCAGAGTACGATGACCAACTGAAGGCAAAATGAAAAAAAGAAAAACAGAAATCAGCAGATTGCATAATTCCCTCAGATTAGAAAGCTGTTTCATCAAGCAGCATTCAGACAAGGCTGAAACACTTATATTTGGTCCAATCATTGGGAGCTGCCATAAGCAAGGATACACAAGGAACAGAAAAGTGATAACTTTCTATCAAGCAAGCAACAATATAAACTACCATAACAAGTTATACCACCTATACTGAACTAACTTGTCTTGAATATATGTGCAATTGCTTCTGGTAGCAACCACTAAACACCTATAAGTCTAGATTTAAAAAGACAAAACATTAAGAACAGATAAGATAAAACCTTGTGCTCTCCCTATTCACTTTTTGTTTGGCAAAAAGTTCTTCCACGTAGAAAAGAGAAACAGAGCTCAAATCCATATATCTCTATCTGCTTGTAATTCAACTTTGACATGTTTAAATTCCTTGTTGAGAGGAAAAAGATAACATACATCTGGCAACTGACAAGGATAAAACAAGAACTTTCCCATAGTACGGTGTGTTTACAACTTAACTGGAAGAGTATGCTAAGATCAATGCATCTCTCGACCACAGAATAAAATGTCAAGTACAAATATTGCCCAACTTGTAAGATCATCAACGAGGCAAGATACAGAAAAATGAATACCGCAACTCCCTCAGACTCAGAAGCTATATCAACAAACTCTATTCAGGCAAGGCTGAAACTTTTATCTTTGATTCAATCATTGGGAGCAGTATGGGCAGGAAACTACAGATTAATGTCCTCCTCTTACATGAGTAACATTGACACAGCTTACAATTTTATGTTTGCTATCCAAACAAAAGTAAGTTAGCAGCTGTGTCAGGTGACAGTAACTGAAGCCATACCTGCACATACAACTGCAGCAGGCAAGACTACATAAACAAGTTTTGTTCAACCTATAAGCATTTTTTTCCCCTGGTAACGTATATCTTTTGAAGCACAAAAAGAAAAATAGAACTCAGAGTATTGCATAACTCCCTCAGATTTAAAAGGATTTCATCAAATTGTATTCAGACAAGGCTGAAACTTTTACAAGGGGTCCAATCATTGGGAGCTGCCATAATCATGAAGGCAAATAAGGCAAAAAAAAGGGCATATCACAAGCCCTTCTTACACAATATATGGCTCATGCTCACCATAAGAAGCTTATATTAACCAGTATTCAAATAAACTGTCTCAACATATCACAGGTTAACTAATGAACAAGACAACTGAGACAGATAAATGTGAAAAAAGAAATCAGCAGATTGCATAACTCCCTCAGGTTTAGCAGTAATTTCATCAAACTGGATTCAGACAAGGCTGAAACTCTTTTCTTTGGTTCAATCATTGGGAGCTCCACTGGCATGAATGCAATGCGGGGGGGAGGGGGAGGAGTGACCTGATGACTTTCTCCACAACGTCACAATTAAACAATCAAACAATCAAACCAACATTCGAAGAAGGATAACCTCACCCATTTTGCCATTCAAAGCCCACAGGAAAAACAAATACACTAAGAAATACTTAATCAACATCCAACGTCAACTATCTGCACAAGTATATTCACAAATTCTACCGGAAATCATATAGTAAAATATCTTACAACAGACACCAAGGATTCAAGAACCTACAATCCACACTCAAAACTCTGCAACCAAAAAGGCCCAAACCAAGAAAAGTAATCATAAAAAGTAACCTGAAACTTGGCCATCTCAGATTCAACGAGATTCTGGGCTTGAAGAACAGGGACGCTACAATGCTCCACACAGTTACTTATCTCCTCATTCTTTCTTCTTCTGTCAAAACACTCATATGCACACTTGAAATAAGCTTGCTGCCTCACCAAAAGCAAAAAAAAAAAAAGCAAAAAAAAAAACATCAATTGTCTCAAATATTTGAAGAAAAAATGAACCCAAAAAAAATTGTGCAGAAGAAGACCTGAAGGGTGAAATTAACATGGTCTTGGACAGGTGAGAGTTCGGATTGAGCAGCTGTATTGACTTCATTCAATTTTTGCCTCAATCTATCGTTTACTATTCGTTCTTCTGCGGCTGCTATGGCATCCATCGTTTTTGGTGGGTTGCGGTTCTGATTAGGGTTTTAGGTGGGTTTTCAGGGTTTTATGGTGCTTTGCCCCTTTTTTTTTTTTTCCTTTTTTTGGGGAGAATAACAAGTAAAGAAGGAAGAAGGAAATAAATGCATGTTTAGTCCTCAAAGTTTGGGGTTTAGATTAAATTTGTTCTCAATATTTCAACCAAAACGAATAGAGTCATTAAAGTAATTACCTTATAGTATATATTTAACATTTTTAGAGTTCTTCAATTCTTTATTATTAAATTCTATGAAAACATTACATAGAATTAATGAAAAAAGTCACAAAAAAAATTTGATTATAGCAATAAGAAAAATAATTATCTTCATTTGATGAAAAATTATTACCTTACACATATTTTACGTTTTTATAGTTTTTCAAATTTTTGTTTTTTGTATAATTATTTTTATAACTTTTATAGAATTTTCTGTATTTTTTTTGGTCATAGAAGTAGATGTTTTTAAGATATTAAGAACCAACTTAGCCAATTAATATACTTAAAGGACTATATTTGTTTAAATGAAAAATTAGGGATAAATTTGGTCAAAATTATGTACTTTGAAGACTACATTTGTTTTGATTAAAATACTGGATACCAATTCAATCCAACCCTCAAACTTGGTTTAAAACAAAAGCTATTTTCATTTTTAATTGGATGAGGGGTTTTTCTCCCGAGAAAATACCAGTTATCATCCCAAAACTTTGGTCCATGGACATATTTCGCTCTCAAACTTTTTGGCATAATATATTTAGTATTTGAACTATTATTTTTTGACAAATTTTATCCTCAAATGGGAAATTAATCAATTTGGATGGGAAAATGCCAACTTTATCCCAAAAATTTGGGCCATGAACACATTTCATAGTCAAATTATGTGTTTCAGCTTTATCCCAAAATTTTGGGTCATGAACACATTTCGTAGTCAAATTATGTGTTTCAGCTATGATGTTGATTCTATCTGTTATTGGTAGCAACCGGCATGCAGTTATTTGAGGACGAAATATGTCTATGGCCCAAAATTTGAGAATGAAAACTGGCATATTCCCATTAATTTTCTGTCTGAGAATGAAACTGCAAAAAAATTCATAGTTCAAATGCCAATTGTGTTATGCCAAAATGTTCAAGGACAAAATGTATCCATGACCAAAAGTTTGGAGATGACAACTGGCATTTTCCCTTTATTTTCCCTTGGGCAGGGATGAGGAAGGTGCACGAAGGCATCGAAGCATGATTAAAGATTTTACAGGAACAGATTTTGGGTACTTTTTAATCCTAGAAGGTGGATACTTTTTAATCCTGGAAGGTACAAAGTTCAAATTTTGCGCAACGTGTGTCCAATTGTGCATTAGACTGAATAGTGTGGAACAACCAACTTCACACTTTTTTCTGGAAAAACTACCATTACATATATTTTATTTTTTGGACATTTCACCTACAAAAATCCTAGGCCATCTCCATTCAAATCATCACTTCCCATCAAAGGGCAATCATTGGCATCATGACCAAAGTGGCCACAGCAAGAAAATGAACATCGTCTTCTCTTGCTGTAAAAGTCTAGTCCATCTCTGGATCTTCTCTCTTTCAGTTTTATCATAGATTCATAAGCAGAACTTTGAGCCACACAGTCAGAATCTTCAACTTCTGGGAGAATAAGTGAGTCGGAAGGGCTGTCACAAGGGATTTCTTTAGTACCATTCGATGGTCCCGGTAATTCCTTGATCCGTGCCAAAATAAAATCAACTTGCTCACAAGCAACATCAAGGCGTTCGTCTGTCTCAATTGATTCTGCAATAAGTGTTGAAATCAACGACTGAAACAAATGGAGCTTTCCCGGATGGTCCCCTGATGAGGAAGAAGGGGCCTTTGAAGATGCTGATAGGACTTCACGCCATCGCAGGGGCAAATACTGATCGGGAATATGAAAACAGTTGTTTGTTGACAGAACACGGAGAACATGTCTACATAGGATGCCTGTGAACTCAAAATGGTGGCAGCTACAGCTAATGAACTCATCATGGGGAACCCATAAAACCTTGCACCCTCCATCCATTTCGGTATGGTGTCTGACAATGAAGTAACTCTCATCTACCATAAGGGATGCATATTGTGGTGCTAAGACAAGTTCCTCTTGTAGTTTGTTGAAGGCATATGGTGTGAGAATATTGGCAGCATGCAACTCAATTGGGGAACCTGTTTTAAGCAAACCTTTCTGCACCTTCTGCTGCATCTTTTGTTTTCCACCTGGTTGATCTTTAGCATCTACAACTGCTCCAACCTAGACCAAGTAGTAGAACGAATCATATACAGGTAACTGTCAAACATCAAACATCAGTTGCAAGTGACTGACCTGCTCCACAAAATTATCAACTGCAGATTGTGCACTGAGAAATCGTTGGATATAGGAATTTATCGACTCTGAATGTATTGTATTTGTCATCCCTGCAAAGAAGAAAGTTCTCACGTACGGCAGTGCCCAGAACATACGCAAGGCATACAAACTGACTGCGTGCTTATTTCCATGGAGTCCATAGCTGTCAATCATTTGTCTCCATCCTACTTCAAATTCATCAACCGAATGCAAATTATAAAGCCGAAGGAACTCGGATTTCCACTTGTCATACTGTGATGCAAGTAAGGTGGAGAACCAGTCAGAAAACTTTGAGATGATATGCCAGATGCAGAATGCATGCTTGGTCCTTGGCATTTCAGCAGCCAGCGCTTCTTTAAGCCACATGTTTTGGTCAGTCAAAATGGTCCCCGGAGCTTTACCATTCATGAAGCTCAAAAATGTCTGCTACACACCAAAAACAGCAATTCTTTTGTAGTGGAAGAAAGAAGTTTATCAGAAAAACCAACTTTTTAAACAGATGTAAATATGGCAATAGACCTATAACCCAGTATAGCAAATCAACTGAATTTTACTCCCAGTTGCCACCTTAATGGTGCTCAATCATAAATAGGGGCATGATCAACTTGGTGCCATCTTAGCAAAAGGAATATTTGATAATTACCATTCACAGCAAGGGCGAGACTAATCTGCAAGTGTACACATACATGCATGGAAGAGGGAATGGAAAGGGAGCTGCTCACGTTCGTCATGATTCACTTTTAACAGAGCACAGATTTGGCTAGATATTTGTGTCCCTCTTAGTAAATGCAGTGTGGTCAGCTTTGAGTTTACTATTAAAGAAATTTTGGATGATGAAGAGACGAGGATACTCATCAATAAGTAAATACGCTAACCAAATCCGAGGTAGACAACTGAAATTGCATCCATCTCCAACAAATTTGTCAGGATCAAAAGTTTAGGTCGTATCAGTACTGGTCTCGGCAAACTTCATTTCAAGAAGCCTTATCACATCAATCTTTTTTTTGCGTACAGTATTAACTCCCCAAGGCACATGGAGATCCAACCTCCAAGACAAATGGTACTGACGACAAGCAGACTAGGTACAGTAAAGTGTTTCACTAAACTCATTATAAAGCTAAAAGACAACCCAAAAGCAAGCAGAAAAATGCACAATAACTGAGGATTGCTGTACTTACCTTCAAAGCCCACGAGAAAGATTGCATGTTTTCATCTCGAAGAAGTGCACAACCAAACAAGCAAGTCTTTCCATGATTGTCCACTCCAATCCAGATCCCAAGAAGCATATCATAAGCATCCAAGCGGTGAGTCGTGTCAAATACTAAGACATCTCCAAAAGCATCATACAACCTAATACATGAAGCATATGACCATGCAATGTTCTCTAACCTGTTGCTAGCATCTATCTTAAAGTTATATTTGAAGTTTGGATCTTTGTCTTTCTTCTCCTTGCATAACTTGAGAAGGTCAATGGGGTCATTGTCATGATCCACATTTCTGATGGATTGCAGCAAGTTCCTCACATCAATCTCAGTGAATGGAAGACAACCAATTTTAACACCCTTTTCTAACTCCATTAACCGTAGCATTTGTCTGACTGACATCCCAGCTTTAGCAAACATGCAAATACGACTTTTATCATCAGCAGATATCATGCAGTAGGCTGGTAGCAGCTGCACCTCATTTGATTTCAAGAGTTCATGGTTGTGGACATTGTTAAAACCAGTTATACGCCATTCAGGGACATCAAAGTCCATTCTTTTAACTATCCTCATATAAGCTTGACATCCACAGCGGGATGATTTTCGATTCCTTTGTAATTTTCCATCCTCAGAGGGTTTTAACTGAGGAAACCCACCCCGATGGCAGGCAAAATCCCTTCTTGTAACTCCCCTTCCCACACCATCTTTTCCACGGGTGCGATGACGCCTGATAGAGAAGCCATATTGCTTTGCAAAACTACAATAAAATTCATAGGCAGCGTCTTGTGAGACAAACCGCTGGCCAATGAATGGGACAAGGTTCACGGATGTTTGGCGAGACAAAATAGTATCCTCAGGCATCTCCTCAATGGCACCAACATCATCTTGAGAAGAGTCGGCACCATATTCAGAATTCTCTTTCACAATGCTTACAATATCAGGCATCTTTTAGAAGAAAATAAGACCTCAGACATTGTAATGACATGCTAAGTTTTTAAACAACAAAGATGGGCACACCCAGCCAAAATAACAGCCACTATCAAGAAGCACCATTTTCACCGATATCATTTAAGAATATAAAGGAACCTGGGGAGAAAAGGAAAAAGGAAATTATCACACAACTCTGAGCAATCAACCTGCACACTGATAGGCCAAAATCTAGGGAACTATAATAAGATTGCAAATTCATGCAGCTTAAAATTCCAGCAGTAGAAATGTAGCCAACAATGCCAAAACAATATTCTCCGGATTGGGGAAACAAAAAAGTTCATGCAGCATGTACATTTTTGCTACAAGGAATTTTAAAACAAAAAATGGCCTTCAATGCCTCAAAAGGATATGAACCAATTGACTAACTGCTCATATTATAGCTGTGTCAGATATGGTTAGAATCTTTCTTACTGGGTGTAACAAATCTGAGCTTGAGATGAGGTCCACATCAAGCACCACAGATATGTGATGCTGAGTTCCGGCACTTCCTTAAAGAATAGATTATGAAGATAACATTTCTGAAAAACTACTGAAGAATATGGGGCAATTAGCAATCATGTTTAATTACCTAGAGATAAGGTAAAACAAGAAAACTTAAAGATAAAGAGGTGGGGATGACCAACAACTCAAAAAGTGTTGCACTTCCGTTTCCAGAAAATACTGCAAGTTGTTGTAATGAGTTATCATGCCGCATGGTCATAAAATTATTCAGTGAGAGAATTCTGTGCCATACACTACATCCACCTCAGAAGTAAGCATTTGCACTCCTATAGGCTTTTAGCATAAAGTACATTCCTACCCTTTTGTTGCGCTCCTATAGGCTTGTAAAAATTATCCTACCCTTTTTTTTTTTTTTTGCTACTACATTCCATGATTGGATTTCAACTCCTATGTTTCTTATCCGCAATTTGCTGATCATGATTAAAACCCACTGAACTCCTGCAACTAGGTAAGCAAAAAACATCGTAATTACATCATAGGAAACAACAACATTCCAACCATCAACATCCACCATTTCACCAATCAACAAAACAATAACACAACCTAACACAATCAGTGAAAAGGGCGTCCAAAGACGCTTAATTCATAAAATGACCTAATTTTGCGTTACTTAACATCAAGGGCAGTTATACTGATTTTTGGTACAAAATGCTCACCTTCAGGGCGTACATTTAGCTTCACATTTTGCACAAAAATAAGTACAAATGTCCTTCAAAACAGACAGCCTAAAACTACACCATCTTCATCTATTAGACATCCAAGAACGCCCTTTTCATAGAATTTTCCAGTTACATTGAGTATAACATTAATAAACCGGTGGATCACCAGCTAAATGACATTGTCAAATTCCAAAATTGCGCCAATCTTTAGGAAGCAGGATAGACGATATTGGACAATGATCTTACAGAAACAGAGAAAAATTAAAATATAAACCTGAAAATAGCAAGGAAACGAAGAAGCTAACCAAAGAACAAACTTTAATTGAACTTACCTAAGATTTATAGTTTTCCACAATTGCCTCGGATTTGGTAGTGCTGAAGAGCTCGAGGTGGTTGGGAGTCCACGGAGGATAAAAGGGTTCTCGTCGGCGGTGAAGGAAAGGCTGAACAATTGCAACTTGAGGTTTTTGACGGTGGTGGGTAGCGGCGGAGCGCGGCGGTTGAAAGGTACTGATGGCTCTGTAATGTAAATACCGAAAAGGAGTCGTACGAGAAAGGGAAAATCACGTAACTAGTCCCTTTTCTTTATGCTTTGTACGTTTTTAGTTCATCGTATATGAAATGAATTGTTTTGGTCCCTCAAAATTTGAAAAAAGATGCGTTCTAGTCCAAGCTCTATTTGTGGTTTGTTACGCAAAACAACAAATGATTCGAACAAATTTTTTCTTGCTTTTTTTTCCTTGATGATTTTTGGCCCTCTACAATGTAAGCTGCATATGAGAGACTTACCCTTTTTAGGGTATGGTAGATTTATCTGGGCAACCAGGGTTCGAGCCCCCTTGCTACCATGCTCGAAGTGGAGTGGGGCCTCCTCTCTCGGGTCAAAGTGGGATTAGTCGAGTCAAAAGCCCGGATACCCACTCCGTCAGAAAAAAAAAAAATGCATATGAGAGCTTTTCATTAGAGAATTAGGTTGAATATGGAATAAAACTACAATTTAACATTTTAAACTGTTAGGGACTAAACACTTCAAAACAAAAGAGAGGAACTAAAAAACAACATGGTTCTCCCATTTCCTTAATTATCATTTCTGTTTTCATACATCCCAAATTATTTTTCATGGCCTAAAAAGAGGAAGGAAAAAAAAACATCTGTATTTTGCCCTTAAAATGGAAAAAAAAAAAGAAACTAAAGTCATACTTCAACATAAAAGACTTAAATGATTGAATTTGAAATTTCAAAAGACACTAATAAGATTTGAGTTTAAATTAAGAGCATTTTCTTAGGTGGTCAAACGTCAA
Organism: Coffea arabica; assembly: GCF_036785885.1. NCBI lineage: Eukaryota > Viridiplantae > Streptophyta > Magnoliopsida > Gentianales > Rubiaceae > Coffea > Coffea arabica. Next base: position 41,049,119 of record NC_092314.1, on the reverse strand, counting down.
AACTTTTGAACTATGGACAAACCTGACCATAACAAATAAAATAAGATGCGAAGAACTTATAAAGATTATTTGTTTGATTAGAGAAAAAATTATGTAGCAAAGTAAATGAAAGAAAGTGAAGTAAAGAAAAGAGACATTCACTTTCTCATGCATGTTTTTTTGACAAGAAGAAAAAATTTGAGAGGAAATAGATACAGTAACCCTCAATAAATAACAGCCTTTATTAAATAAGTAATTTTTTCAATCCCAATTTGGGCTAACGAGTTAAATTAATAATTTTAACAAAATAATAAGATAATAAATTTTTTTTGAAAACCCTACATAACCTTTGGTCCCATTCATATCATAATTCAATAATCCACTAAATTTATATATCATAGTTTCCTCAACTATGAATCTATTGTTGTTTCTTTTTTCCTTAAGATATGAGTCTAAAATGACATCAGTTATGTACGTGCATTGAAGACATCAATAGAATTAAATTATAATTGAAAATAAAAAAGATATGAATTGGTTTGTGTTCCTCAGACTTTTAGCCTCCTTTTATCAATAAAATAATTCATATTTTTATAAATTAAAAAAAAACTTTAGTTGAGTACACTCGATAAATTAATAAATTAGGAAAATGTTTATTTGCACTCTATCTTTTGTTAATTTACACTCCCAACATTTATTTTATTATATAGTCTAATAAATGAAAATTATATAACTAAAATGATAGTGGGAGTGTGAATAACAAAAATAAGAGTGCAAATAATATTTCCCATAAATTATTAATTTATCGATTAATTAATACGTCATTAAATTAATAGAATTTGTGTGATCCCAAAGCTATTAATTTATGGGGATTTTACTATAATTAGCTATAGTTATTAGGAATGTTGTGTGCAACTAACTTTTTTTCCTCCAAAGTTACAAAAAAGGTGCAAGAAAATTTTGTAACTTTCCTACTAAACAAAGTACTTTGTTTGCGGGGCTTGGTCTAGTGATTAAGCTTGTTGAAGATGGAGCCTTAGGTCCCTAGTTCGAACTTTACTGCCTTAGGTCCACTCCCTCCCTGCGGGACACCTCGAAAAAAAAAAAAAGGTACTTTGTTTGCTTTGTTTGCGTGCAAAAAGGGAGAAAAAAAAAACTTATTTTCCGTCACTTTCCTTCACTATTACACACGAACAGACACTACTTTAAGGAAGGAATATTAAAGCTTCGAATTGAGGTAGATTTCGATTAAAGAGCTAATTCGAATAAATCCTCTTGAAAAATACTACTCTTTTTCTCATCTTATTCTCCTTAAGGTTGAATTGCACCAATCTACCCAACATTACAATATTTTCAACTAGGTGCAATGGGGTCGAACAATTCAATTTGTGAAAAGTTCGATCATGTGTACCTCATATAGTTCTGTAAAGTGACCAGATTATCCCCATGAAAATTAATAATTGACATGGCTAAAATATATATATATATATATATATATATATATATATATATATATAAGAAGTGAACTATTACAGTCTAAGCAGAAGTTGTCTGATAGGAATTTTCTTTTGTTATACTCACAAGTTTCAATCCAATATATTCTGTATTTTTCATAAACTAAATAATACCAATTATTTTCTAACTGCTCTAATATTATTTTTTTATTAATTTCTTTCTCCACAGAAACTCAACAATGGTACTTGGGGTAACTAATTGATTGTAATATTAACTTTCTACTTTCGTCTTTTTGTTTTCATATTATTAGCCAAAATAGCAAAACAAACATAAACTAGAGGAAGATTAAATGATCAAAATTTTATGAAGTAAAGGACAAAAGACCACTTAAGCTTGTCGGCCGAACCTTACTATTTATCCCGCTAAAGTTTGAAGACTAATGCATTGATTTTTCATTTATTAGGCTCTAGAAGATTGTTTTACTTTATCAAATTACTGTAGAAGAACAGGAGGCAACAACATTATCCACGGCCAGGAGTCCAGTAGTACTAAAACTTATGTATAGAAGGAGAAAGCTCAAGGAGAAAGAGGCAAGCCCTATAATTAGAGTTGTAAATCGAAACAAGCAACTTGGCACTCGGCTTGAATTCGATTCGAGCCAACCTCACTCAAACTTGTTTATTTAGGTATCAATCCAAATTTGAATATGATTTCAAATTCAAAAATATTAACAAGCTATTCACGATTTTCACGTTGTCCGACTCGACATGTTCAGAAATATATATAATAGGTAAATTTTATAAATATATACCTATAGTTTTTCTTCCTTAACTCCACTTCTATTCCTTCCTGTATATTGCTTATCTTCTAAAATAGCAAGCATACAATACAGACTTAAAGTCATCTATTACTCAATTAAAATATTAGTAGTGGTGCTTGTATTTAATAAATGAAAAAGATTGAATGTTCACTTGATTAGCGGACAAATTGACAGTTAATTATAACTTGTAAGTTTATAAGATTGTGCAACTTTTGATTTCAAATTTTGAAAATCCAGACTAGTAACTATAAGACACTGAACGAGCTTTGATTGTATGTACTTGAACTTGAGTTCGATACTTTAACAAGTCGAGTCAAGCTTTCTATAAGTCAAACTCGATCAGTTTCTTTCCAAAAATTTTCAAACATAAGTTAACTTCAAACATTTTTTTTTTAACTTTCGATTCAATTCTGAACATACCTCTGTCCATCTCGTTTAAACTTGTTTTCAGTCCTGCCTGTGACAGAGAAAAGCATATGGTAGACTGGACCAAGGGCATGAAGGCTATGTGCATTTTGCACACAGCGTGACTCTATTTATACATGGTGTAATTTATTTTCCACAACGTGTAATTTTAGAACAAAATTTTGTGGGTCTCACACATGTTGTTACAAACGAGATACAAGATGATATCTGAATAGTACAATTATTTTTTACCAAATCTTGGCCGTGAACTACTTAGGACGGTCCACCTGATGACTATCCTTGTCCCAGATCCAGACTGGACTAGTAGCAGGCAGGCCAGCCACTCGAATACTTACTTTATAACAAGCCAATCTAAGATATTTTTCGAATTCTTAAACAATGAACACCCTTGTCCTTTGTCTTGTAAACTATTAAACTACAGGCAGTACTTGTATTCTAGTAGGTTTGTAGCTAGAATTTTTACCCGACAAATAACATTCAATAATCGGCATTTAGCAGTCAATATTGTCAGTTGATATTCTGTAAGTATGTTAAAGAGTTTAGAATCCAAACTTAATAGATTCCCCTCTTTTTTGAACAATTTATCATCGGTGCTTCATATTTCATTTGCGTGAGATTTTAATGATTTAGAGATCATAACAACAAAAAATCTTATATAAAAAACTTGTCCAAAAATTGTTTCATTTTTTTAGTTGATAAGTTTATCTCAGTCCATTATGCTAAAATCATAAATTAATTCGGCAAGATTCCCGAATCTATTTTGTGTCTAAAAGCACTCGTTCAGGTATTAAACTATTTAAGGGATAAATGATTTTACTAATTTAGACATGTCTAAAAGAATTGAGAAATAATTTTACTATAAGGAAAGATGGACTTATTGATATAAAAAAGGGCTATTGAGAAATTCTTTGCTTCAGTAGTAATGACTCTTACTATTTATTAGATCAAAACTACTATTAAAGAAGTAAAAATTTTTCACAAAATATGATAAATTAATCAATTGATTAAAATAAGGTTGTAATCTGGGAATTTTAAAACTTTTTACCAAAATACTATAGGACAATTTGGGCAGTAATTTATAAAAGACAAAGTTGACTAGCATCTGAATTTGAGCAATTGTATACGGTTGCTCATGCAACTATAGAGAATCCGGTTCTTATTTGTTGTCTTCATACTAACTAGAATTTTACCCGTGACTTAACATGATTTTTGTTATTTATTGTGAATTTATACAAATATGAATAATTTAAATATAAAAATTAACAGCAGTTCTACATGTTCATTCATATTAATTTTAAAAAATTAATGTATTTTAAATGTTCAATTATGTACTAATTTTTAAAAATTTGTTGACATACTTTCTCTATAATATGATAGTATGCATCAAATAATGTACCCTATATCCAAAACTTGGTAGATATTCTTTTTTATATATATTTTTTAGATAATTTAAATTTTTATAATGTCCATAAACCTAGAATTATATATTCATATTTAATTAAATAGAAAAAGATCCATTAATCCATTTTTCTTCATCAATAAATATTTAATTTTCAATAATATTGATAAATCTATCGATGTAACAGTTAATTCTCTTTTTTACACTAAGTTAATTCAAAATTAAGAAGAGATGATGAACAATTTGAATACTAATCAATGATATGGTGGTGAAAGGAAGTAATTTATGGGATATATCAATAAGATTTCAATAATTTTGATTTAAAAAGGATTTACTATACTTCTATGTAATAATTTGGTAGAAAGCAGATATTATTAAGATGAGATTAGTTATTTTTTAAAGTTATTTTAAAATTAGAAATAATTTATAATCATTGTAATAATTTGATAGAAAGCAGTTAAGATAAGATTAGTTGTTTTTTAAAGTTATTTTAAAATTAGAAATAATTGTTAAACACATAATATAATCCAAATAGGATTCAGTATATGTAAAACCTAAGTGATCCATAACCTGTTAATTCTCTTCAATTAGGCATGCCACACAGGAGTGAGAAACATTGTGATTAAAATAGTTACTTTCATATATATATATATATATATATATATATATATATATATATATATAAGTCTAATATATTGTATTAAGGTAGAGGGGCACTATTATTTGGGTCTGTCAAAAGAGTATTTATTAAACAAGATATTAAATTCTTGAAAAAGTAAAGTTAATTAAAAAAATATACAAATGAGATAATAATTGTTAGTATATACATTCACATGGTAGATTATGTATATTTACATGTGCATCTGTTAGAAAAACTATCATCTCAAGAAAATACAAATATTTAAGGTGTCTATAAAACCATGATATTCAAACATAATTTGACGTTATTATTGAATAACATTGGAAAGAATTATTCAATGTACGAAGGGAAGTTTAATTTGGTTATAACGAAATAACAATAGGATATTAATGACATTCAATTATTAAGGATACTCTTGCAAAAGTGGAATATAGATATAATATTCTATGGCCCCACGAATAACTTTAATTTAGAAATAAAAACATTCTCAGAATTAATTAATCACCAGAAATTAAAAAAAAAAAACCTTAACATTGCCAACCTTAACATTGCTGTAAAGATGCATATCCACCATTTTTATTCATGCCCTGGCACATTTGCCAAGAGCAGAACCGTCAGTATCTGATTGTCCATTACCCAATTTACCTTGGCATGTGTAACCACCACAAAATCTGCACTCTTCATTACTTCTGCAAAATGTTACTTCCCAAGAGCCTCTAAAGGCTTGTTGTATCTTAGGTTTGAGCAAACCTCCATCTCCCCTTGCCGATATTAAAACTGCGCATTGCACACCATATCAACAAAAGAACACTAGCAAAATATCGTACTTAAACATTTGATGGCATAATTAATTGCACTAATAACAAAAGTTCAATCTTGTCAATAAAGCTCCCAAATGTTTTATTTCATAAATTTTTCTCTTCAAACAAAGATGTTGTGCCAATGTAACTCCTTGACCACATATGAAATAAAAAAAAAAAATTTGTTTCGAACGTTGTTCCTCCTACTAAAAGGAAAAAACTGTTGCAAGTTGAAGGGGCAAAAGTAGAAGAACATTACAATTAAGAAGATGAAAATGGGGGCTTTCGCTAGGGCTACAAACAATGCACGTATATTTTCGGTGCTAAATTAAAAATATCTAGTAAATTGGAGTGCCAAAACTAAATGAGAAGAAAGTTTTGAAGGGTTAGTGGAAAGGAATTTTGTAATAGAGACTTCTGTTGAAATTTCTTGAAGGCTTCAAGCTGGTAATTGAATTTGAAAAAATAATTTTTAAAAAATATGGTGGTAGGTATATATATATCCTTCTTTAAGGTCTAGTAGAGACTGTCCTACTAATTTTTCCGTAGTCCCACATCGTTTCTTCGGAGTTGGGGGGTTGGGTAGTTAAATCCCCAGGTTTGCCTCAAGAGTTGCCGGCTTTTGGGATTAAATCTGGGATTAGGTTTAATTAACTAACTTCAAAAGTTTGAAAAAAAAGATATATATATATATATATATATATATATATATATATCCTATCAAACATGACTTTGATACATAGAATGCCAAAATGCTGTCAATTTGCTCTCAAGTTGTGAAACATATAGGTCAAAAGAGTAACGTTCAGTACTTTAATGCTATTAAAACACTCTTCTAAATAGTGGGGAGATAGGATGTAGGGGGAGAGGGGAAGAAGAGTACTAACAAATTGAATTGATGAAAAGAGCCAACAGGAAAATGAAGGTAAGCTGCTTCATGACTTCTTGTTAATCACTGCAAATGGAAATGCGAGAATGGTTTTGGAAACAATTTTCGCTGAATTTATAGGAAAACAAATTTTTATCTTTAGGATTTGTTTTGTAGGCAATGAGTTTATACCATGCACTTTTATTAGTCCATGTGGCCTGCGGTTAAGACTTGAGAGCCAGCATTCAGCCCAACAAAACAAGTCTAAAAAGTTGCCTTTTTGCCATTTATTTATTTGTTTTTGGAAAGGATGGTACTCGTTATTCTTCAGCTACGGGGAATCAAAGAATTGACGTTTGTCAGGTTTGGTCCTTTAATTGTTTCCAAAAGTTCATGGTCAAAATTTGGCTAAAAAATATATATGGGGTTCATATTTTATTTTGTACCTCACTTTTCACATTATGTATGAGACTCATAAAATTTTATTCTATAGTCATACGTTATTGAAAGTGAGTTACATTGTGTATATTTTACATAAAATCGCTCTGAACGGTTTTCTGATAATCGTTCGGACTCTTGTTCGTCCTTAAATGGATTGGATAGGTACCAATTCCTTTTTTTTTTTCTTTAATCCTTCAATAACACCACCATCCCCCTCCCCCGCCCCCCAAAAAAAAAACCAAAAAAGAAATGGGAGCCAGCAAACAATAATATATTCAGAGGTATTGCAATCACCGGCACTAAAAAAAAAAATTTGTTTTTTCTACCCATAGTAAACCCAATATAGAGGTAAAAAGTTAAATCTTACAAAGATAGTTTACAAATGTAATTAGTTCAGAAAATGTACGTCCATATTTGAAAATTGATGAAGAGATTTCAACTTTTGGAAATACAAAGCAACACCACTTAATATTCCTTCAGTTAATTATTTTGAAATTAAACCGTTTTGGCTGAATTTTGTAGCAATGGATTTAATCCATTTTAGTGGAATCGACTTACAGCCTTCATGATGTCAATACATAAGACAAGACTAAAAGTTACCCTTTACTATTTATTAATTTACTTGGTGTAGAATAAATACAAGTCCGCTAGGTATTCTGCAGCAATTGGGATTCAAATAAATGGGGTTTGCCAATTTTGTGACTCGATTATATCACTTTTGCTTATTTCTTTTTCACCAACAGGACCTGAAGAAGCTGATATTTGTCAACAATAAGCATTCTTAGCAATTTTGTTTTGTTTTTTTTCCCTCGTACCCATAGTGTTGAGTTGCTAAAAAGGTTTTGGTATATGATAATCATACTCCACATTTTTTAAAAGTGGACAGGTATTAAAAAAGTGAGCTGGCTTAATGATAATGTAGATGATGAGTCCTTCTTAGCTATAATCACCAGAGATATTAGACAGCAGAAAGAATTCTTCTGGAATTGTACTTTTACTTTAATTTGTAGAAGCTCCAATAGAACTAGACCAATTTTACACGTGAAGTGGGAATTAGATTTTCCCTTGTGGCTTGCAAGAGAGACACATAGTCTTGATTAGAAGTGTCACTGTGGGTGACTTGGATGGATTGAAATAGGTAATGAGTATAATTGAGTCAATCCATTTACATTTATTTAATTAGGAATGTATACGAGTCGAGTTTAAATTTGAGTAGTGCTATACTTGAATTCGACTCAAACACTATTGACACCCTACTTAAGCTCGATCAAGCTCAGAAATAGAGAATTGAACTTAACTTGTTGAAACGGTAAAAAAAACTCAAACTCGACTCGATATGGCTCGAGTCAAGATCAAGCCATATCGAGCTCAAGTACTCGATGATGCTTCAAGCATAGAACCTGGATCAGACCCATTTTTGAGCCATTAAGCTCTAAACTTGGAGAATGAAATTGAATTGTGTCTACAAATTCTATTACCTTTTTGCCATTAAAGAATTTTATTAAGTATGCAAATCAACTTGTAAATTATCTGAAAGCATAAACCCTTAGTGGTAATGGCATATTTAAAAATATATATTATTTAAATTAATAAGTACTTGATGAATAGCTCATCAAGTTCCACTAGTATATATTTGGGCTTGAAATTCGACTTGCTTCCCAATCAAGCAGCTTGAGCTCGAGCCCAAACTTGGTCAACCCGAGCTGAAGCCGAGCGATTGATCGAATTGCTTGCGAGTAGCTCGATTCACAATCACCCTTACATTTAATTAGATGGATACAAATGAATAAGTCAAAAAATGAGTAGGATAACTCAATTACCATTTACAATCCATTTATTTTATCTTTTTACAAATTCATTTATAAACTAAGTTACCAATTTATAACCTTCTCTGCACTTATCACTAATTTAAATATTTCCTTATAATATCCAACAAGACTAATTAACATTTTTTCAACCCGTTCAAATGTTGCAAAATTGCAAACTATTTAATAATTAAATGATAATAACACAAAAATTTGAATTAAATAATATGTAATTAGTAGATGGCACAAATTTCATTTAAGAAAATAAAACAGAAATGAGGGTCTCCAAAAATCACCAAAAATCAGTCATGGTCTCTATAAATGGTGCCACAAAATGAATCAAGTACCATTCCAAAGAAAAAAAAATATAACATCAAGTACAAGTTAATGATTCAAATTTAAATCTTGTTAAAGTGTCCAATTGTTTCCCAGAAAAAGGACAAAGAAAAATGAAAATCCACATGGCTAATTTCTCTAAACAAAGAATTCCTTTGTTGAATCACGCAATATGTCACCAACATCGAAAAAGGAGAGGAATATATACTGAGTAGAAGATAGATAGATCAGAGGATGTTACGAGAAGCACCAATTGGAGCTAACAAGAATTTGGAGGACTTCTTCTTTCGTTCTTTTAGTCAAACCTTTCATCTTGCTGAAATGTTCACTGACTTTAGCAAAGAAAGGAATTCATTAGTTTCAGGAGAGAGTGATTGGTGGAAGAGATAGGGTGATGGGGGAGGGAAACAAGAAGTGGCAGAAAAGAGGAAGTCGGGAGAGGACTTACTGGTGGAGGCGGAGGAGAAGACAGTGGTGGGGAGGCGGGGAGCTCATCAGAGGAGGAGTGACAACAGGTGGCCATAAATCCGTGAGTGGTGGTGCAGAAGTGACGACTTACGGGAGAGACGTGGCTTTTACTCAAGACAGTTCTTTTTTTTTTTTTTTTTTTTCCACAGTAGGCATTTAACAAGCGAAAAACTAAACTACACTCAGTCACATCAAAGAGAGTCTCACTCAACTTAAGGGGGCATTCATTGAACTTCACCATCCAGGCATTACTGACTGGAGGGAAGCTCTGAGGATCTTAAGTCTTGCTACTCACCCATACTAAATTTCGATGTGGGACAACTCCTAAGGGAAGCACTCATCCTTTTTTCCAAGAGCACACTCTCACACTCTCACAGTTCTAATTGGGTTTAATTGAATTTAACGGGTTATGCAATTATACTCATTTAATAAAATGAATATAATAGACCAATCCATTTAAATCCAAATTTAGAAATTTAAAAATATCCATGCCCCCTCATTTGTGGGTGTGTATGGGTAGATTTTAGTTAAAAAGATTTGTTTGACGCCTCTAGCCTTGATAGAGCAGTTGCTTCCTTTTGTGAATGTGTGAAGGCATGTTTATATCAATAGAAATACAAATGACATTTTGGCAAAAAAAATGAAAGAGATTAACATTGCAACTTGAATTGTAAAGAGGTAATTAACAAATGTATAAGTTCGGCTAAAGCATAGCGAAATAAAAATACTTAAATACATAAAACTTTTCTTATATTTTGTATTCAAAGTAAATGAATGGCAAAGACAATGAATTTATGGCGAGTAAGGTACAAAGAAAATGGATTAAAGGAAAATTATAGCGTTGATACAGTACTACTATAGGCTTTGCTATGTTTTGACAAGGTATTTCTAATATAAAATTGTTTTCTTATACAGTAAAAATATGGAAAAAAAAATTTATGTGAAGTTGCTTTAAATTATTATCAATCTAAAGTAGAACTTGACCTTTTAAAGCTCCCACAAGAACCCACAACTTGTTTATTGGCATCAATTGGTCTAGTAAAAAAAGTCTATTCCTTGATTTGAAGAAGGTAGACTTTACTAACCAGGCCAAGGCTGCTATAGTGGTGGTTCTTGAAGATGATGCATATTGCATTCTTTGTCAGTCTGCTTTGGAAACCATTAAACATCTACGTTTTACTTGTCCATGTTCTTCTGAAGGTTTGTTGGAAACAGGTTCTGGCCTGGAAGTTGATTCCTAAGAGACTTACTTCCTTGTCTATTAGAGTTCGTTTAGATTGCTATTTTCTAGAGTTTTTACAAAAAGAATATACGATAACGATTTGATGCATGTGAAATAAAAAGGTTATTGAAAAATACGTTCATAAAAATTTTTAGAAGAAAAATTACAGTCCAAATAAGGCCTTAAATTTCTGTGGTAATTTAAGCATGGTTTTCAGCAGTTGTTTGTTGGATTATGTCTAGAGGGCTTTCCTTGGCAGCTTCTGTTGATTGTTCTTGGAACGTCAGAAATGAAGGGCATTTCCAAGAAATAAGGAAGGGATTCTTTGATATCTGGTTCACATTGATCGTGCAAGTATGTAGTTAACATTGATATGTGAGTGATGGGCAATAAGAAAGGGATTCTTTGGATAATTGCACCATACAATTGATGGATTAAAGTAGGCGAATTTGAAATTGCATAGATAAGATTGATTATATGAACAAGTTTCGAGAAGGAAATAACCGTGTTAGATCTTGGGGGACTTTTTGAACTCTTTTTTTTTTTTTTTATCTATATCCATTAAAGTTCAAAAGAAAGAAAGAAAAAAGAAAAGAAAAGAAAAAGCAATCTCCCTAAGAAGGCGAACAAATATTTGGTAATTACCTACATTTAACTCTATGCTACAATTATTCATCATCTATTTTAATTTTTCATTCAAAATGAAGCTATACAGCAATAAATCAACATAAACAGATACATAGTTCTACTGCAATTCTTGAAACTCAATCTTGGCTTATATTTTATATTATGGTACTACTACTAGTACATTATAGGCACCAAAATGAACCTATGCAGACTAGATTTCATGCACTCATCGCACAATCAGGGAATATACCCCAAAGGGATGGAAGTAAAACAAGAAAGCACCAAGATTGCAGGAAATTCAGAGATGAAACCCTGACAGAATAGTTGGCTACTTGTCTACCTATACAGTATTAAGTAAACTATCCCCCCTAATTGCAGGCATATAAGTTGCTTTCTCCTACAGTTTCAGGCATTCCATCCAGTAAACAATCGATTGGAGGTATAGTTAAGGTCTCCTGAATCCCATATGCATTCCAGCAGAATGGATCATCTACCAATATACCTTCGAACGGAAGCAGCTCAACTTCAGACATTGTTATATTTGTGCAGGCCACTGTATCACTGCAGGCAAAGTGAATTGGAGGGTTTCTCACATCATAAGTGCCCTTTATGTTCCTAAACGATACGTCCGATAGGTAAACGGCTGAAGTCTGATTTCGACACGCCTTTGACAGGCAGTAGTATTGGTCTATGATTATGCAGTTTCTAACATTGTCCATCTGGATGTCCTCAAAGTATATGCCTGTTACAGATCCCGCACCTCCCTGCCATGTCTTTATCCTGACTCCGTTGTCTGAGTCCTTTATGATGGCATTCCGGACTGTTATGTTCGAAACACATGCCCGGGAATTGTGCACTCCTAGGCTCCCAATGCTGCAAAATCGATGGCGAGGTTAGTGTTACATTTCTGAAAGAAGTATACAAATTTTGTCGAGCTAGTACGGAAAGGACAAAGAAAGCTGTTCTGTTTCAGATGTACTGTGAACAGAATTTCCAAGAAAAATGTTGCTTATGATTTCTATCAGTGATCAACATTTTGGATACAATGAAACTGCGCTTGGTTATTATGTACAGAGATAAATTAGTGCACTTTTAGGCAGCAGCGGAGCTAGGACCCTAAATCAGGAGGTGCGACGTGTAACTCTCATGTTTGATGTGATAATACTGTTTGATAGATATTTTTGTCACATGTACCATTACATCTAATTTTTTGACTTTAATTTGGCAGTAAGATCATTCTACTTATTTGAGTTAGGAACATAAAAATTTAGAAAAAAGTTAAAAAAAAAAGCATTTCTTATTTGTCTAAACACACATTTTCCAACAATTTTTTTCATCTCACATACTTCACAAAAAAGGGCAAATTACAATTTACCCCCATGTGATTTAGTGTTTTATTACATAATCCTTCTATGATTTCAAAAACTATACATGGCTCCCTCATAGTTTGAATTAAAGTGTCAAAGTGACGGAATTTGCAATCCATAACAGAGTCAACTAAAATATAAAAAATACCCCTATGTAAAATTAAAAATTATTTATTAAACAAAAGGGAGTTATGTATATATATTGAAAATCATAAGGGGATTATATGGTAAAGCACTAAAGTATAGGGGGTTATATGGTAAAGCACGAAAGTATAAGGGGGTTATATGATAAAATATAAAATCATACGGGTTAAAGTGTCATGCATATTATATTTATATATTTCGGTCACTTAAGTCATTTTAGCTTTTAAACAAAGGTAATTTCGACATTTTCATAGGGTCCATTATGGATGATCATTTTTGTCACTTTGACGTTTTAATCCAAACTATGATAGCATTATATATAACTTTTAAAACTAGAGGGGGGTTATGTGAAAATTAGCTATACCACAGGCGGTAAAGTGTAATTTGCCCCCAAAAAAATGCTATAGCAAAGAAAATTTTTCAAATAATATTCAATTCAAATGGATCAATCATTATATAACTTGAAGTGGGTCCAAGAGTCTAACAAAAGATAACCATTATGATATCTTAATAGTTAAGGGGGCAATGGAGCTACTAAGTGTAATTGCACAAAATTTAGAGAAGCCAAATATAATGTAATTCAGAAACTTCTCAAATTTTCTAAGGCTATTTTGTGATTTTACCAAAGTTGAGAGGGGGCAATTGCCCACCCCCAACTATATTTGGCTCCACCACTACTTTACGCATTGATCATTTATGGAAGAACATATAACAAAATTAGGTATCTGTTCTGCTACAATTTTAGGCATTCCTTTCACTCTAGAGGGGATTGGAAATTCCAACCAATTGCATAACATCATGTCAGTGATTAGCATCCCAATCTGGCCCAGTCCCGTGAATCAATTTAGGCAATTCAGTTTCAGGTCTGCTGTCTGTTATGACAGTAAAAGAATGCAGGTTCTTGAAAAAAAATGAAATTTCATTGGACTAGGCTAAACTCTGCATCTGGCTTGGACATCTAGTATTTCCTTCCCTTCACTCCTATATAAAAATAACCACCCAACTTTTGCAATCCAGCATTAAAATAAAACGTTGTGGATTCACTATCAGACAGAGTAGATACAGGCAGGACAAGCTAAAACATGCTGAAGTCAAGCAATTCGGCTTGTCATTTATTCAATTTTAGTTGTATATAGAGTAAAAAGTTAAGGCAGGGCACACACCTGATCCCATGGCTAGGTCCACAAGTGACAGATTCTATATCGACATTTGAACAACCAGGACCAATCGATATGCAATCATCGCCTACAAAATGAGTGAATACATGAATCAGTGCAGATTCAGATTAACTGGAAGGTTATTAAACAAGAAGAAAATCCAATGATTCAAGGGCATTTGAACTACCATTTGCGATTACTGAGTTGTATATTCCAACAGATTTAGTGTTCTCGACGTGAATTCCATCCGTATTCGGGCTAAGCTTAGGGGAAGAGATCGACACTCTATCAATGATCACACCTTCACATCCATCAAACTTTACATGAAACTTTGGACTATTTTGGATTCGCAAATTTGTCACCATCAAATTGGAGCTCATAAAGAACCGTATAAGCTGCAGCAAGGCAGATTGAATTTAAGTTCAGTACCACTTCAGAATTTCACTATATTGAATGCAGCTCATTAAATTGGATGTTTGGTTGAATTTACTCACAGCTGGGCTGTCACATGGTCCAGGCAATGTTGAGCCATGAGGTCCCTGAAAATGGGCATTCCATAGCATTTATTAGCCTTTGATCAATATTGAGTAATTGGAATAGGCACTTGTATTACTTTCAGAAGTACACACCAGAAAACTAATATTAGTACTGCAAAATGAATGCAGTTAAGCTCATTTAATGGCATGAAAATGAATACAGAAAAAAGTAGGCCACTGAGGAAAACTAAAACTAAGTACCATGTGAGGTTTGCAAGGTAGCGACCACCATTTTTCACCATTGCCTTCAATTGTACCAGTTCCAGTCAGTGTCATGTCATTTAGCCGATAAAATACAAGCCATTGTTGAGGGCTGTCACCTTTTGGCCAGCAATCAGGTCCATTAGGCGCCATTAGGACCCCATCAACCTTGAAAGAAGTTTAGTAATATGTTAAGTAATACACTTTAAATTATCCTAAAATTGTATCTATCTAAACCAATCCAGTATAACAACTTACAATGTAATAACCATAAAACAACGACAATTTCGAATATAGCATTAGATAAAACAACTTAAACATTACTTGTTCCTTCCCTAGAACAAGCATTTGATAAATTCTCAGCTGTACTCCATTTCTAAAAGTTTTAGAAAGCACGAACAAAAACAGACGAGGGATAAATTTTGCTGTCTTACTTGAAAGACAAGACCAGGTTTGCAAGGCCCTGAAAAAATTGTTGAAGTGATCAAGAAAACATAGTTTTCAGGAACCAAAAGAACACTTGATTCTGCTTGACAAGCTTCCTTCCAAGCATCTCTAAATGCAGCAGTGTCATCAGTTGAACCATCACCAACTGCCCCGAAATCCATGACATTGAAAGTGCATCCTGTGGTAGAATTTCCAGGATCAGGAGACACAGGAGTGCCGGAATTTCCAGGGTCATCACTATATGGAGGATTGCTCGGGTCTGAAGAAATAGGAGGAGGATAATCAGGATTATCGGAGCCAGGGTCACCAGGACTAGGTGCATAGACAGGGGAACCAGCATTTCCATTATTGCTCTTATGCTTCTTATGACTGTGAATATGATGCCTTCCTTCCACATCGCTTGAATTCTGAAGCAGGAAAATTGCAATGATCCCTATAAACAAAATCCATTTACGAGAATCCATTTCCTGTGATGAACTAAGGAAGTGTTCTAAGTGTAACAATGCTTCAAAATTAGACCAGCATTTGAATAGTTCGACCAATGTGGAGGAATTTCTTTTTCCAACTGTGGAGAAATTAGTGTGAAAATTAAAGTGAATGAAAGAGGAAGAAATGAGGCAGACACTAGGTGGGAAAGAAGAAGCAGAAGATGTCTAATGGCAAGAATCATGTGAAGTAGGGGCTACAAATTTATACCCAAATGTACCTCACTTGGAGAATGTCTAACATGCAACGTACAGACACGTGTTGTCTTTAGGCTGATCCAAATATCACTGTCAACTATTACAAGAGTATACTCCTCTTCAATAAACATCAAACCATGGGCAGGTATGGCTTCTGTGGCAATCTTGGCAGAGGGATCTCCTTGTTTCTTAGTGCATTTCTTTCTCTAAGACCTAATTTTCATGGTTATTTTTTGTTTTCAGATGACCAAGAAACCTCTCCATGGTATGACAGAAAAAGTACCTATGCATTTACACGTAACGCCTCATATTTGAGTTGATCTAATAACTTTTTACGGATAGTTTAAATTTGTGAGTTATTATGTTAGACCAAAGTTGGGTGTTACAGGAAAATCATTATGATTTATATGCAATGTATTTTTTTCAGATTGCTTTAGGGTTCAAAATTACGAGATTGTTGATCCAAATATACAGTTCCATTACCGTAAGTCGCCAATGCAGGTATGATGGAAGGTTTTAGTGAACATAGTTCTTCATCATATTGTAATTGACTTTGCTACTTCTCTGGATGGTCTTGTGATCTGTTTTGAGGTTGTAGTGTTCTTAAAAAAGGTGCCAACATCGACAGCCACTAGTTTCAGATCAAACTAAAACTTTAAAAACAGTCTGCTTTTTGCTTGAAAGTGGATGCAGCAAAACTATAAAACTAGTCATTATATTTTTAACATTTGTTAGGTCTGTAGCCTAGCCTATAATAAATTGCATACAAATACAACCAGGCTGTTTGTTATCAGGAGTTTCCAGATTATTAAGAATGTGAACGAAAAAAAGCATTTCTTGGTTCCCTGTGGATGTTGCCTTTCCTTTGTCCCTTGCCACAAACTGGACCAAAAGAAAATCTTAAATTCCTTCAGCTCCGCTGCCAAGAAATTGTATTTTGTACTATTCACTGTCCTGGACATGGTTAACCAGCCCTTTTGACCACATTTTCACTTGAAGGACAATTTAGGTCCTCCTGACTTAGAAACAAATTTTATCTCTATTGTTTGGTCAGTGAACTAGGCAATTTCCTTAAGCTGATTTGAGCCAAACCAAAATTTTTTTTTTTTTTAAATTCTAAATTCAAGACTATGAAAGTGCTATATACGTGGCCTCAATTCATTGATTTGAAGACAAATGATGAATCAATATGAAATTCATTTATTTGGGTTATCATAGATTATTTATAGTTGGAATTTCAATCAATGTGAAGCCTAAAGTTTTTGTACTCCAATTTTAAAAAGTGAAGGGTGGGGGGGGGGGGGGCAGCCACACATGTGTGATTGTGAATGAAGATAAGCAATAAAGAGAGAATTAATTTGGAGGATGAGGAATAAGAAAAAAAAAAAAAAAAAAGAGATTCAAAAACAAAAGACAGATTGATTCTAGTGAAAGTGGTTTGATGTAAAAGGAAAGTTGGTCTCGTGACTCTTTGTTGTTTGGTAGCATCTTGTGGTCATGGAAGTCGGAATTGTGTAGTACATGCAGACAACAGATTAAGCCTTTCACGGGTGCATGTATCGATCCATGATAGTGCCCTAAAGCAATTATACAATCCTGTGAACCCAAGAGATACTAATTGCAAATAATTTCATAAAACTAACATAATCAGTCCATAATCAGATCTACGATAACTCCCTAAAATAATAATCATAGTTGTCGTGATTTGTGAACCCCCAAGATACTACATCAACAATGTCATTAGATTAACATGTATAATAATTAGTTAATAATAAACATCCCCAGAAAAAGAGGTTGATTAAAAACACAAAACTATGCATAACTTCAGTTCTCACCTAAGCCATGTTCGTAGGTATAAGTGAACCCTGAGCTAAACATGTTACTTATAAACAACTTTTTTTTTTCCAGTGTAAGCGGGAGGACTCGAATCCGAAATCTCTTGCTTACACTCCCTACCCCTGTACCACCTAACCCAACCCTTCCCAAAAACAACTTAAAAACAACTTAGTATAAGATAACCATGTTTTCAAATAACAAAATTTTTTTTTGGTTTTTTGTTTGTTTGTTTGTTTTTTTGGGGGGGGGGGGGGGGAGCAACTGTTCAAGACTGTGTCTAGTTTTGTAACACAGAAGTAGGAGTAAACCCAAAGTTGAGAAATGACATTTGCCCTGTGTATTAGTAATATAACATCCATAGAAGTTACCATATATTAGGAACTGAATATCTATCCGTTTGGGCTGTATTCTTTAAGAGTTTTTTTTTTCTTTTTGCTGAAAAATAGCTATAGTGCTTTAATAAGGTGTGACATATGTGAAATAAAGAGGTAGCAAGAGAATATTTTTTATTATTCAAAAAAAAAAGAACATTAAAAAAGCTCAAAAAGAGAATATTTTTTAATAAGGTGTGACATCTGTGAAAATATTTTTTTATCATTGAAAAAAAAAGATAATATTTTTAAAACGCTCAAAAAAGTTTCGACAAAAAATAACAATCTAAATAGGACATTAACATTTCCTCTTGCTTGGTTTAGCCATTACAAATTGAACTTGAATGTTCTTAAACTTTTTAAACTGTCTATCTAAATAGATATACTTAAGTTGGTAAACTTTTCCAAATCTGTTGGCTGACCATCAAATTGTGTATCATCACATTGTTTAATATATAAAACAGAATTCAGATCATACTTTTTTTATTTAACTATTAGTAAACAAGAACTAGGTAGTTGAACAAATTTGCATATTGGAACTTGAATTTGGTGTCAGAACAGATGAATAAGTATAGATTTGTTCATTGTCTCTATGTCATCACATCTTATAAATTTGATGAAATCTGTAGGCTGAGAGCAAGATTTTGAAGGGCTACTATCGTGAGGAGAGAACACCGTAAAATAGAGTTTCTGCCTAATATAATCCCTTTTGCTGGGCAAGATTGTACTGCTGCCACGTAAAAGAAATGGAAAGGAAAATACTACCATGACTATTATTTGTTTCAATAATATTCAACCCTTAATTGGACACTGAAAATATTATTAACGAGATATATATCTTCTCACCTTTATATCTAGTATGAAGTATGAAAATATAAAAAAAAAAAATTACAGAATTCTAAGTTAATTAAGGGTCGTTTTCATAAATGTTATGCCGTCTGTCGGCCAAAAAATGTAGTGATGTATGCAAAGGTTGTCCTAATTTGTCACGGGAAATGTAGCGGCTCGTTCTTAAGGCCCACTGATGGCAATTTTCTGTTTTTATCAGGAGTTCTTGAATTCGTTGCTCTTTTTTTTTTTTTTGAATTGAAGAAGAGGTTTCTACAGTTAAAATAGATCTTAACTCTCAACCGAGTAGTTTTCTATGGAAAAAGGCTGCTTTGATTATACTTATTTTCATATATGAGTGTATCAATTGTATCTAGGAAAGGATCGATTAGGTGGTACAGACGCAGAGAGTATAAGTGAGACGTTCCAGATTCAAAATCTCTTTTTTTTTTTTTTTTGTCTAACCCCGACAACGGGGAGGGACGCCGCCACCCCCGCTATTATTCATAGTGGAAACCGGAGTACAGAAAGAAGATCAGAGTACAGAAGATCGAGAATTAGGAGTTTCGCACCTTCCTAAGGAAAGGCAACCCCATGCTATCGAGTCTAACTCCTCCACGGGCTAGCCGCGACCAGTCATTCCAGTGCTCATAGAGCTGAACAGCTTGATGAGGGTGAGCTACCCCTGCATTAGCCAAAACCTCTACTTACATCTTACCAAAAAACAAAGAAAGTACATCAGTTTTAGTCCTAATTTGTCACGGGAAATGTAGCGGCTCGTTCTTAAGGTCCACTCATGACAATTTTCGGTTTTTGTGAGGATTGAGGAGTTCTTGAATTCGTTGCTCTTTTTTTTTTTCTTGAATTAAAGAAAAGATTTCTCCAATTAAAATAGGTCTAGACTCTCAAGTGAGTTGTTTTCTAGGGAACAAGGCTACGTTGATTATACTTATTTTTTGTCTCTGAAGATTCAGTGTCAACCTGTCTTCTTCAGGTGGTCCTTAAGAGCTGCAGTTTTCCATTTTTCTTAGTATAAGCTTTTCATTGTTCCTTCATTTTTGTTAATCCAGCCTTCTTCTTAATTCCCTTTTGGAAATTAAGTCCAAATAAGTTTTCACGAGGAGCACTTTCAACTTTTTAGGCAGCCTTTACATGACAAAAATTTACTTCATTATCAAATTAAGAGACGCTCGTGAAGTGACAAATTATTGTATTGGAATAAGCTCTAAGACAACTCACCTGTAGGTTAAAGCCACGTGCTTGCATGATTGTGGTTTTCATTATTTTATTTTATTTTATTTTCAAGAACATACAATGGACTTCATTACGTTTCAGCAAATATTTACACATGTGCCCCCCATCAAATGGAAATTCTTTTGATCATATGCATCCTTTTTTAAGAAAGACAAAACACAAAAATTTCACATTCATCATGAAAAGGCATGTATGGAGTATGCTACCAGAGAGCATCAGCACCGAAGAGACAATTTGGACACATTATCAAGGTGGCTCGGCAGACATTGATCAGATTTCTTCTCCTCTGGCTCTGATCACTTGACTATCAAATTGTACATCTGCAGAGTGCATCTTATGGTTGATGCCTGTGTTTTGAAACTCGGACCGAGTTGTGACTCGGTCGAGATTAGGGATTAATGGGATCGGCCAGAGGTTGATTCATCTAAAAATTGAATGATGTTATTGTGGTGTCATAAATGTATTTAATTTTAGAAATTAATATACTATATAAAATTTCTAAAAATGTATTAATATGTTTGATGTTTCTAAGATATATTACAAGAAAGTACAAATAAAGTAATATAATCAAGTAGCACTCTATATAATTTAATGCGTATTCAACAAGTTCAGAATTGAATTGGTGGGCTTATTTGAAAAGTAGTACTAGAATTTAGGACTGTAGTTGTAAATTACAAAATGTTTCTAGCTGTATTAACAGTTTTCTAACACTCTAGGGGACAAAATAGAATATTAAAAATTATTAGGGCGTCCAAAGCTACTATCAAATAATGAAACCTAAATCTTGTGTTTTTTTGTTGAGTAAATTTTATTTACACTAACAGTATATACACTATCACCGTTGGATTCATGACGTGTGTAAAAGTTGAATTTCAAATTCAAAATTTGCATAGTTGTCATTCATCCAATACTGATAAAGCTGTCAGTGTAGGAAAGATTAATCATTTCTTATTTCTCTTGCAACTCCAAGTCCTAAGTTTCTCTCAACCGAATCACACATGCCCCTTTCAAAGGTATGAAATCTTATCTCTCTCATTTAATGTCTTCCCCTCCTCTCTCTCTCTCTCTCTCTCTCTCTCTCTCTCTCTCCTAATTGATTTTAAGGATTTAGCTGTCATGGTGGTGTTGTGAGATGGAGGCCATGGTGACAAACGCACACCATGGATGGTGTTTGGTTATATGATAGAGGATGAGATCAAGAGACAAGGGGAAAAAAAATCAGCACAAAAGGAGGAAAGTGTCTGGGTGGTTTGCTTCTTGCGATTAACATAGTCAAAAGTGAAGCTTCGCTTGGACCAGAAAATGGTTCGTTGGAACTGTGTTTTTTTTCCCTTAGTATAAGTAGGAGTGTTCGATCTCTCTCCCGAATCATTCAACTCATCCCTCTATCATTCGATTGTCAAAGAAAAAGAAGGAAAGGGTAAAAAAAAGAAAAAAGAAAAATAAGAGTCAAAGAAGCAAAAAATGGGGAAACTTGACACCAAAGCCAATTCTGTTCTTATTTCATAGCATTTTAACATGATGTTGGAATTTATCCTGGTGTTTGTCTCATGTCCAATAGTCAAAATATTCAAATGATCATTTGTATCAGAAAGGCAGGGGCTAGGAATGTGATGGCATTTAAAGAGTGCATGTAAAATAAACTAATTCCATGATCTTTAAGTGAGTAATTTAAGACTTTTAGGGTCCGTTTGTTTCGGGTGAAAATGTTTTCCAGAAAAATATTTTCCTAATTTCCCGTGTTTGGTTGCACAAAAGTTACTGAAAACAATTTCCTATGTAAAATATTTTCACTCATCTTATGGAAAACAACTTCCCTTTCAAACTTACTGAAGTTGTTTTCCGAAATGCATGCATCCCGCCTGTAGTATGTTCCAAATTTACTGAAAACATCTTGTAGTATGTTCTTTTTTTTTTTTTTAGTGTAAACAGGAGGACTCGAACTTAAGACCTCTTCCTTACACTCCCTTCCCCATACCACCCAACCCAACCCAACCCTCCCCCTAGTATATTCAAAAAAAAAAAAAAACCTCATCCTGCTCATCCTATGCTAGTAATTAATTATGTATAATTCTTTTCTAGAGAACTTTCAGCAGTGAGAGTGCAAGATATATGTCATAATAAGCATTGCATGTGATTGATATTTGACACTAAATGGCCAGCAATTTGTTTATTGCTTAAGGAGATATTTTTTATTCATATATACATTTCTCCAAGATTTTTTAAAGTTAAACAATGAGATAAATTTTCTTATTTTACATGGGAAGAAGTATGTAGTTATAATGTGTAGAAAGTAACGATAGAGATAAAAGTAAAAATATTTCAAAAGTTAAACAAACACCAGAAAAATGAAGTAAGAAAATATTTTCAATAAGCTAACCAAACACCTGAAAATGATGAAAGGGAAATGATTTTCATGGAAAATTACTTCCACGGAAAATATTTTCCTAAGAAAAACATTTTACTTCCAACCAAACAGACCCTTAGTCCTTTTAAATTTAATAAAATGTTATTTATAAAGTTTAAGGAGACTTATGGTGTTATCATTTTTGCCATCTTTTGAAGTTCTTATTTTACTCTTACAAGCAAATATACAATGGTCAGACCTTATTTTTTTTAAAAAAAAGAGAAATTATAAATAATGTTAGTTACCATCAATATATACTAGTGGAACCAGAATTTCAACTTCGGGACTGGGCTTTGGGGCCGGGGGGGGGGTGGGATCATAGGACAATAACATGTTCATTAATTAAAAAAAATTAGAGATCTTTATAACAGACTCACAATAAAATTGTGATACTATGTATGTGTGTATATATATATATATATATATATATATATATATATATATATATATACCTCTGTGTGTGTTATAATTGAAATGTATCGAGTACCCTATTTTTTTGCTCTAGTAACTCAATCCTCAAGCGCTGCTTTATCTTTAACCCAATTTTCAGCTATCCTAAATTTATATGTACTATTCAAATTTCTTTTCCAAGACTGAATATAATTTTTTGTTTGTTAATGAAGAAATACTAAATTAAAATATTTTTTGTCAGCATAAAGATTAAAGTCAAATACATTATATTAGTTACTGTAAGATATAGCTCAAAATCTAAGATGATAGTTATTAAATATCTTAAAGAATTTTTACTCATAAATTAATTATACTAGAAAGCAAAGCATGTAATTAATAGACTCAAAAGTTATCAAGTTTGGGGCGGCAAAAACTAAATATCAACACAATAAGGTAAAATAGAAGTGCAAAATAAGAATTCTCAAACTTCTGGGGAGGCGACTACCCTCTCTGCCCGTCTTTGTTCCGCTAGTGATCCTATATAACTACCAAAAAATTGTACATCTATATATTTATATTTTTATAAACTTCTTAACAAATTAGTTTTTAAAATGTAAAACTAACTCCTATTAAATTAAAATCAACAAATAACTATAATATTATAGATTAATCTTCTATACACTGATAGTACATATACTATTACCGTTTAATGTATAATAGCTAATTTGATTTTGAATTTGAAACTAAATTTTACATGTGTGTCATTCATCTAATGATAATATTATATACATTATTAGTGTATATAAGGTTAATCCCAATTTTCTTGTATGCACATACATAAAGTGTAATTTCATCACTATTCAAACGTAAAATCTATATCTAATACTTTTATCCCTTGCGGAACTAGTGGGTGGAAGAGAGTTACTTCTTTTACTTAGTTTAGGGGTGTAAACGAATACCCTAGTATTCAAACTTGTTTGATTATTTTAATGAATTTAAAAGTTTGTTCAAGTTTGGCTTGTTTATTTGCGAACCGAGTTTGAATGAGCATTTTATCGAGTTTGAATATTATTGAACATAAAACACTGTTTAAATTTGGATTGAATAGTTGGTGAATCGAACTCGAATGAGTTCTTACCAAACCGAGTTCGATTCGAGTATTGAGTAGTTTGATTTATTTTTCAATTCAATCCTAACATAGTTATAAGATCAACAATGAAAGTTAGACATTTTGTTGCAATTGACGCTCAAAATAACAAATGTTTCGAGTAACTGCCCTTGTTACATATCTCAATTTCAGATCAATTCTTTGTTTTATTTTGCCTAGACATAATCTATGCCCTTAGCACTAGTTTGTACATAATTTGATATCAAGCTACAATATTTACCAATTTTAGTGGTTTTATGCCAAAGATGACTTGATTTATTGACTAAAATTGAGACCCAAAACTTTGAGGTTTCAAGGGGAGGGATGGCTTGATGGTTCTTAACAAATTAGTTTTTAAAATGTAAAACTAACTCCTATTAATTAAAATTTACAAATAATTATAATTTTATAGATTAATCGTCTATACACTAATAGTGCATTCACTATTATCGTTGGATGTATGATAACTAATCTGATTTTGAATTTGAAACTAAATTTTACATGTGTGTCATTCATCTAATGGTGATATTATATACATTATCAGTGCATATAAAGTTAATCCCAATTTTATTGTATGCACATACATAAAATGTAACTTCATCACTATTCATATGTAAAATCTATATCTAGTACTTCTATCTCTTGCAGAGCTAGTGGGCGGAAGAGAGGTACTCCCTTAACTTAGTTTAGGGGTATAAACAAACACCCTAGTGTTCAAACTTGTTTTGATTATCTTAATGAGTTTGAAAATTTGTTCAAACTTGACTTGTTTATATGTGAACTGAATTTGAATGAGCATTTTATCGAATTTAAATGTCATCGAACGTAGAACGCTGTTCAAATTTGGGATGAATAGTTGGTGAATCAAATTCCAATGAACTCTTACCAAGCTAAATTCGATTTGAGTATCGAGTAGTTTGGTTCATTTTTCAATTCTAATTTATTTATAAGATCAACAATGAGAGTTAGACATTTTGTTGCAATTGATGCTCAAAATAATAAATGTTTCGAGTAACTGCTTTTGTTACATATCTTAGTTTCATCTCAATTCTTTGTTTTATTTTGCCTAGACATAATCTATGCCCTTAGCACTAGTTTGTACATAATTTGAGATCAAGCTACCATCCCTTACTAAAAAAAAAAAGAAAGAAAGAAA
This sequence comes from Coffea arabica, assembly GCF_036785885.1. Classification (NCBI taxonomy): domain Eukaryota; kingdom Viridiplantae; phylum Streptophyta; class Magnoliopsida; order Gentianales; family Rubiaceae; genus Coffea; species Coffea arabica. Next base: position 41,023,912 of record NC_092314.1, on the reverse strand, counting down.
AGATTTGACTAACAGGTGCCAAATGGGTACCCCTTAAGAAGGGCTTCAGGTGTGCTTTCATATAATAAATTGGGTATAATTTAAATGTATTAACGATTACCTACTAGACATCTATTAGAAAATTTTGAATTATTATTATTTTTTGTTTAAGCTTTTTTTTTTTTAACCTGTCATCTCACCTCAATTCTTTCCCAATTTCCACCCACCACTACCCAGGTCCAAGATTTAAATCCTGGAACTAGCAGTAAAATCCAATGGGCCTTGGTCGCTGATGGTGAGTTTCTCATTTCCTTCTCCATATTTCAGGCCCAACATTTGCTAAACCAAAATCATATATATGAACAAACCAGTACCCACCATTATTATTTGCCAAATCCTTTCCAAAATTGTTTTTCAGTAAATATAATCTTTTACCTTGCATGTTCATAGCTAAAAATTTCCTTAACAAAATGACTGAATTGTTTTCTAAATATTGATCAATTACTCAAAATAACTTCTTGGTGTCAAATATGATTTCAGTACGGAAAATATTTCATCTACAAGAATACATGGATTGCGAGAGAAAATCATGTTGTCCCAATTACCCAAACAAATGTATTCTTTAAAAATGCATTTGTTTTAATGCTGGTTTGATGATTTTTTCCCTCAACTTATTGAAAATTGTACATACTACGCTGACACATGTCAAACATAGGGAATAAAGTGATTAAACTATAAACTTTGTGAAGCAGATATTTTATGGCACAGTCAATGCATCGGATACACAGGGAGATGAATGGGTTGGGTTGTATAGGAGGATAAAGTAGAAGTAAGAGATTTTGGGTTCGAAATCTACCATTTACATTTAAAAAAAATGAAAATCATTGTGAAACAAGAATTAGGTGCTGCTGCTGTTGTTCCTCTTTCAAAATATAATGCACACTTGCCTATACGATTATGTTCATCCATGAGTTGGTGTATACGAAAAAACTTTACAAGTACGTGTAACAAGTTATTGAAGTATACACAAAATTATGCATACGAAAACTTTAGACTGTACCTGCACCAAGTCCCTGATATACAAATATGCTCCTGCCTTAACATATTGACTAGTGCAATGATTTTAATGAGTTTGCAACTAGAACGTCTTCTTTCCCAAATTGGAAGTTTCAACTAGTAAAGTCCAGACCCAAATCTCATGGCCTAGACGATCAACAACATTATTGCCTCAATTGTTTACCTGTTTTTTAAGTGTTACCTCAAGATCCTCCAGTCATTAGACACTAGGATCTAGATAATTGTCTCCACCCTTAACATACTAAGCAGTGCATTGATTTTCATGAGTTTGTAGCTTGTTCCTAAAACGGGAACCTTTAATGATATGCCGGGAACCAAATCTCATGGCCTCATTGTTTAGCACTTTTATGGGCGTTAATCTCCCCCGAGATCCACAACTCAGTGGACAATGGGCAGCGATGGCGTGCTGAGTTACTTATCCTTATCCTCCTATTTGTATATCTATTTATTCTGCACTGTTGGTGGATAATAAATTGTAGACCAGTTCTAATTTCTTGACCAAAATGAGGAAAACTTCATTCTTCCTAAGGCTATGTTTACAAATGGATCCCGGGCCTCTTCAATTGTCAGTCATTAGTAGACGAAATAATATAGTATACGCTAACACAAATAAATATAGACGATAAGACAGTAACGTGTGAAAATACAAGAAATAGTAGTTACCAACCAACCTGATCTGCGTACATCTACATATAACATGTAATCCACCATAGCCACCTTCCCTATTGTCCCAATTGCCATATGGCTTTGCATTATGGCATTTCTCCTTTTTCCCTCTGCTTTCTTCTCCTATTACTGCTTATCAGCACTCCATCCATAGCCAAAACATCTTTCCGGCCCAAACATGGTTCGCCGTTACGGGTCGCGGTTGTGGTTGTTTCACCCGTTGCAGCATATCGGTTATATTTCTAATGATACACATACTATAGCACATAAAATTTCCAAAACTTTTGGAAAAAATTACTAAAAATAGAAAATATCCTAAAGGGCATAATTTGAAAAAAATATCCAAGTCGACTCCAGTCGATTTGAATAGTTTGGTCGATTCCATATATTACGGATTTGAATTGGTTAATATCAGTCGCGTCAGAGCGAGTCTCCACGGATATAAAGTTATCCACGATTCGGGGATCGATATCATATTAATCCCCTCCGTTCCGATATTGACTTGACTGAGATGACTAACGATAGCACTTATCCTCCCCGTGACCAAAGACTCCTCCGCACTTCAGTACACCACCCTTATTCACCAAAGGACACCCCTAGTCCTCGTAAAACTAACTGCTGATCTAGGTGGAGAATCGGTATGGGTGGGTTGTGATTTGTGAAGAAGGCTACAAAAACTCATCTTATAAGAGTGTGAACTGCCACTCAGCCCATAGTATTCTGGTTAGATCTATTGCTTGTGGAGATAGCTGCTTTGTGAGTGGTCCTTCATAGTACTGCACATTTCCGGTTAATTTGGTCAACGGAACTTCCTACAGCGGTGGTGAGGCTGCTGAAGATGTTCTCTCAAGTCAATCCACCACAGGGCAATCTGTTTCGGTTCCACCCTTTGTCTTCACTTGTGTGCCTACATGGTTTCTTGGGAATAATCTATGTTGGTACTAGACCAAATTAACCATATAAGTAATAGTAATTTCTCTGGTAAAATTTAACAAAGAAATTAACAAAATCTCATACCTCAATATTGCATTAAATAAATGCAAATAATTGGTACCATCAAAAGTTATTTTGGCATGGGTTGATGCGCGAACTAAATCTTAAAATTATTGGATGAACAGCTTCTGATCTTCAATCCGACTACCTTGAATTGACAGCTACTAAAAAGTTCGGTAGGGTTGAGGCGCGTAGAACGCTCTCTTTAAGACGATACGCGCCCCTACGGTATTTTTTAAACTGATGCAGAAGGTCTAGCACGCCGTCTCCAGGATACAACAGCCCAACTCTATAGTTGTTGCTTCCCTTTGATCTGCACAACCAAGAGAAGCAGAAGCTTCCCAATATCTTACTTTGCCCAAAGAAAATAGAATGAGGGAGAAAGAAATGAGTGTGAGAAAAATAGTATCTAGAATGATATTTTGTTGAGAGAGGTGTGTGTCAAATTCTTTGGAGAATTTCACTATTTATAGGCTACAAAACCTTAAGAAAAGGAAATCCAATGTGTAACGGTTTTTTCATATTAAATTGTAGTTAATTGGTAGAATTTGTAACCTAATAATTGGTAGAATTTGTAACCTAAAAATTAATTCACATTTGAATGGCTTATAATGACTCAATAATTTCTCATTTGAACAAATAATTCATTTGTAACTCTAATTCAAATAATTGTACAATAACTCCATTCAAAATGCATTGTAACTCCCACAATTATAATTCCCATAACTCCCAAATAAATTATTATAACTCCTTGTAAAGATTTGGTCAAGGAAAAAGTTAAGATTTTATTAAAATACACCAACAATCTAGCTAGAGGAGTTGAAGGAATGGCAGGGTTGGGAAGAAGCTTAGTTTCTCTTCCAAAGCAATTAACTCAGACTTCTAGTTTCCAAAGGAAATTTGCTATTTGTTTAAGCTCTTCGGTCAAAGCCAGTGGCTTCATAGTTTTCGGTGATTTGCCCAATAATCTTATGCTTTCCCATACCATTGATATCTCCAAGTCTTTGATTTACGTACGCCCCATTGCTCTCGAATCCAATTCGTACGCGATATGGTGGACAGAGAGTTTTCTCTGACTACTTAATTGGGGTGAAATCTATCAGAGTCAGTGGTAAAGCAGTGCCATTGAATGCAACATTTCTGTCCTTCGACAATGATGGCAATGGAGGAACTAAAAGCAGCACAGTTGATCCTTATACTGTCTGAGAGACTTCCATTCCATTTACATGGCTGTGAAAGCAGCTTTCATTAGAGAACTTCCCCCTAGTGTCACTGGAGTGACCCCAGTGGCACCTTTTGAGGCATGCTTCAGAGGCATTCCTAGCTTGAAAGTCGGTCCACAGGTACCTCCAATTGATCTTGTGCTCCATAAGAAAAGTGTGCAGTGGAGGATTTCTGGTGCAAACTTGATGGTTTTGGATGTCATGCGTCTTGGTTTCGTGGATTATGCTCGTTCTGCTTCTTTGCCGAAGACCTCAATTGTCATTGGCGCGCATCCGATTGAGGACAACTTACTACAGTTTGATCTCCCAAGATCAAAGGGTAGCCTTTAGCTCTTCACTTTTGTTCCACAAAGCAACATACTACATCTCATGTTTGATATACTCGAGTCTATGAACTTTCTGCCATGGATAGAGTTCCTCCTTCAATTGGAAATCAAGGAAGTGGGAAAAAAAAATCAAGGAAGTGGAGCTCCAGGAAAGTTTAGATTAGTTAGAATTCACGGGTCTACGAAGGATGGGGTAGGGTTAGGAGCGTTTTCAATATGATTTCTTCATTGATTTGTACTTGTTCCTGATAAATGCTTTTCTCAGTTCTGAATATATAATAAAGCCATCAAAATAATAACTAATTTAAGAATCAGACTCCAGTATTTTTTTTTTACACCAGTATATTTCCTAGTCTCATTTCCCAAAATCAGAAATCCCCTTCCCCCTTCCCCACCCACCCCCGAGAGCAGATCCTCTGTCCAATATTTTGTGTCCAATTTTCTGTCCAATGTGAGACTACGTAGTTTTATTTATTATATCTGTTGATGTGGCAATTAAAAATAAGTGGCTGTTTGGCTGCCTTATACTTCTTTTTATTTTTTGGATTTCCTTTGTTTACACAACTTTATTACAATTCCCATTTTTTTTAAATATTCTTTTGTATTTGAAATCCTTGATACTTTGTTTTAAAAAAGATGAGAATCGTAACAAAGTTGTGTAAACAAAGGAAATCCAAAAAAGAAGAAAGAAAAAGAAGTATAAGGCAGCCAAACAGCCACCTATTTTTAGTTGCCACATCAGCAGATATAATAAATGAAACTACGTAGTTTCATATTGGACAGGAAATTGGACGCAAAAAATTGGACAGAGGATCTGCTCTCCCCCCCCCCCCCCCCCTCTTCCCCTCAAGTTTCAGAACTTGTTGCATGCATGCACAACTGTGAAGCTTTTAATGTTGCACCAACTTACATGGTTTATAGAGTAATTAAGAAAGCTTACGAGTGGAAAATTTGCCGTGGGAAAGGAGGCTAATCCAATCATCATCATTAGCTAGACTGAAAGGTACCTAATTTAGGAGCTTCTAAGTCCTGACCCTTTTCCTAGAAGTGGCTGCTAAATGCGGTTTTGATAGACCAGTACACCCTAATCCGATTTACGCATCTCCAGCGTACTTGGGAAGTCTCGCTCAAATTGGCCATTTCTAATTTAGAACCTTTTTTTTTTTTTTTTTAATAATTTGTGTTGGGGGCAGGGGGGCTGGGATGGGGGTAAGCAGTTATTTGGAGACTTTGTCACATGGCTATTGAATCTTTTTTTAACAAGATTCATTTATTCGTCATATTCTCATAGTTAATAATTAATCTCGTTTATCTTTCTATACCACCTTTTCATTAGTTTCATTTATTTTTACTAATTTCTTAGTTTCATTTAATTGTCATACTCATGGTTTCTTTATATTCATATTAGGCATGATTTCATGCTCCTCCCTTAGGTTTGTGATAATTTCATTTGTCTCCTTTAAAGTTTTGAATATTACACGTAACTCTTCTATTTTAAATATCAATATAACAAAGTCAGTCCACTTATCCAAGAAATCACATAAGATGCAGAAAACATTTCCTTTCCCAAAGTATAAATCCTTTGCGTACTGATCATAAAATCAATTGCACTCATAGAAAGGACTTGAAAAATGCAGTACAAAAGAGTGGAAAAGAAGCTAGTGTCCATTTTGAACAGGTTGCACGGACAATTTTACTCTTAAATTGCTTCAGGACGAAAAACTCATTAAAGTGTTTGGGATTAAGGATGGCCACGGAGAAAATGCATGTGCTTATACCAATGGAGGCTGTTTTCGGGACAAGTGTTGCCCTGGTTGTGAGTGTTTGAGGTTTCTGTTTCGTTGTGTTGGCACCTGTTGAACGCAGATCCAATGCAACTGCTGGATTTCTTGGCCAGCAAACTCTTCCTGCTGCGAAGCTTATTGTCAATCTTTTTGCTGTTATTTCTTTGAAAATAATAAGCACTAAGCAGAACATTTTGGGTATCTGTGGGCTTTTCGAATGCTGCCATTAGTGGTGGAGATTATTGTGTGAGTTTGTTTTGTGTGTTCAGCAAAAAAAAAAAAAAAAAAAAGTTAATACAAATGATGGTAATATGCAGTACCAATCTGCTTGTAATGACAATCGAAATGATGCTGCATTCGTTGTATTTATTATATAAATCTCTTATTGTGGATACAACCCTTCTTCTCTAGATTTTTTCATTGTTAGCTACAGATTGTTTCATTTTCTAGGAGAGGGCTCTTATAATTTTCTCCGCTGTTAAGTTCAGCATTTGAATCGTGCATCTAGCAGTTGAGTGTGAGAGGGATGCGGGGAAGGGGAAGGGGAGGGTAAAAAGAAAAACTTTAAGACAAAATTGTCTTTTTCTTTTTTGTATTGTTTTCTAAAATTTTTAAGCAATTTCATTATTAACAACCCACCTCCCCCCCCCTCCCCAAGAAAAAAAGAGGTCATTGCCCTAACATTTAGGCGTGCTCATACGCGTGCACATATACATAGGTTTATATAGAATGAGCTTTTTGTGGGCACAACAATTTTTAACATGAAATGATATTTTCTTATCATAAATTAAACAAAGACATTAAGATGAAAGCCGTTGATTGTATTCTGAGTTATGAACAAAAGTTTTTGCTTGCAAAATGTTCAACTAACGTTTTTGGTAAATATACAACTTTAGATCATATCTATACATCTAATAAAATAGTTCAATGTGTGCTCGTATAAACGTGAATATTCTGTTTTGAACCCCCTGTTAGTGTATTTTAATAAAATTCAAATTTATTTGATCAAAATTTACAAGGACTTGTAATGCAATTTAATTTGAGAGTTATGGAGGTTACAAATCTTAATGTTAGGAGCTATAATATATATATATATATATATATATATATATATATATTTTAAATAGAGTTGTAATACACTTAAAAGTAGATGTTGTGAATAGGAGTTATATTTCATTTGGTCAAATGAGTTACATTTCTTATAATTTCAAATGGAAGAAGCATTGAATCATCCTTTGTGTGTGGATGCTATCGAATTGAGTCGAGTCGAGTCCAAATATCATTATACTTGAGCTCGACTCAACATACAGGAAGGATTCTCAAGTTTGAGTGAGTAGTATTACTGGAGCCTGATGTATTTCTCACAGAACTCGAACTCGACTCGCATGGGGCTCGAGCGAATCGAGTTAACGCGTGCCTTATTGAGCTCGAGCTAGGAAGGTTTGGGATTTCATTTTGCTTGACAATTTTTGAGCAAAAAAACATTATCACCCTTCAAAAAATTTCATATGATTTGAAACAATTCGTAAATTCAACTACTCTTATAGGCATAAGGGTAATTTCTTAATAATAATATATTAAAGAATTAAAATTAAAAAACTCGATAAGGTGCGACGAGCCTTTGAGCCCTATTACGGTCAAATTGACCTATGTCCAGGGATGGAGAAGACGTAGAATTTCACGTGAAAAAGAGATTACAGAAGTCCCCAAAACACCTAATACTAAAGTACAAGAGAGTCTAAAATATTTTTACTACAAAAATGCTTAATGACCCAATGAGTCCACTAAAACTCTCTTATTTTTGTGCACTTAAGGAAAAGACTTCCTTGTACAAAAACCAATGTGGGAGAAAGCCACACATATCACTATCTTATCCATTGAGCATTCTTTTTGATGAATATATATCAAGTTGTGGTGCATTATTCTATGTGTTTTAAGGGAATATTTCAAGGTTAAGGAAGGAATTTTGTGTAAATTAGGTGGATACTATATATAAGGGTAAAGTTGAATGATTTTAGAATTTGATGTAATTTGCACAATGTCGTGGTTGCAATTGCTCAAGTTTCAACTCTAAGTAACCTATTAGAATTGGTAAAATTTTGCTTTTGTACAATTTAATAGTTTGTTGTTTATCATTGCCAAGTTTCCTTCTTTCAAGTATTGTCTACCCATGTGAATTGACATGCAGAGTTGCCAAACTTTCTTCTTTCAAGATTGATAGCCACTTACTTGATGAGCAGAATTGGTCGAAATTGATATGATCACAATGGCCAAGTATCGATATGGCTGATGTCGATTTGCATGACAATGTCGATATGCCGGCTACTCATGACAATGTCGATTTTGCGACGAAATTGATCTACTCATAACTAAAGGTGGAAAGACTCCTAGATGCTTTTGATGGTCTTTAGGAAGTTGCTACTGATATATCTTCTGAAGAAGGTGATATAGAAGTTGATGATATAAACCTCTCTCATTAGTAATTGTTCTTCTCCTGATAATATATTCCTGAGGTTAGTACTTTTACTTCACCTTTGTCTACTACTAATTTCAATACAACTATTTGATATGTACTGTCTAATAGATCTAATTGTGGCAAAGTCACAAAACGCTATTCTCCTGAAACTCGTGTAAAACAGTTTATTTTTCAAATAGTTTAATATACTGTGAATATTTATAAAATCTCAAAACTGCTTTATCACACCTTATTTTTTTCGTGTAAGCGAGAAAATTCGAACCCAAAACCTCTCACTTACATTCCCTCCCCCCGTACCACCCAACCCATCCCTCCCCCCTTTATCACACCTTACTTATTCTGCAACTTTATCTAACAGTTTGAAAAATTCCAAGCTCAAAGAACTTTATCACACTTCAAATTTTAAAGGAAACTATTTAACAATCAGGGCAACCTGATGCACTGCGTCTGGCCCAACACTATTTGTAACTAAAACACTAGATAAATAGTACTAATTGGCTGCTTAGTTTTGTCAGGTTATGTGACCATATAATTAAATTCATTAGAGATGACAAAACTATTCAGGAACAAATTTATCCAGAAATCTTATCCGGAACGTGTTTCTTGTGATCATGCCAGTGAAATTATTGCCATCTACCCTTTCATTGAGCACTATATATATACACTTCTACATGCAAAAGTTTATGCACTCAAAATCTCACAGCAAATGGCTTTTAACCAGTCTTTCTTCCTTGTTCTTGTGCTCCTTGCATCTAGTTAGTCTCTCACACTTATTTTCTTAACCATCAGTATAAATGAGTTATTACTAGATAGCCTTTATAGAGTATTAATACTACTAGTAGAACTGAATTACCATCCATTACTAGCTAATTAACTACTAAGATTTTTTTGCTTTCTTGCTTTTGTAGGTGTGGTGTTGGGGAAAGCTGAAGCTGGGGAAGCTATAGGAACCACCAATGCTGTCAAAACTACTGCATCAAGAAAACTGCTGCCCATTGGAGCACAGCTTATAGAAATTCTTGGAGTTGAAGTTGATGATGGTCTGGGACAGAGCTGTAAACATACCGGGGAATCCTGCTTGTTAACGAACTGTTGTTCTGGCTGTGTCTGTATGTTTCCTGAGTACAGGTGTTACAATAGCTGCTGAATTATGCTAAAGCTCTAAGCATTTAAGGGAACAATTAGCAAATTGTTCTCGCAGCTGTAACATAAATAAATGGAAGTGTGGTTCTACTGTAGTATGTTGTCTCCTGCTATTGAAAAAATTATATGGTAAATGTTAACGGGCTGTTGTGCTAGCTGTGTCTGTTTGTGGCCTGAGTACAAGTGTTCTCGTAGCTGCTGAATCATGCTAAAGCTCCAAGCATTTAAGGGAACAATTATCAAATTGTTCTTGCTGTAACATGAATAAATGGAAGCGTGGTTCTAGTGTAGTATGTTATCTCCTGCTATTGAATAAATTGTGGTAATTATGGATTTTCAGTTGGAAATCCATTGCTGTTTGGACTTTTCATGGTAATGGATTTTTGAGTTAAAACTCCTTGCAGTTTGGAATTCCTTTCGGATGTCACGTATTTTGTCTAATAAAATTAATTTTGCTGGATATAATTACCAGGATGGAGAAAATAACTTCTTATCATATTTTGGCACGTTCAATAAGCATGTTTAGGGGTGATGCTAAACCAAGTAGCTCGACTCCAACTTGCGAGCTACTTGGTCAAATGTTCAAATCGAGCTCGCATTGATCGAGTTAGACCTTGAGTTCGAGCTACTCATTTGACCTCGCGAGTCAAACTCAAGTTCCAAATTCTTTTACCTAAAGGCTTAAAATACCCAATTGACGTTTTTATAATATATTTTTTAATTCCTTATATTTATTATTGTGAAATGTCAATTACATCATTTATTTAAAATTGTACATAAAATATTAATTTTTATTAGGTGAGATCAATTAGAGTCGAATAGGTTCGATTAAGTTCGATTAGACTCAAATAGACTTGATTGAATTTGATTAGATTCGATTAGAAATAATTGAACTCAATCTCTATTAAGGTAAACTGAAGTGGTGCACGCATGCATAGCCAAAACACACTGGACGAGATGAAGAAAATCTACACGAATTAAACCAACAGTTTAATTTTTGGTGATTTGACAAGCAACCTCGAATATTGAGTTGAGGAATTTACATTGAGGGCAGATTCTAAAGAAGAAAGAATGAAATCCTTCTAAAATTTTGCAAAGCTCGAACATTACCCGTAATGTATCCTGTCAAGGACAATTTTCAACTTAATTACCGGATCATGTACCACTTGATTTAAAATGGTCATTGCAGAAATGTAATATACTTCCAGAATTTCTTGAAAATCGTGACGTTTGAGTAGCAAAAAAAAAAAATTTTTTTTTGGTTGAAATATGACATTGTATGGTAATTCATTTTTCAAAAATACATTAGTACGAATTATTGACCTGGTAAAGAATAAGTAATCCTCCTGGCTAAGGTTTACAATAATAAAGGGCTCCAAAAAATGCAGTGAAGTCTTGAGTCTGATGAAGGTCATATGACTCAGTATTGACCCCACGGAACCTAGCCCAATAATATAAAAGGGAATCGGACTTGTTTGCCATTTTTTGTCCCAATTATTCTTCCTCCTACGACAAATAAAAGCCGAGATGCTGCAGATTTTAAGTGTCTTAATTCTATGATACGGTTTGAGTGTCGTGTATGAAGATCATTGACAATATAAAATTGAGTGCAGATTTCTTTTTTCCAATTCAGATTGAGACTGGATTTGTGAAATTCACGTTGCCAATCAATAGTTAGATATAATTAGTTTGACTTTTATGATACCGAAAGCTGATCTATTGTGCGTCCCCCTGTGAGTGTGTGTGTGTTTTTTTTTGCTTTTTGATAAGGGATTTTTTCTTTCCTTTTTTTTTTTGAGTGATCTGGTAACAAATCATTATGGTAGCATAGATTTATTTCAATGTAGAAAAAAAAAAATATCTTAGACATGGAAGTCGACTTGTGAATGTGGTTGCGCACCTACTTTAAACTGGTCCTAATGTTTCGGTCAAAACAAATCTAGTTGCCAAAGTTCGTGAATTTAGGTAAATTTAGGACAATTAGTAAAAATGAAACAATGATTAACAGTCAATATCAAATTGTCGTTAGTTATTAACTTTGACTTTACTCTTGTGTTCCCTAATGTTTTGATTTTGAATAATTATTTTTTTAATTTTTAAATAGTGATATTAAGAATTTTAGAATGAATTGAGATGCAAATTAGAATGAAATAGCATTAAGTGGGAAATAAAAATTCTAATCAAACTTTTTTCTTCTTTTTTATTTTTATTTCATTTATTCATACTAATAATAAACCATATGTTTCTTTTCTTTTGTATAGTTAATTTCAAATTTGTTATAATGTATGTACATTATTGTTTCTCACTATTAATTAAAACACTTTATATTCACACAACATGATCGTAGCCTAATTAGGATATCTTTGTTAAATAAGTTACAATTAAAGATAATATACCAATAATAAATAAAATATAAAGTAGTGGAAGAAAAGGAGAATTCTAGTTTTATAATTTAATTTTATTATAGTTATTATTATGAAAATTACTGCATGTTTTATACATGCAGGCCTCAAATTATTATAGTTATCTATTGTACTTATAAAAAACTAGTGAAGATAAGTATCATTCTCAAGTAATTCTAGGAATTCTTAAGAAAACTATCCTTTATTTTTTGTTGTCCTTCCTAGCAATGTAAAACTAACGTTCCATTATTGTAGTTTTGAAGTATTTATTTTAATATTTATGTACCTTGATAATCATTTAATGGTTCATATAATGTGTATAAAATATCAACTTCATTTCAAACTCAGTTGATAATATTTATCGACCTTGATAACCTTTTGAAATGCCAAAAAAACAACAAAGATCAACTTAATTTATGAAAAGTAAATATTCCTTATATTTAAAATGGATATTTAATTAATATTTAACGTGGATATTAATAGTAAGAAACAATATATGTGTGTGTGTGTGTGTGTGTGTGATATTTCTTATTGTTATAATCCATTGATAATGAGTTTTATTACATTTATTTAGTGGTTGGCCTGCTACTTGGACTCCACAAATCAAAAGAGAAGGAATTCAGAAATAAACATGCAAAGACAAATCCACATTGAAATTAAGGTGAAGAACTTGTCGGTAGAGGTGGGAGGCTGATTCCGGCGACAATAATGGAAGCTTATTCCCCCACTCTTTTTTTTTTTTTTTTTCAAACCAAGAAAGTTGTAACCCTTTGAGTTAACTTTCCAATGCTCAAGAATCATCTAATTTGGATTCTATAGGCTAATAAATGACCAAAATAGTCTTGACTAGTAAATCTTCTGTTTCAACTTTTGACAGCAAATTTGCCCAACTATATTTCAAATTTATGACTAGGAAAACTCATGAACAGTACTTCAATATCTCATAAGAAATGTAGCCTTATGTCTTAGTTTCAAAATGATTTAAGAATCATCTCAATCCAATACTTGTAGTTCAAGATATAGCTAAAATACTAAAAGATGTCAAATCTATCAAACCTTCCTTCTTTTGCACTTGAATGCTTTTTACACTTTGAATTTTTTACACTTCACTCTTCCTTCTTTCGTCCTTTTTCTTTTCCTTTTTTTTATTGTTTTTCTTTTTTTTTTTCTGGGTTTTTTCTTCTTACTTTGGATAGGGCTTGAGATCCTAGAATAGGGGTGGCAATGGGGCGGGGGACACCTCCCCCAACCCCCGCCCCGTTGCATTTTAATTCCCCCCGCCCCACCCCGCTTCCCCCGCTGAGTTAAAAAAATTTTATTATATAATTTCATTATAATTAAATTTGAGCAAATAATCAAATACTAAAATATCAACACATCACCAAATTATTATTCATTGTAATTTCACAATTGAAACTCATACAAATAATTAAACAAAGGTTATTTGAATTCAATCTAATATGATAAAACAAATATAACTAAAATAATCAAGTTTTTACTTTTGATACAAATACAATCACTAAATTATTATTGTGTTTTTTTTTAGAAAAAAGTGTTATTGTATTAAGTGTAGTTAGGAATTTAACATAAATGTATTAATAAATTTAGTATAAATAATTAATATTTTTTATTGATTGACATGTATAATTAGTATTATAATTGATAATATCATTATATATATAATTATGTACATATATATATATATATATATATATATTTTCAAACGGGTTGATAGGTGTCGAGTCTGTGCAATAATAAAAACCTGCTCAACTAAAGTTAATTTTTGTAGTAGTGATAAGTAGGGTCGAATCCACAGGGACTGGGAGAGTAATTGTTTCTTTTCAAATTCACAGTGACTAGGGGGTGTTTTTGTATCAAGGGGTGACAATTAGATAAATTCAAATAAAATTCAAGAAACTACTAAAAATTAAATAACAATTTACTAAAGTCAAATGAATGATAACTAAGGCTCTAGCCAAGAAATAACTTCAGCAATGGTTCTCCTAATTGATCATCGATACAAAGCCAATTCCAATTATTTACTAATAAATATGTTATAATTGCCAAACAAGCTATAACAGTCAACCTCTCCTTACTGTGTCGGTGATTAAAGTACGCCCGTTAATCACTGCTCTAATTAAGAAATAATCCTAGGTACGCCCGTAAGATTTAATTCCCCAATTGCCTTACGTATTAGAGGGGCCCTTTTCTAACGAAATAACGCACTACCAAGGTTATTTCAGATTAGCCCACGTATTCCCCTGACATAAATCTACTCGTGCCAGTTGTCACTAATTCAAGGCAATTAAACAATTACGGATTTAATGCCCTAATTGACAATAGATTATCAAGTTAACTAATTATCCGGATCCAAGACAATCAATTAATTAAATAATCATAAGTACTGTAATCAAGGAATATGCGAATACCAATAAATAAAAGGAAAAGATAAAATTAAATCGATCTCACAATTTTTAAGCGAACCAGAGCTTCCGTTGTCTCTTGACTAGACAAAGGGGTTTAATTCATTGTTGATGAGAAAAACCCATACAAAACTGAAGCAAGAATCGCTGCCATTGTCTGCGTTTAGGAAAGCTCAATTCGTCTGAACAAATGAAAGGGAAACGAAAGTCACAGAGTCTGATGGATTCTTTCTATTGCTCCTGACATAACAGGGAGCTTTATTACTCAAAGCCACGAAGGAAAAGTCAAACGGAAAGCTAAGCTAAAGGTCCTAATTACGAAGAAGGAAAAACTACTAGAGAAAAGCCAAAAAGCTAATGCTAGTCCTCTGCCCTCTCAATTCCCATTCTAATTGCTACTTTATGATACCTCTGTGCAGCGGCCCACACCAGGAAAAGGAAAACTTCGGCCAAATTGCCCAAAAAGGGCTTGCGTCTCTTTTGTTTCCAAAATGCCCCTATATGCCTTTCATTTGAATTCTTTCCTGAGACTATCAAATTGGCCTTGGTTGTGGTATTTTCATTCTACTCCCTGAAATAAATGCAAATTACGAAAAATGAGTTGAATCTAATAATTAATCCACATCAGATCAGGTAATAGAGGAAATTAATAATAAAATAAATAATAAAATTGCAATCTATCAATTCCCCCCACACCTAAACCATGCTTGTCCTTAAGCATAAGAACATTAAACAAACACCAATATTTGACAATGGCTATTGCTCTATCTACCATATTGCCAAGATACCATGGAAAATATATATCAAGCATCAGTGATCAAAATCCAAAAAAAACATCACCCCGATTAGCTTCTAAACCACAAACTCCTTCAATTTCAAATTAACTAATCTAAGAAAAAGGAATGGCGCATAACATTTATCAGCAAATTGTCCAAATATTAACCAAAATCTCTATATTAAGTCCATAAATCGGCAAGCTGACCTCTAACACATATTAACACAACCTGCACTTTTTTATTTTTCATGTTTTCTAATTTTTCTTTTTTTTTCTTTTTGTCTTTCTCTTCTTTTTTTTTTTAAGATAGTACAAAAGACTTAGTCTCTAACCATTGGAGCCTTTTGACGCGAACTCCGACATTTTTCAGATGAAGGAGCCCGGTTACTCAGCTCCTATCGCTATACGACCACGTATTCATAGAAATTACTACTTTTTGACGCGAGAATCGACACTTTAGGTGAAGACCCCCGATTACTCAGTAGTAACTAATAGCGGAGTACAGTCAACCTTATTTATAGCCACATAGCACAGTAACGCAAAATAACATCGCTAAAAATAGGAGCAGCTAGCCTCGTTATTGCCAAACATGAAGAATTAGAGTCAATATTGGACCAATTCACATGAAAATGCCAACAGTCATTCCCTATGCTTAGAAAAGTTAACAAAGAAATCAAAAGAGTCAAGCAGTCATCGATATTCACCAAAGAAATGTTTTGGACTCAACCACATTAACTCGATACACTTTTATTATTAAAACTTGGCAAGAGTAGATTTAGAGTCAACAATCCAACATCAAACTTTGGCATTCACATGAGAGCTCATCACTAGAAAGAAAAAAAATGACTGAACGAAAATAAACAAATAACAAACTAAAAATAAAGGAAAAACATCTAAAAACTAAAAACTAGAAAAAAAAAAACTAGAACCATAACTGATCAACTGATCCCCCCATACCTAAATGACATATTGCCCTCAATGTGAAAAATAAGCAGGAATATTAAGAAGAGGGGCAACGGGACTCCCCTGGTGTGAGCGGGGTTAGAACGGCGAGCGAGGCGGGAATGGAGGTGTGAGACCTGCATGAAGCATAAGCGCGGCCAAATTCTGCGCCATGTCGCCACGGTGACGTCGATATGGCCCACCCGAGCCGTCAGATTCTGGATCTGCATCCGGAGTTGGTGCCAATCAGCATCTGAGGCCATCGATGAGGGTGGTGGAAAGGAGAAGGAGGGGCCAGCAGTGTCCTCGGTCGACCCAGGAAACGACGAGGGCCCCGATCGTGTAGAAGGGTGCGTACCCGGAGCTTGAACCGGTCGCGAAGGGGCAAACTGGTAGTAACCATTGGGCAAGCGACAGACGACCCCCATCTTTTCCAAGCAGTTCTCATCCAGATACTCCATCTCGAAAGCCAAATATAAGTCGTGGTCCTCAAGATTAAGAACTCCCAACTGCACCGCCAAGTGTGTGATGTACGACCCGAGTAATAACCAATGATAACCCTAATGATGCCACATAACTCACTTCCACCCGACAGAGCAGTTGAATGCTACCAATATTAACACTGTCTTCAATCGTCACAGAAAACCCCAACAAATGGTTCCAATATGACAGTCAATCGCACAATTTCAACCAACCCAAAAGACTTAGCAAATTCAAGAGAGAATATTCCAACCAGTACCACTGGTGCAAATCATAGTAAATGAAACCTCATGACTGCCAAAACCAAGCAGTACCAAACAAAATCAGAAATTGGAAATTGACCTTCAAATACCTCCACTGTAGTCCAAATGAAGAAAGTGGAAGTGCTGGAGACTGATGTCCTGCGTTCGGGGCGTGAGGAGAGAGAAGAGGGAGTGAGCTAGGCGGAGCTCAGGCGTGCGGCGATGGTGGAGCTGGGTCGAAGCTTGCGACATGCGCAAAGGGCGACAGCGGAGGGCTGGAGCTGCGACGGAGAGAGAGAGGTTTAGAGGGAGAAAGAGAGGCGGCGCTTGGTGACGGGTGTGGTTGCCGCTAGGAAGCCGTGCGAATAGAGGCCGGTGGCAGGCAGTCACGACGTTGGCCCGCGGTGTTCGGTTGCTGTGGGGAGAGTGGCGGACGGCGAGTGAGAGCACGCAGATAGGGAGAGAGACAGCGGTGCGCTGCTGGTTGGCTTGCCACGCGCGAGGTCGAGCGGCGGCTTGGGCTGGCAGCAGCTGCTTGGGAAGCGGGCGGCGCAGGCCCGATGGTGGTGTTGGTGAGATCACCGGCAGAATTGATGGCGGCGCACGATGCCGCGGACGGAAAAGGTGGCGGCGGGGAGGGCTAGGAGGTTCGGTTGACAGATAGGAAGAAACAGCGGAGAAGAAAGAAAGAAAAGAGAAAGAAAGAAGAAGAAACAAAGGAAAGAAAAAGAAGAAAAAGGGAGAAAGAAAAGAAAGAAAAAAGAAAAGAGAAATAAAAAAAATAAAATAGTTTTTGTTCTCTTTTTTTTTCTTTTTTCATTTTTAGTTTTTTTTTTGAATTCGAATAGAGGAAATAAAAAATTATAGCAAAACAGAAAGAGTTTTTTTTCTTCTTCTAATATATTATCCCTTTTTAAATTAATTTTAATTAAATTTTTTTGATTTAATATAAATAAATTTTTTTTCATTTTTTTGTTTTAAATATTATTATTACAAAACTCATCTTTGAAATTCAAAATTAGAGACTAACAGGAAATTGAAAGCCGTCGTCGAGTTTTGAATACTTACCTTTCTCGCGAATGTGACGCGGGCACGTCCAGAAGGCAAGAACCCTTCTAACCATGAGCTCCTCATACGATATGACGCGGGCACGTAAAAAAGGCAAGAACCCTTCTGACCGTGAGCTCTCCAGACGACATGATGCGGGCGTGTTATGTCAGAGAGAGACACCTATGAATCGTCAAAAATGAAAATTGAACCGCGAAATCAGTCAAATTCAAGGAAAACATATTTAAACTATCACACAAAACCAAACAAATAATTAAAAGAGATTGGGTTGCCTCCCAATGAGCGCCTTTCTTTACTGTCTTTGGCTAGACATGGCAAAGTGTTACAAATTAGGACACAGTGGTGTATTTAGACGTATTGTCTCCACTTCTCCACTTGAAAAACCTTCGTAATAATGTTTGAGACGGTGTTCATTCACCACAAATTTATTGTCTGTCTTAGCACTCTGGATTTCAACTGCATCATATGGAAAGACGTGAGTAATAATAAAAGGTCCAATCCAATGGGAACGTAACTTACTTGGGAAGAGTTTAAGCCTTGATTGGTATAGAAGAACTTTCTGACCAACTTCAAAGGTTTTTCTAGAGATTTGTTGGTCATGAAATGCTTGGCTCCTCTCCTTGTAAATTAGTGCATTCTCATACGCTTCGTTCCGAATCTCCTCCAATTCTTGTAAACCCAACTTCCGTTGAGCACCGACCTCTTCTAGATTCATGTTACACTGTTTAATCGCCCAAAAATCTTTGTACTCGAACTCCACTGGAAGGTGACATGGCTTCCCAAATACCAATCGGTGCGGTGACATCCCTATGGGGGTCTTGTATGCCGTCCGATAGGCCCAAAGTGCATCTTCCAACCGTTGACTCCAGTCCTTCCTATCGGGGCGCACCATTTTCTCCAAGATGGACTTAATTTTCCTATTCGACACCTCCGCTTGACCATTAGTCTGAGGGTGGTACGACGTTGAGACCCTGTGGAGTACACCGTACTTGCTAAACAGCGCGGTTATGGTCTTATTGCAGAAATGCGTCCTCCTGTCACTAACAATTGCCCTTGGCATCCCAAAACGCACAAAAATATTAGACCTGATAAAATCTATAACTACCTTCGAATCATTAGTCCGAATGGCCTTAGCCTCTACCCATTGAGATACATAATCGACTACCAACAAAATATATATAAAATCAAATGAAGTAGGAAAATGCCCCATGAAATCTATACCCCAGACATAAAAAATTTCGATAAAAATCAACTGGACTTGGGGCATATGATCTCTATGGGCTATATTGCCTACCCATTGATAGCGATCACACGACTTACAAAACACATACGCATATTTAAACAAAGAAGGCCAATAGAACCCACTTTCTAATACCTTATGAGCAGTTTTCTTGGGTCCAAAATGACCTCCACAGGCAAAAGTGTGACAAAAAGTTAAAATTGATTGAAATTCAGCCTCACTTACATATCGCCTCATCATTTGATCAGCGCACCTCTTCCACAAGTACGGGTCATCCCAAATGAAGTACTTGGTATCGCTCTTCAATTTATCCCTCTTCGATTTTGGGCAACTTGCAGGAAAATTACCTGTTACTAGATAATTGACTAAATCGGCATACCAAGACAATTGAGAGTTTAGAGAAAATAAATGCTCTTCAAGGAATGCATCCTTCAATGGCTCGCTCTCCTCCACAATTGGTATGCGACTCAAATGTTTGGCTACTAGATTCTCTGAGTCTCTTTTATCCCTTATCTCCAGATCAAATTCCTATAGTAGCAATATCCACCTGATGAGCCTCGGTTTCGCATCCTTTTTGGTCATTAGGTACCTTAGAGCTGCATGATCAGAAAATACAATAACTTTAGCACCCAATAAATATGACCTAAACTTTACTAAGGCGAAAATAACAGCGAGAAGCTCCTTCTCAGTGGTGGAGAAATTCAATTGGGTTCCATTCAAGGATCGAGATGCATAGTAGATGACGTGAGCTGCTTTTCCCACTCTTTGCCCCAATACAGCCCCTATAGCATAATCACTGGCATCGCACATCATCTCGAATGGTAAACTCCAGTCAGGGGGTTGGATGATCGGGGGTGAGGTCAATAGCTCTTTCAATTTATCGAAAGCTTTCTCACATTTGCCATCCAACTCAGAAGCTACATCTTTTTGTAAAAACTGGAATAACGGGGCTCCAATCTTTGAAAAATTCTTGATGAATCTTCGATAAAAACCTGCATGTCCAAGAAAAGAGCGTACCTCCACACTCATAGGGTAAGGTAAAGCAGATATAATATCTATTTTCGCCCTGTCAACCTCGATACCTTTAGAAGACACAATCACTACAAGAAAATTGTTCATAAGTGACAACACAAAGTCATCACAGAACATACAAATATTGTCACAAATACCTTTTATTGACGACTTTTTGATCGTCACAAAGTCGTCACTAAATCCCAGTCGGTAAAAGTAAATAGTGACGACCTAAAATGTCGTCACTAAATAGTTCTCATTAGTGACGACTTTAAGTAGAGCATTTTTGACAAAAGATCAAGTCGTCAATAAAACACTTCCAGATTGTCGTCACTAATGACAACTATTTAGTGACGACCTGAAATGTCATCACTAAATAGTTGTCATTAGTGACAACAATCCGGAAGTGTTTTATTGACGAGTTGAACTTTTGTCAAAAATGCTCTACTTAAGGTCGTCACTAAAAAGCACCGAAAGCCATTGTATATAACTATTTTACTGACAACAATTGTCGTCACAAATGTAGCTTAGATTTAGTGACAGTCTCTGTTGTGACAAGGAGTTTTTATTTTCTATTTTGTGACAACTTTTTTTTGTCATTAGATAATTTCTCAATAGCTTAATAGTCATAATTTGGCTTGTAATCATTGCTAAATCATTGATTTTAAACAAACCATACAAATAAACATGAACGATTGATAACCAAAAGTATTTGCATTAGATTACATGGTAATAATATAGCATTCTCAAATGCCAAATTCAAGTGTACATTACCCAATTAATGCCTACAAAAATAACATTTGTTCAAAATATCACTTGTACATAAGGTACATTTACAAAAGCAATTACAATTTAAGAAATTGAAGAACATCTAAATTAACCACTCCATGAGCAAAAGGCAATTTTGTCTTCAACATTCTTCAACCATAACCATAGATATCTTCCAAAAGCTAGTATGAATAGCATTTATCTGTCATAAAAGAGTAAAAGAAGTAGGTAAGGGGAGGAGTACAATAATAAAGAACAAGTAATGAGACTTAGATTATTAAGACAAAAATTACAATTCATTAAGAACCTCATATAATTTGGGCCCACATATTACAACACTAGCAAGAAGTTAGAAATCACAGTCCAATCTATACAAATACAACACTGCATAAGCTCAACTAAAGAGCTCTCTAAAACAGTTTTTTTTTTATTTTCTTTCTTCTTCTTTAAATAGCTCAACTTATTGAACAATTAAATTGGACTCCCACAGTAATTATTGTTTAATCTTTATGCTTTTGGTTGTTTATATATTAAAACACAGAAAGCAACTTATTGTACGAGGTGTGAATACAGGAGGTACTAGCCCTCTTTGATTTTAGGAGTTTATGCTTCATAAATCATGAAGGAAACGATGCCTCTGTAGGATTAAACTGTGCAAAGAGAATGAGCTATTTGCCTCACAATGTGAAAGTGAAGACCATCTAAACTGGTGAAACCAATCAAAGTTCACAAACGCCCCCTTTGCATTATATTCATTTCTTTCAAGTCACTACATAGGCAAAAAGAAGATTGCTATCCATGCATGGTCTGTCGCTTGTACTTGGAAATAATATACTATTGCAGATGAACAATCAGATTTTTACCTCTCCATTGATAAACTAACAGCACTATATACATGATACCTAGATATTTCCCAAAGAATAAGTTCAGATAACAATGATGCATAACATCAGCTCCAAAAAATGCTATTACCATATTGTTGGTAATATGTCTAGTTAAACTAACCTAAGAGGATCTCCACAAGAATAACCGGTAAATCAGAAATATGTACTGTTACAAGCACATATTCCAGAAGATAACCATTTAGCACATGTACAAATCTTATGCACAAGGAACCTGATGAACGAAGCATAACCTATTTCCTTTTTTTCTTTTTTAGCTTATTTTAATCATTACTTCTCTCACTTCTCAAAGGTCATCCTCAATTTTCCTTACCATTCTAAATACGGCCAGATCTGCTTCCAAAAAATTTCTGATCTTTTATATAACAATACGATACAACAATCAATGAGTATGCGTCCAAACACAAAAGTTTCGCATACAGCTAGTCTTCCAATAATGTGTAAATCACGTAAGAAAGTTTCCTACTTGTGGTATAAGAGTTAAAAAGGTTCACTTGAATGCGTAATATCAAAATGTATTCAACCAACTACAAAAGGATTAAGTTAGACTGGATTCCCTCAAGGTTTGCCAGGTACTCTTTCTTGGACCCAAAAATGCAAACTCAACACTAAACATTCCATTTTTTCTTTCAACATAAGATGAAACAGCAATTTATGTGCAAAAACTCAGTGAGCAGAGAGGAAAACAGCAATAAGAATGCAGCAGCTTTTTGCTTCTTTCATTTTAGCTTAGATATATGCATGCCAAACAGTTCAAAAAACCAAACATGCTTGATTTATGTAACTTTGGATCAACAACATGTAACCCCAAGCATCATTTTCCGAATAGCATCAGATCAAAAGACAAACCCGAATAGCAGGTAGTGAAACAAACCCGAATGGCAGAAATCTAGCCAATCTCAATGACATATATGATATTCAAATCAAATTTTCACAATCATCAACCAGACTCAAATGCGTGAACTTGGGACAGGGAGAGGAAGAAATAAAATGCAGCTACATGATATGAACATCCACTTCTAACTCAACCACTTTCGAGAAAGCATATCAAAGTCCGGACATGTCACCAAAACAGAATCACCCAACAAACTCTCCACCCATTTTATTTTATTAGCAGTCGTGTAGCTCAGCTGAACCACACTCCAAGCAAACAACAAAAACTGGACACTTGAAGTTAATCAACCCCCAAAAATCCATCGAAAACACAGGCATTCAATCCAAAATTTGGTTATTCGGACAAACAAAAAACCAACCGAATGTTCATCATTTATTTTTTCACACGTAAAAATGCAGACCAGTTATCTTTCAATTAGAAAACTCAGTTGGGCATTTCATCGAACAGGTTAGGGGCATTAGAAACTTCACTACTTCCTTACTCAATTGAAGCTATAATTGGCCCCAAAATTTTCAGCAAACCCAAAATTTCAGTCCAATCAACATCCAGAAAAAGCCATGAACAATTGACATGAAATTTGAAACAAAAAACTAACAGCAAACATGGCATGTTCATCGGCAGACATGCTCCGAAAACTTTCAGAGTTTGTATTCGAATGAAAAAACTGAAATGTAAAGGAGAAGATTAACTTACAGTGATCTCTCACGGTGGAGGTTCGTGGATGACAGTGGCGGATTCCGACGGAATGTGGCGGCTCCGCCTGGTCTTTCTCCCTCTAGTTTTTCCTTCGCTTTCGTTTCTGCTCCAACCGACAACTTCCTCCCTCTCTCACTCCTTACTGCCGCCTCCCTTTCCTTATCCTCTGTTTTTCGGCTTTTTCCTCTGTTTTTCTGCTTCCCCAAACCTCAGCCGAAGCTCCCTCTATCTCTGTTTCTTCCTTTCAGCCCCTAGCTCTCCCTTGGTTTCTTTTCCTACGTTTCATTTTTGCGCTTTCCTGTTCTCTCCTCTAGCCCTTTCTCTCTTTTGTCCGTTTTTTCTTAGCTCTATCTGTCGCCCCCTCCTCTTAGCTTACTCCTCTCTCCTCTGAAACCTTCCCTCTCTGATTTTTTGTTTTTCTTTCTTTTCAGCTCGCCGTAGCTTTCCTTTTTCCTCTTTTTTGTTTCCTACCCTTAGCAGCCGTCCGCCGCCACTCTCTCTGTTTTCCTCAACCTCCCGAAGCTTTCTTCCCCCTTTTTCTTTTCTGTTTCTTTCTTTCCCTTTGTTTTTCCTCTAGCCTCAGACCAAGCTCCCCTCTCTAATTGTTCTTTTTCCTCTCGCCCGTTGTTCCCTTCAGCTCCCTCTAGTTCCTCCTGTCTTTCTTTTTCCTCTTCTCAGCCGAAGCCTTTTTCCCCCATTTTTCTTGCTCTCTCTGTCATCAGACCGCCCCCCCAACCTTCATCAGATCTCCCTTGAAGCTCTTTCAATCTCTCGGCTCTCTCTCACTCCAGTCTTAGCCGCCGCCAGGAGTTTTCTTGCTCTCCCCGTTGTTGTTTTTGTTTCCTCCCTTCTTCCCGTGAAATCAATTTTCCAACCAATTTCTTCTGGCTCTCCATCAATCTCTCGAAGCCAGGAAAATGGGTTCCCCTTCTTCCTCTATCCCACGAAGCCCTCTCTGCCTTTTCTTTAGCTTTTTCCATTTTTTTTTCTTTCCCCCAACCGTAGCTCTCTATCCCACGGAGCCAGAAAGTTTGTGTTGCTCAAGTGTTCCGTTGCTTTAACTCAGACCAAGTGTTCCGTTGCTTTTGTTTTCGGATGCTTTGGATATTGTTTTTGTTGCGCGGCACTTTCACTATGATTTGATCAAAATTTTGACTTCACTCATTTTCCCTCCATTTGATACCAAAAATCATGTTTTTTTCTGGATTTGTAATATGGTTTGAACCATAGATTTTAATGCTATAGTATTATTCTTTATTTTTTAGCAAAAAATAAAAATTTTCATCAACATAGGTGGCAAAATTTGTTAATTTCATATAATTGAAAATGTACTTTTATAATTTGCTAATATTTTATACTAATTTCTTACAATTGCAGCACTAAAGAACATCATGTAATGGAAAATAATTAAACTCTTATATGGTTATAACATAGTTTCAATAAAAATAATCATTTTCCCAACATTTGAGACCAATCATCATGCTATTTTTATTTTTAATTTGGTTTAAAGCATAGATTTTATTGCTATAGTATTATTCTTTATTTTTTAGTACAAAAACACAAATTTTAATCAATATAGGTGGCAAAATTTGTTAATTACATATAAGTGAAAATATACTTTTATAATTTGCAAATATTTTAGCCCTGTAATTTTTTATAATTGCAGCACTAAAGTACATCATTAATTGAAAATAACGAAAGTCAAATTCTATGGTTATAACAGACTTTCATTAAAAATAATCAAATGCTATTAATAAGACATTATTGTTAAGTCAAAATCAAAGAAAATTTAGTGATGACATAATGTTATCACTAATTTATTCAAGATTATAATGACAAGAAAAGTCGTCACTAATTAAATTGCTAGTTTTTAATATTGTCAATTGCTAGTTTTTAATACTTTTGTGAAAATATTGATAATGGTTGAGAAAATTTTGTTACATTACTGCAAGTGATAAATGTACTTTTGTTCTTTTTCAAACATTTATTTTAATGTTTAATTTTGTTTAAAACTATTGTACTAGTATAGATTTGCAAGACAAAACTTAAGTTCTCAATAGTTAAAAAATTCATTACAGAAAAAACACAAAGTAATAGTTGCAAAATGTGTATAAATTACAGATATTTTAATGTGTATAAATTACAGTTTATTTTAATGTTTAATTTTGGTTTGAAACTATTTTACTAGTATAGATTTGCAAGACATAGATTTATGGGTAATTTCTTTTTTTTTTTTTGCTTTCACATATTTAATTTATGTTAAATACAAAACCTACCAGTTTCCCTTTCATAAAAATATTAGTGCAACACTTTTTGAATTTTACTTACAAACATTTATGTATTTAACATAAATTAAATGATTCAGAGTGAAATGCCCATAAAGAGCAGAATATTTGTTCATGTAATGGAGGAAACCCACAAAGAGTTGGTACTTTATGGGCCATTTCTTTTTAAAAAAAAATTTAATTTATGTTGAAAAGATAACCTGCCAGTTTTCGTTTTGTAAGAAATCAGTGTAATACTTTTTGAATTTTACTTACAAATATTTATAAATTTATCTTAAATTATATGTTTGAGAGTAAAATGCCCATAAAAAGTTGGTACTTTGAATAGATAATGCTTATTTGCCCATAAACTACACTCCCTGAAGGCTATTTTGTTAATTACTTTATAGTACTTTGTTACTCCTTTACTAATACTACTTGGCATGTAGTACAAAGGATAAATCTGGCATAAATTTCTTATTCCATTGATAAAAAAAACCTGCTTGCCTTATAACTATTGTAATGAAAGATATATCTTTAGAGTTCATAACAAATTATTACTTAAATTTAAGAAAATTATAAAATATTTATGCATAGTTTATCAAGATACCATTCGCAATTTCCTAATAAAAAAATAGGGGCTAAATTGTAAAAGCTAGGGTGCCATAATAGAAATAATAAAATTGGTGTATTACATATGGGGGTTAAATTGCAAAAGTTAGAGTGCCATAGTAGAATTAATGAAATTGGTGAATTACATATGGGGCTAAATTACAAAAGTTAGGGAGTAATAATAGAATTAAAGAAATCGGTGTACTACATATAGGGCTAAATTGTAAAAGTTAAGGTATCATAATGGAATCAATGGAATTTTTTACAACATTTGGGGTTAAATTACAAAAGTTAGGGTGGCACAGTAGAATTAATGAAAGTGACTTAGAAATAAGTACTTTAAACAGTGACGATTAATTCTTGTCACTAAATCCGAATCGGTAGAGTGACAGTGACGATATTAGAAGTTGTCACTATATAGATCATTTTAGTGACAACTTTTTCAAGGTCGTCACTAAAGACTTAGTTGCTTTGAGCAATTATGACAACTCTCCTTGTCGTCACTAAACAACCACGTTTTGTGACGACTTTTGTCGTTACTAAAAAATGTTATCACTAATGACCATATTTCTTGCGGTGTAGTTTGTGACGAAAATAACGGGTCGTCACTAAACATTTAGTTGCTTTGATGCAATTGTGACAACTTTAGGTGTCGCGACTAAAGAAGCTCCTTTTGTGACAACTTATTGTCATCACTACAAAATGTTGTCACTAGTAACTTTTTTTTTAGTGATCAGTGACGACAACAAAAACTCGTCCGTAAATAGGCCAAGCAATAGTGATGATGCTCTTAATGCCGTCACTATTGTGTGTTCTAAACACTCCCGCGCTCTTGCTAAATGTTGGCGGGAATTTACTAGTGACAACTTTTCTAATTCGTCACAAATGAGTTGGCTCCCATTAGAGGTTTGTGACGAGTTAGAAAGTCGTTAATAAAGGATCCACTTTTGTGACAACTTTTTTTCGTCACAGAGAAAAGTTGTCACTGATGACCAATTTTCTTGTAGTGAATGTGACCCAGAACTATCCCATGTTCAACCATAAAATGACATTTTTCCAATTAAGCACGAGATTAGTCTCTATACATCTTAACAAGATCAATTTCAAGTTATCTAGACATGTATCAAAATTATCATCATACACACTGAAATTGTCCATGAAAATCTCAATTATTTTCTCAACATATTCAGAAAAGATACTTACCATACATCTCTGAAAAGTTGCAGGTGCATTGCACAACCCGAATGGTATCCGTCTATATGCGAAGGTCCCGAATGGGCATGTAAAGGTCATCTTCTCTTGATCCTCTAGTGCAATGGCAATCTGAAAATACCCTGAAAATCCATCCAAGAAACAATAGTAAGCCCTACAAGCTAAGCGTTCAACCATTTGGTCAATGAAAGGGAGAGGAAAATGGTCCTTTTTGGTGACGGCATTTAGCCTACGGTAGTCAATATACTGCCTCCATCCAGTGGGTTTGCGCACTGGTATGAGCTCACTCGTTTGGTTGGCCTCCACCGTCACTTCTACTTTCTTTGGGACTATTTGGACCGGACTCACCCAGGGGCTATCTGATATTGTAAAGATGATCCCCACATCTAGTAATTTCAAAATTTCTTTCTTCACCACTTCCATCATGAGGGGGTTGAGCCTCTTTTGAGCTTGCCGTACAGATTTGGCATTTTCTTCCAACCTTATTCGATGCATGCAAATGAACGGGTTTATCCCCTTAATGTCTACGATGGTCCAACCTATTACCTCTTTATGCTCTCTAAGGACTCGGATCAGCTTCTCTTCCTGGGTTTTTGAGAGTGCAGCTGAGATAATCACTGGGAATGTTTCGTTGTCGCCCAGATACGCATATTTCAAGTGCTTCAGCAGGGGTTTCAACTTCAGCGCAGGTGCTTGCACTACAGATGGTAATACCCTTTGGTAAGGTTCGGGAATGAAAATAGATGAAATTTCATACCTTTTTGTTGTGGTTGGCAACGAGTGTAGTGCCCCAAATATAAGGTTAATCCCAATTTTATTGTATGCACATACATAAAGTGTAACTTCATCACTATTCAAACGTAAAATCTATATCTAATACTTTTATCCCTTGCGGAACTAGTGGGTGGAAGAGAGTTACTTCTTTTACTTAGTTTAGGGGTGTAAACGAATACCCTAGTATTCAAACTTGTTTGATTATTTTAATGAATTTAAAAGTTTGTTCAAGTTTGGCTTGTTTATTTACGAACCGAGTTTGAATGAGCATTTTATCGAGTTTGAATATTATTGAACATAAAACACTGTTTAAATTTGGATTGAATAGTTGGTGAATCGAACTCGAATGAGTTCTTACCAAACCGAGTTCGATTCGAGTATTGAGTAGTTTGATTTATTTTTCAATTCAATCCTAACATAGTTATAAGATCAACAATGAAAGTTAGACATTTTGTTGCAATTGACGCTGAAAATAACAAATGTTTCGAGTAACTGCCCTTGTTACATATCTCAATTTCAGATCAATTCTTTGTTTTATTTTGCCTAGACATAATCTATGCCCTTAGCACTAGTTTGTACATAATTTGATATCAAGCTACAATATTTACCAATTTTAGTGGTTTTATGCCAAAGATGACGTGATTTATTGATTAAAATTGAGACCCAAAACTTTGAGGTTTCAAAGTTTAAAATTTAATAATATTAATTTAAAATTTACAAATAATTATAATTTTATAGATTAATCGTCTATACACTAATAGTGCATTCACTATTATCGTTGGATGTATGATAACTAATCTGATTTTGAATTTGAAACTAAATTTTACATGTGTGTCATTCATCTAATGGTGATATTATATACATTATCAGTGCATATAAAGTTAATCCCAATTTTATTGTATGCACATACATAAAATGTAACTTCATCACTATTCATATGTAAAATCTATATCTAGTACTTCTATCTCTTGCAGAGCTAGTGGGCGGAAGAGAGGTACTCCCTTAACTTAGTTTAGGGGTATAAACAAACACCCTAGTGTTCAAACTTGTTTTGATTATCTTAATGAGTTTGAAAATTTGTTCAAACTTGACTTGTTTATATGTGAACTGAATTTGAATGAGCATTTTATCGAATTTAAATGTCATCGAACGTAGAACGCTGTTCAAATTTGGGATGAATAGTTGGTGAACCAAATTCCAATGAACTCTTACCAAGCTAAATTCGATTTGAGTATCGAGTAGTTTGGTTCATTTTTCAATTCTAATTTATTTATAAGATCAACAATGAGAGTTAGACATTTTGTTGCAATTGATGCTCAAAATAATAAATGTTTCGAGTAACTGCTTTTGTTACATATCTTAGTTTCATCTCAATTCTTTGTTTTATTTTGCCTAGACATAATCTATGCCCTTAGCACTAGTTTGTACATAATTTGAGATCAAGCTACCATCCCTTACTAAAAAAAAAAAGAAAGAAAGAAAAGATTTGACTAACAGGTGCCAAATGGGTACCCCTTAAGAAGGGCTTCAGGTGTGCTTTCATATAATAAATTGGGTATAATTTAAATGTATTAACGATTACCTACTAGACATCTATTAGAAAATTTTGAATTATTATTATTTTTTGTTTAAGCTTTTTTTTTTTTTAACCTGTCATCTCACCTCAATTCTTTCCCAATTTCCACCCACCACTACCCAGGTCCAAGATTTAAATCTTGGAACTAGCAGTAAAATCCAATGGGCCTTGGTCGCTGATGGTGAGTTTCTCATTTCCTTCTCCATATTTCAGGCCCAACATTTGCTAAACCAAAATCATATATATGAACAAACCAGTACCCACCATTATTATTTGCCAAATCCTTGCCAAAATTGTTTTTCAGTAAATATAATCTTTTACCTTGCATGTTCATAGCTAAAAATTTCCTTAACAAAATGGCTGAATTGTTTTCTAAATATTGATCAATTACTCAAAATAACTTCTTGGTGTCAAATATGATTTCAGTACGGAAAATATTTCATCTACAAGAATACATGGATTGCGAGAGAAAATCATGTTGTCCCAATTACCCAAACAAATGTATTCTTTAAAAATGCATTTGTTTTAATGCTGGTTTGATGATTTTTTCCCTCAACTTATTGAAAATTGTACATACTACGCTGACACATGTCAAACATAGGGAATAAAGTGATTAAACTATAAACTTTGTGAAGCAGATATTTTATGATACAGTCAATGCATCGGATATACAGGGAGATGAATGGGTTGGGTTGTATAGGAGGATAAAGTAGAAGTAAGAGATTTTGGGTTCGAAATCTACCATTTACATTTAAAAAAAATGAAAATCATTGTGAAACAAGAATTAGGTGCTGCTGCTGTTGTTCCTCTTTCAAAATATAATGCACACTTGCCTATACGATTATGTTCATGCATGAGTTGGTGTATACGAAAAAACTTTACAAGTACGTGTAACAAGTTATTGAAGTATACACAAAATTATGCATACGAAAACTTTAGACTGTACCTGCACCAAGTCCCTGATATACAAATATGCTCCTGCCTTAACATATTGACTAGTGCAATGATTTTAATGAGTTTGCAACTAGAACGTCTTCTTTCCCAAATTGGAAGTTTCAACTAGTAAAGTCCAGACCCAAATCTCATGGCCTAGACGATCAACAACATTATTGCCTCAATTGTTTACCTATTTTTTAAGTGTTACCTCAAGATCCTCCAGTCATTAGACACTAGGATCTAGATAATTGTCTCCACCCTTAACATACTAAGCAGTGCATTGATTTTCATGAGTTTGTAGCTTGTTCCTAAAACGGGAACCTTTAATGATATGCCGGGAACCAAATCTCATGGCCTCATTGTTTAGCACTTTTATGGGCGTTAATCTCCCCCGAGATCCACAACTCAGTGGACAATGGGCAGCGATGGCGTGCTGAGTTACTTATCCTTATCCTCCTATTTGTATATCTATTTATTCTGCACTGTTGGTGGATAATAAATTGTAGACCAGTTCTAATTTCTTGACCAAAATGAGGAAAACTTCATTCTTCCTAAGGCTATGTTTACAAATGGATCCCGGGCCTCTTCAATTGTCAGTCATTAGTAGACGAAATAATATAGTATACGCTAACACAAATAAATATAGACGATAAGACAGTAACGTGTGAAAATACAAGAAATAGTAGTTACCAACCAACCTGATCTGCGTACATCTACATATAACATGTAATCCACCATAGCCACCTTCCCTATTGTCCCAATTGCCATATGGCTTTGCATTATGGCATTTCTCCTTTTTCCCTCTGCTTTCTTCTCCTATTACTGCTTATCAGCACTCCATCCATAGCCAAAACATCTTTCCGGCCCAAACATGGTTCGCCGTTACGGGTCGCGGTTGTGGTTGTTTCACCCGTTGCAGCATATCGGTTATATTTCTAATGATACACATACTATAGCACATAAAATTTCCAAAACTTTTGGAAAAAATTACTAAAAATAGAAAATATCCTAAAGGGCATAATTTGAAAAAAATATCCAAGTCGACTCCAGTCGATTTGAATAGTTTGGTCGATTCCATATATTACGGATTTGAATTGGTTAATATCAGTCGCGTCAGAGCGAGTCTCCACGGATATAAAGTTATCCACGATTCGGGGATCGATATCATATTAATCCCCTCCGTTCCGATATTGACTTGACTGAGATGACTAACGATAGCACTTATCCTCCCCGTGACCAAAGACTCCTCCGCACTTCAGTACACCACCCTTATTCACCAAAGGACACCCCTAGTCCTCGTAAAACTAACTGCTGATCTAGGTGGAGAATCGGTATGGGTGGGTTGTGATTTGTGAAGAAGGCTACAAAAACTCATCTTATAAGAGTGTGAACTGCCACTCAGCCCATAGTATTCTGGTTAGATCTATTGCTTGTGGAGATAGCTGCTTTGTGAGTGGTCCTTCATAGTACTGCACATTTCCGGTTAATTTGGTCAACGGAACTTCCTACAGCGGTGGTGAGGCTGCTGAAGATGTTCTCTCAAGTCAATCCACCACAGGGCAATCTGTTTCGGTTCCACCCTTTGTCTTCACTTGTGTGCCTACATGGTTTCTTGGGAATAATCTATGTTGGTACTAGACCAAATTAACCATATAAGTAATAGTAATTTCTCTGGTAAAATTTAACAAAGAAATTAACAAAATCTCATACCTCAATATTGCATTAAATAAATGCAAATAATTGGTACCATCAAAAGTTATTTTGGCATGGGTTGATGCGCGAACTAAATCTTAAAATTATTGGATGAACAGCTTCTGATCTTCAATCCGACTACCTTGAATTGACAGCTACTAAAAAGTTCGGTAGGGTTGAGGCGCGTAGAACGCTCTCTTTAAGACGATACGCGCCCCTACGGTATTTTTTAAACTGATGCAGAAGGTCTAGCACGCCGTCTCCAGGATACAACAGCCCAACTCTATAGTTGTTGCTTCCCTTTGATCTGCACAACCAAGAGAAGCAGAAGCTTCCCAATATCTTACTTTGCCCAAAGAAAATAGAATGAGGGAGAAAGAAATGAGTGTGAGAAAAATAGTATCTAGAATGATATTTTGTTGAGAGAGGTGTGTGTCAAATTCTTTGGAGAATTTCACTATTTATAGGCTACAAAACCTTAAGAAAAGGAAATCCAATGTGTAACGGTTTTTTCATATTAAATTGTAGTTAATTGGTAGAATTTGTAACCTAATAATTGGTAGAATTTGTAACCTAAAAATTAATTCACATTTGAATGGCTTATAATGACTCAATAATTTCTCATTTGAACAAATAATTCATTTGTAACTCTAATTCAAATAATTGTACAATAACTCCATTCAAAATGCATTGTAACTCCCACAATTATAATTCCCATAACTCCCAAATAAATTATTATAACTCCTTGTAAAGATTTGGTCAAGGAAAAAGTTAAGATTTTATTAAAATACACCAACAATCTAGCTAGAGGAGTTGAAGGAATGGCAGGGTTGGGAAGAAGCTTAGTTTCTCTTCCAAAGCAATTAACTCAGACTTCTAGTTTCCAAAGGAAATTTGCTATTTGTTTAAGCTCTTCGGTCAAAGCCAGTGGCTTCATAGTTTTCGGTGATTTGCCCAATAATCTTATGCTTTCCCATACCATTGATATCTCCAAGTCTTTGATTTACGTACGCCCCATTGCTCTCGAATCCAATTCGTACGCGATATGGTGGACAGAGAGTTTTCTCTGACTACTTAATTGGGGTGAAATCTATCAGAGTCAGTGGTAAAGCAGTGCCATTGAATGCAACATTTCTGTCCTTCGACAATGATGGCAATGGAGGAACTAAAAGCAGCACAGTTGATCCTTATACTGTCTGAGAGACTTCCATTCCATTTACATGGCTGTGAAAGCAGCTTTCATTAGAGAACTTCCCCCTAGTGTCACTGGAGTGACCCCAGTGGCACCTTTTGAGGCATGCTTCAGAGGCATTCCTAGCTTGAAAGTCGGTCCACAGGTACCTCCAATTGATCTTGTGCTCCATAAGAAAAGTGTGCAGTGGAGGATTTCTGGTGCAAACTTGATGGTTTTGGATGTCATGCGTCTTGGTTTCGTGGATTATGCTCGTTCTGCTTCTTTGCCGAAGACCTCAATTGTCATTGGCGCGCATCCGATTGAGGACAACTTACTACAGTTTGATCTCCCAAGATCAAAGGGTAGCCTTTAGCTCTTCACTTTTGTTCCACAAAGCAACATACTACATCTCATGTTTGATATACTCGAGTCTATGAACTTTCTGCCATGGATAGAGTTCCTCCTTCAATTGGAAATCAAGGAAGTGGGAAAAAAAAATCAAGGAAGTGGAGCTCCAGGAAAGTTTAGATTAGTTAGAATTCACGGGTCTACGAAGGATGGGGTAGGGTTAGGAGCGTTTTCAATATGATTTCTTCATTGATTTGTACTTGTTCCTGATAAATGCTTTTCTCAGTTCTGAATATATAATAAAGCCATCAAAATAATAACTAATTTAAGAATCAGACTCCAGTATTTTTTTTTTACACCAGTATATTTCCTAGTCTCATTTCCCAAAATCAGAAATCCCCTTCCCCCTTCCCCACCCACCCCCGAGAGCAGATCCTCTGTCCAATATTTTGTGTCCAATTTTCTGTCCAATGTGAGACTACGTAGTTTTATTTATTATATCTGTTGATGTGGCAATTAAAAATAAGTGGCTGTTTGGCTGCCTTATACTTCTTTTTATTTTTTGGATTTCCTTTGTTTACACAACTTTATTACAATTCCCATTTTTTTTAAATATTCTTTTGTATTTGAAATCCTTGATACTTTGTTTTAAAAAAGATGAGAATCGTAACAAAGTTGTGTAAACAAAGGAAATCCAAAAAAGAAGAAAGAAAAAGAAGTATAAGGCAGCCAAACAGCCACCTATTTTTAGTTGCCACATCAGCAGATATAATAAATGAAACTACGTAGTTTCATATTGGACAGGAAATTGGACGCAAAAAATTGGACAGAGGATCTGCTCTCCCCCCCCCCCCCCCCCTCTTCCCCTCAAGTTTCAGAACTTGTTGCATGCATGCACAACTGTGAAGCTTTTAATGTTGCACCAACTTACATGGTTTATAGAGTAATTAAGAAAGCTTACGAGTGGAAAATTTGCCGTGGGAAAGGAGGCTAATCCAATCATCATCATTAGCTAGACTGAAAGGTACCTAATTTAGGAGCTTCTAAGTCCTGACCCTTTTCCTAGAAGTGGCTGCTAAATGCGGTTTTGATAGACCAGTACACCCTAATCCGATTTACGCATCTCCAGCGTACTTGGGAAGTCTCGCTCAAATTGGCCATTTCTAATTTAGAACCTTTTTTTTTTTTTTTTTAATAATTTGTGTTGGGGGCAGGGGGGCTGGGATGGGGGTAAGCAGTTATTTGGAGACTTTGTCACATGGCTATTGAATCTTTTTTTAACAAGATTCATTTATTCGTCATATTCTCATAGTTAATAATTAATCTCGTTTATCTTTCTATACCACCTTTTCATTAGTTTCATTTATTTTTACTAATTTCTTAGTTTCATTTAATTGTCATACTCATGGTTTCTTTATATTCATATTAGGCATGATTTCATGCTCCTCCCTTAGGTTTGTGATAATTTCATTTGTCTCCTTTAAAGTTTTGAATATTACACGTAACTCTTCTATTTTAAATATCAATATAACAAAGTCAGTCCACTTATCCAAGAAATCACATAAGATGCAGAAAACATTTCCTTTCCCAAAGTATAAATCCTTTGCGTACTGATCATAAAATCAATTGCACTCATAGAAAGGACTTGAAAAATGCAGTACAAAAGAGTGGAAAAGAAGCTAGTGTCCATTTTGAACAGGTTGCACGGACAATTTTACTCTTAAATTGCTTCAGGACGAAAAACTCATTAAAGTGTTTGGGATTAAGGATGGCCACGGAGAAAATGCATGTGCTTATACCAATGGAGGCTGTTTTCGGGACAAGTGTTGCCCTGGTTGTGAGTGTTTGAGGTTTCTGTTTCGTTGTGTTGGCACCTGTTGAACGCAGATCCAATGCAACTGCTGGATTTCTTGGCCAGCAAACTCTTCCTGCTGCGAAGCTTATTGTCAATCTTTTTGCTGTTATTTCTTTGAAAATAATAAGCACTAAGCAGAACATTTTGGGTATCTGTGGGCTTTTCGAATGCTGCCATTAGTGGTGGAGATTATTGTGTGAGTTTGTTTTGTGTGTTCAGCAAAAAAAAAAAAAAAAAAGTTAATACAAATGATGGTAATATGCAGTACCAATCTGCTTGTAATGACAATCGAAATGATGCTGCATTCGTTGTATTTATTATATAAATCTCTTATTGTGGATACAACCCTTCTTCTCTAGATTTTTTCATTGTTAGCTACAGATTGTTTCATTTTCTAGGAGAGGGCTCTTATAATTTTCTCCGCTGTTAAGTTCAGCATTTGAATCGTGCATCTAGCAGTTGAGTGTGAGAGGGATGCGGGGAAGGGGAAGGGGAGGGTAAAAAGAAAAACTTTAAGACAAAATTGTCTTTTTCTTTTTTGTATTGTTTTCTAAAATTTTTAAGCAATTTCATTATTAACAACCCACCTCCCCCCCCCTCCCCAAGAAAAAAAGAGGTCATTGCCCTAACATTTAGGCGTGCTCATACGCGTGCACATATACATAGGTTTATATAGAATGAGCTTTTTGTGGGCACAACAATTTTTAACATGAAATGATATTTTCTTATCATAAATTAAACAAAGACATTAAGATGAAAGCCGTTGATTGTATTCTGAGTTATGAACAAAAGTTTTTGCTTGCAAAATGTTCAACTAACGTTTTTGGTAAATATACAACTTTAGATCATATCTATACATCTAATAAAATAGTTCAATGTGTGCTCGTATAAACGTGAATATTCTGTTTTGAACCCCCTGTTAGTGTATTTTAATAAAATTCAAATTTATTTGATCAAAATTTACAAGGACTTGTAATGCAATTTAATTTGAGAGTTATGGAGGTTACAAATCTTAATGTTAGGAGCTATAATATATATATATATATATATATATATATATATATATATATATATATATTTTAAATAGAGTTGTAATACACTTAAAAGTAGATGTTGTGAATAGGAGTTATATTTCATTTGGTCAAATGAGTTACATTTCTTATAATTTCAAATGGAAGAAGCATTAAATCATCCTTTGTGGATGCTATCGAATTGAGTCGAGTCGAGTCCAAATATCATTATACTTGAGCTCAACTCAATATACAGGAAGGATTCTCAAGTTTGAGTGAGTAGTATTACTGGAGCCTGATGTATTTCTCACAGAACTCGAACTCGACTCGCATGGGGCTCGAGCGAATCGAGTTAACGCGTGCCTTATTGAGCTCGAGCTAGGAAGGTTTGGGATTTCATTTTGCTTGACAATTTTTGAGCAAAAAAACATTATCACCCTTCAAAAAATTTCATATGATTTGAAACAATTCGTAAATTCAACTACTCTTATAGGCATAAGGGTAATTTCTTAATAATAATATATTAAAGAATTAAAATTAAAAAACTCGATAAGGTGCGACGAGCCTTTGAGCCCTATTACGGTCAAATTGACCTATGTCCAGGGATGGAGAAGACGTAGAATTTCACGTGAAAAAGAGATTACAGAAGTCCCCAAAACACCTAATACTAAAGTACAAGAGAGTCTAAAATATTTTTACTACAAAAATGCTTAATGACCCAATGAGTCCACTAAAACTCTCTTATTTTTGTGCACTTAAGGAAAAGACTTCCTTGTACAAAAACCAATGTGGGAGAAAGCCACACATATCACTATCTTATCCATTGAGCATTCTTTTTGATGAATATATATCAAGTTGTGGTGCATTATTCTATGTGTTTTAAGGGAATATTTCAAGGTTAAGGAAGGAATTTTGTGTAAATTAGGTGGATACTATATATAAGGGTAAAGTTGAATGATTTTAGAATTTGATGTAATTTGCACAATGTCGTGGTTGCAATTGCTCAAGTTTCAACTCTAAGTAACCTATTAGAATTGGTAAAATTTTGCTTTTGTACAATTTAATAGTTTGTTGTTTATCATTGCCAAGTTTCCTTCTTTCAAGTATTGTCTACCCATGTGAATTGACATGCAGAGTTGCCAAACTTTCTTCTTTCAAGATTGATAGCCACTTACTTGATGAGCAGAATTGGTCGAAATTGATATGATCACAATGGCCAAGTATCGATATGGCTGATGTCGATTTGCATGACAATGTCGATATGCCGGCTACTCATGACAATGTCGATTTTGCGACGAAATTGATCTACTCATAACTAAAGGTGGAAAGACTCCTAGATGCTTTTGATGGTCTTTAGGAAGTTGCTACTGATATATCTTCTGAAGAAGGTGATATAGAAGTTGATGATATAAACCTCTCTCATTAGTAATTGTTCTTCTCCTGATAATATATTCCTGAGGTTAGTACTTTTACTTCACCTTTGTCTACTACTAATTTCAATACAACTATTTGATATGTACTGTCTAATAGATCTAATTGTGGCAAAGTCACAAAACGCTATTCTCCTGAAACTCGTGTAAAACAGTTTATTTTTCAAATAGTTTAATATACTGTGAATATTTATAAAATCTCAAAACTGCTTTATCACACCTTATTTTTTTCGTGTAAGCGAGAAAATTCGAACCCAAAACCTCTCACTTACATTCCCTCCCCCCGTACCACCCAACCCATCCCTCCCCCCTTTATCACACCTTACTTATTCTGCAACTTTATCTAACAGTTTGAAAAATTCCAAGCTCAAAGAACTTTATCACACTTCAAATTTTAAAGGAAACTATTTAACAATCAGGGCAACCTGATGCACTGCGTCTGGCCCAACACTATTTGTAACTAAAACACTAGATAAATAGTACTAATTGGCTGCTTAGTTTTGTCAGGTTATGTGACCATATAATTAAATTCATTAGAGATGACAAAACTATTCAGGAACAAATTTATCCAGAAATCTTATCCGGAACGTGTTTCTTGTGATCATGCCAGTGAAATTATTGCCATCTACCCTTTCATTGAGCACTATATATATACACTTCTACATGCAAAAGTTTATGCACTCAAAATCTCACAGCAAATGGCTTTTAACCAGTCTTTCTTCCTTGTTCTTGTGCTCCTTGCATCTAGTTAGTCTCTCACACTTATTTTCTTAACCATCAGTATAAATGAGTTATTACTAGATAGCCTTTATAGAGTATTAATACTACTAGTAGAACTGAATTACCATCCATTACTAGCTAATTAACTACTAAGATTTTTTTGCTTTCTTGCTTTTGTAGGTGTGGTGTTGGGGAAAGCTGAAGCTGGGGAAGCTATAGGAACCACCAATGCTGTCAAAACTACTGCATCAAGAAAACTGCTGCCCATTGGAGCACAGCTTATAGAAATTCTTGGAGTTGAAGTTGATGATGGTCTGGGACAGAGCTGTAAACATACCGGGGAATCCTGCTTGTTAACGAACTGTTGTTCTGGCTGTGTCTGTATGTTTCCTGAGTACAGGTGTTACAATAGCTGCTGAATTATGCTAAAGCTCTAAGCATTTAAGGGAACAATTAGCAAATTGTTCTCGCAGCTGTAACATAAATAAATGGAAGTGTGGTTCTACTGTAGTATGTTGTCTCCTGCTATTGAAAAAATTATATGGTAAATGTTAACGGGCT
Organism: Coffea arabica; assembly: GCF_036785885.1. NCBI lineage: Eukaryota > Viridiplantae > Streptophyta > Magnoliopsida > Gentianales > Rubiaceae > Coffea > Coffea arabica. The sequence continues at coordinate 40,984,237 of NC_092314.1, read as the reverse complement.
GTTGTGCTAGCTGTGTCTGTTTGTGGCCTGAGTACAAGTGTTCTCGTAGCTGCTGAATCATGCTAAAGCTCCAAGCATTTAAGGGAACAATTATCAAATTGTTCTTGCTGTAACATGAATAAATGGAAGCGTGGTTCTAGTGTAGTATGTTATCTCCTGCTATTGAATAAATTGTGGTAATTATGGATTTTCAGTTGGAAATCCATTGCTGTTTGGACTTTTCATGGTAATGGATTTTTGAGTTAAAACTCCTTGCAGTTTGGAATTCCTTTCGGATGTCACGTATTTTGTCTAATAAAATTAATTTTGCTGGATATAATTACCAGGATGGAGAAAATAACTTCTTATCATATTTTGGCACGTTCAATAAGCATGTTTAGGGGTGATGCTAAACCAAGTAGCTCGACTCCAACTTGCGAGCTACTTGGTCAAATGTTCAAATCGAGCTCGCATTGATCGAGTTAGACCTTGAGTTCGAGCTACTCATTTGACCTCGCGAGTCAAACTCAAGTTCCAAATTCTTTTACCTAAAGGCTTAAAATACCCAATTGACGTTTTTATAATATATTTTTTAATTCCTTATATTTATTATTGTGAAATGTCAATTACATCATTTATTTAAAATTGTACATAAAATATTAATTTTTATTAGGTGAGATCAATTAGAGTCGAATAGGTTCGATTAAGTTCGATTAGACTCAAATAGACTTGATTGAATTTGATTAGATTCGATTAGAAATAATTGAACTCAATCTCTATTAAGGTAAACTGAAGTGGTGCACGCATGCATAGCCAAAACACACTGGACGAGATGAAGAAAATCTACACGAATTAAACCAACAGTTTAATTTTTGGTGATTTGACAAGCAACCTCGAATATTGAGTTGAGGAATTTACATTGAGGGCAGATTCTAAAGAAGAAAGAATGAAATCCTTCTAAAATTTTGCAAAGCTCGAACATTACCCGTAATGTATCCTGTCAAGGACAATTTTCAACTTAATTACCGGATCATGTACCACTTGATTTAAAATGGTCATTGCAGAAATGTAATATACTTCCAGAATTTCTTGAAAATCGTGACGTTTGAGTAGCAAAAAAAAAAAATTTTTTTTTGGTTGAAATATGACATTGTATGGTAATTCATTTTTCAAAAATACATTAGTACGAATTATTGACCTGGTAAAGAATAAGTAATCCTCCTGGCTAAGGTTTACAATAATAAAGGGCTCCAAAAAATGCAGTGAAGTCTTGAGTCTGATGAAGGTCATATGACTCAGTATTGACCCCACGGAACCTAGCCCAATAATATAAAAGGGAATCGGACTTGTTTGCCATTTTTTGTCCCAATTATTCTTCCTCCTACGACAAATAAAAGCCGAGATGCTGCAGATTTTAAGTGTCTTAATTCTATGATACGGTTTGAGTGTCGTGTATGAAGATCATTGACAATATAAAATTGAGTGCAGATTTCTTTTTTCCAATTCAGATTGAGACTGGATTTGTGAAATTCACGTTGCCAATCAATAGTTAGATATAATTAGTTTGACTTTTATGATACCGAAAGCTGATCTATTGTGCGTCCCCCTGTGAGTGTGTGTGTGTTTTTTTTTGCTTTTTGATAAGGGATTTTTTCTTTCCTTTTTTTTTTTGAGTGATCTGGTAACAAATCATTATGGTAGCATAGATTTATTTCAATGTAGAAAAAAAAAAATATCTTAGACATGGAAGTCGACTTGTGAATGTGGTTGCGCACCTACTTTAAACTGGTCCTAATGTTTCGGTCAAAACAAATCTAGTTGCCAAAGTTCGTGAATTTAGGTAAATTTAGGACAATTAGTAAAAATGAAACAATGATTAACAGTCAATATCAAATTGTCGTTAGTTATTAACTTTGACTTTACTCTTGTGTTCCCTAATGTTTTGATTTTGAATAATTATTTTTTTAATTTTTAAATAGTGATATTAAGAATTTTAGAATGAATTGAGATGCAAATTAGAATGAAATAGCATTAAGTGGGAAATAAAAATTCTAATCAAACTTTTTTCTTCTTTTTTATTTTTATTTCATTTATTCATACTAATAATAAACCATATGTTTCTTTTCTTTTGTATAGTTAATTTCAAATTTGTTATAATGTATGTACATTATTGTTTCTCACTATTAATTAAAACACTTTATATTCACACAACATGATCGTAGCCTAATTAGGATATCTTTGTTAAATAAGTTACAATTAAAGATAATATACCAATAATAAATAAAATATAAAGTAGTGGAAGAAAAGGAGAATTCTAGTTTTATAATTTAATTTTATTATAGTTATTATTATGAAAATTACTGCATGTTTTATACATGCAGGCCTCAAATTATTATAGTTATCTATTGTACTTATAAAAAACTAGTGAAGATAAGTATCATTCTCAAGTAATTCTAGGAATTCTTAAGAAAACTATCCTTTATTTTTTGTTGTCCTTCCTAGCAATGTAAAACTAACGTTCCATTATTGTAGTTTTGAAGTATTTATTTTAATATTTATGTACCTTGATAATCATTTAATGGTTCATATAATGTGTATAAAATATCAACTTCATTTCAAACTCAGTTGATAATATTTATCGACCTTGATAACCTTTTGAAATGCCAAAAAAACAACAAAGATCAACTTAATTTACGAAAAGTAAATATTCCTTATATTTAAAATGGATATTTAATTAATATTTAACGTGGATATTAATAGTAAGAAACAATATATGTGTGTGTGTGTGATATTTCTTATTGTTATAATCCATTGATAATGAGTTTTATTACATTTATTTAGTGGTTGGCCTTACTTGGACTCCACAAATCAAAAGAGAAGGAATTCAGAAATAAACATGCAAAGACAAATCCACATTGAAATTAAGGTGAAGAACTTGTCGGTAGAGGTGGGAGGCTGATTCCGGCGACAATAATGGAAGCTTATTCCCCCACTCTTTTTTTTTTTTTTTTTCAAACCAAGAAAGTTGTAACCTTTTGAGTTAACTTTCCAATGCTCAAGAATCATCTAATTTGGATTCTATAGGCTAATAAATGACCAAAATAGTCTTGACTAGTAAATCTTCTGTTTCAACTTTTGACAGCAAATTTGCCCAACTATATTTCAAATTTATGACTAGGAAAACTCATGAACGGTACTTCAATATCTCATAAGAAATGTAGCCTTATGTCTTAGTTTCAAAATGATTTAAGAATCACTTCAATCCAATACTTGTAGTTCAAGATATAGCTAAAATACTAAAAGATGTCAAATCTATCAAACCTTCCTTCTTTTGCACTTGAATGCTTTTTACACTTTGAATTTTTTACACTTCACTCTTCCTTCTTTCTTCCTTTTTCTTTTCCTTTTTTTTATTGTTTTTCTTTTTTTTTTTCTGGGTTTTTTCTTCTTACTTTGGATAGGGCTTGAGATCCTAGAATAGGGGTGGCAATGGGGCGGGGGACACCTCCCCCAACCCCCGCCCCGTTGCATTTTAATTCCCCCCGCCCCACCCCGCTTCCCCCGCGGAGTTAAAAAAATTTTATTATATAATTTCATTATAATTAAATTTGAGCAAATAATCAAATACTAAAATATCAACACATCACCAAATTATTATTCATTGTAACTTCACAATTGAAACTCATACAAATAATTAAACAAAGGTTATTTGAATTCAATCTAATATGATAAAACAATTATAACTAAAATAATCAAGTTTTTACTTTTGATACAAATACAATCACTAATTTATTATTGTGTTTGTTTTTAGAAAAAAGTGTTATTGTATTAAGTGTAGTTAGGAATTTAACATAAATGTATTAATAAATTTAGTATAAATAATTAATATTTTTTATTGATAGACATGTATAATTAGTATTATAATTGATAATATCATTATATATATAATTATGTACATATATATATATATATATATTTTTTTTTTCAAACGGGTTGATAGGTGTCAAGTCTGTGCAATAATAAAAACCTGCTCAACTAAAGTTAATTTTTGTAGTAGTGATAAGTAGGGTCGAATCCACAGGGATTGGGAGTAATTGTTTCTTTTCAAATTCACAGTGACTAGGGGGTGTTTTTGTATCAAGGGGTGACAATTAGATAAATTCAAATAAAATTCAAGAAACTACTAAAAATTAAATAACAATTTACTAAAGTCAAATGAATGATAACTAAGGCTCTAGCCAAGAAATAACTTCAGCAATGGTTCACCTAATTGATCATCGATACAAAGCCAATTCCAATTATTTACTAATAAATAGGTTATAATTGCCAAACAAGCGATAACAGTCAACCTCTCCTTACTGTGTCGGTGATTAAAGTACGCCCGTTAATCACTGCTCTAATTAAGAAATAATCCTAGGTACGCCCGTTAGATTTAATTCCCTAATTGCCTTACGTATTAGAGGGGCCCTTTTCTAACAAAATAACGCACTACCAGAGTTATTTCAGATTAGCCCACGTATTCCCCTGACATAAATCTACTCGTGCCAGTTGTCACTAATTCAAGGCAATTAAACAATTATGGATTTAATGCCCTAATTGACAATAGATTATCAAGTTAACTAATTATCCGGATCCAAGACAATCAATTAATTAAATAATCATAAGTACTGTAATCAAGGAATATGCGAATACCAATAAATAAAAGGAAAAGATAAAATTAAATTGATCTCACAATTTTTAAGCGAACCAGAGCTTCCGTTGTCTCTTGACTAGACAAAGGGGTTTAATTCATTGTTGATGAGAAAAACCCATACAAAACTGAAGCAAGAATCGCTGCCATTGTCTGCGTTTAGGAAAGCTCAATTCGTCTGAACAAATGAAAGGGAAACGAAAGTCACAGAGTCTGATGGATTCTTTCTATTGCTCCTGACATAACAGGGAGCTTTACTACTCAAAGCCACGAAGGAAAAGTCAAACGGAAAGCTAAGCTAAAGGTCCTAATTACGAAGAAGGAAAAACTACTAGAGAAAAGCCAAAAAGCTAATGCTAGTCCTCTGCCCTCTCAATTCCCATTCTAATTGCTACTTTATGATACCTATGTGCAGCGGCCCACACCAGGAAAAGGAAAACTTCGGCCAAATTGCCCAAAAAGGGCTTGCGTCTCTTTTGTTTCCAAAATGCCCCTATATGCCTTTCATTTGAATTCTTTCGTGATGACTATCAAATTGGCCTTGGTTGTGGTATTTTCGTTCTATTCCCTGAAATAAATGCAAATTACGAAAAATGAGTTGAATCTAATAATTAATCTACATCAGATCAGGTAATAGAGGAAATTAATAATAAAATAAATAATAAAATTGCAATCTATTAATTCCCCCCACACCTAAACCATGCTTATCCTTAAGCATAAGAACATTAAACAAACACCAATATTTGACAATGGCTATTGCTCTATCTACCATATTGCCAAGATACCACGGAAAATATATATCAAGCATCAGTGATCAAAATCCAAAAAAAACATCACCCCGATTAGCTTCTAAATCACAAACTCCTTCAATTTCAAATTAACTAATCTAAGAAAAAGGAATGGCGCATAACATTTATCAGCAAATTGTCCAAATATTAACCAAAATCTCTATATTAAGTCCATAAATCGGCAAGCTGACCTCTAACACATATTAACACAACCTGCACTTTTTTATTTTTCATGTTTTCTAATTTTTCTTTTTTTTCCTTTTTGTCTTTCTCTTTTTTTTTTTTTTAAGATAGTACAAAAGACTTAGTCTCTAACCATTGGAGCCTTTTGACGCGAACTCCGACATTTTTCAGATGAAGGAGCCCGGTTACTCAGCTCCTATCGCTATACGACCACGTATTCATAGAAATTACTACTTTTTGACGCGAGAATCGACACTTTAGGTGAAGACCCCCGATTACTCAGTAGTAACTAATAGCGAAGTACAGTCAAGCTTATTTATAGCCACATAGCACAGTAACACAAAATAACACCGCTAAAAATAGGAGCAGCTAGCCTCGTTATTGCCAAACATGAAGAATTAGAGTCAATATTGGACCAATTCACATGAAAATGCCAACAGTCATTTCCTATGCTTAGAAAAGTTAACAAAGAAATCAAAAGAGTCAAGCAGTCATCGATATTCACCAAAGAAATGTTTTGGTCTCAACCACATTAACTCGATACACTTTTATTATTAAAACTTGACAAGAGTAGATTTAGAGTCAACAATCCAACATCAAACTTTGGCATTCACATGAGAGCTCATCACTAGAAAGAAAAAAAATGACTGAACGAAAATAAACAAATAACAAACTAAAAATAAAGGAAAAACATCTAAAAACTAAAAACTAGAAAAAAAAAACTAGAACCATAACTGATCAACTGATCCCCCCATACCTAAATGACATATTACCCTCAATGTGAAAAATAAGCAGGAATATTAAGAAGAGGGGCAACGGGACTCCCCTGGTGTGAGCGGGGTTAGAACGGCGAGCGAGGCGGGAATGGAGGTGTGAGACCTGCATGAAGCATAAGCGCGGCCAAATTCTGCGCCATGTCGCCACGGTGACGTCGATATGGCCCACCCGAGCCGTCAGATTCTAGATCTGCATCCGGAGTTGGTGCCAATCAGCATCTGAGGCCATCGACGAGGGTGGTGGAAAGGAGGAGGAGGGGCCAGCAGTGTCCTCGGTCGACCCAGGAAACGACGAGGGCCCCGATCGTGTAGAAGGGTGCGTACCCGGAGCTTGAACCGGTCGCGAAGGGGCAAACTGGTAGTAACCATTGGGCAAGCGACAGACGACCCCCATCTTTTCCAAGCAGTTCTCATCCAGATACTCCATCTCGAAAGCCAAATATAAGTCGTGGTCCTCAAGATTAAGAACTTCCAACTGCACCGCCAAGTGTGTGATGTAGGGCCCGAGTAATAACCAATGATAACCCTAATGATGCCACATAACTCACTTCCACCCGACAGAGCAGTTGAATGCTACCAATATTAACACTGTCTTCAATCGTCACAGAAAACCCAACAAATGGTTCCAATATGACAGTCAATCGCACAATTTCAACCAACCCAAAAGACTTAGCAAATTCAAGAGAGAATATTCCAACCAGTACCACTGGTGCAAATCATAGTAAATGAAACCTCATGACTGCCAAAACCAAGCAGTACCAAACAAAATCAGAAATTGGAAATTGACCTTCAAATACCTCCACTGTAGTCCAAATGAAGAAAGTGGAAGTGCTGGAGACTGATGTCCTGCGTGCGGGGCGTGAGGAGAGAGAAGAGGGAGTGAGCTAGGCGGAGCTCAGGCGTGCGGCGATGGTGGAGCTGGGTCGAAGCTTGCGACATGCGCAAAGGGCGACAGCGGAGGGCTGGAGCTGCGACGGAGAGAGAGAGGTTTAGAGGGAGAAAGAGAGGCGCGCTTGGTGACGGGTGTGGTTGCCGCTAGGAAGCCGCGCGAATAGAGGCCGGTGGCGGGCAGTCACGATGTTGGCCCGCGGTGTTCGGCTGCTGTGGAGAGAGTGGCGGACGGCGAGTGAGAGCGCGCGGATAGGGAGAGAGACAGCGGTGCGCTGCTGGTTGGCTTGCCAAGTGCGAGGTCGAGCGGCGCTTGAGCTGGCAGCAGCTGCTTGGGAAGCGGGCGACGCAGGCCCGATGGTGGTGTTGGTGAGATCGCCGGCAGAATTGATGGCGGCGCACGATGCCGCGGACGGAAAAGGTGGCGGCGGGGGGGGCTAGGAGGTTCGGTTGACAGATAGGAAGAAACAGCGGAGAAGAAAGAAAGAAAAGAGAAAGAAAGAAGAAGAAACAAAGGAAAGAAAAAGAAGAAAAAGAGAGAAAGAAAAGAAAGAAAAAAGAAAAGAGAAATAAAAAAAATAAAATAGTTTTTGTTCTCTTTGTTTTTTCTTTTTTCTTTTTTTGTTTTTTTTGAATTCGAATAGAGGAAATCAAAAATTATAGCAAAACAGAAAGAGTTTTTTTTCTTCTTCTAATATATTATCCCTTTTTTAATTAATTTTAATTAAATTTTTTTGATTTAATATAAATAAATTTTTTTTTTCATTTTTTTGTTTTAAATATTATTATTACAAAACTCATCTTTGAAATTCAAAATTAGAGACTAACAGGAAATTGAAAGCCGTCGTCGAGTTTTGAATACTTACCTTTCTCGCGAATGTGACGCGGGCACGTCCAGAAGGCAAGAACCCTTCTAACCATGAGCTCCTCATACGATATGACGCGGGCACGTAAAAAAGGCAAGAACCCTTCTGACCGTGAGCTCTCCAGACGACATGATGCGGGCGCGTTATGTCAGAAAGAGACACCTATGAATCGTCAAAAATGAAAATTGAACCGCGAAATCAGTCAAATTCAACGAAAACATATTTAAACTATCACACAAAACCAAACAAATAATTAAAAGAGATTGGGTTGCCTCCTAATTAGCGCCTTTCTTTACTGTCTTTGGCTAGACATGGCAAAGTGTTACAAATTAGGACACAGTGGTGTATTTAGACGTATTGTCTCCACTTCTCCACTTGAAAAACCTTCGTAATAATGTTTGAAACGGTGTTCATTCACCACAAATTTATTGTCTGTCTTAGCACTCTGGATTTCAACTGCATCATATGGAAAGACGTGAGTAATAATAAAAGGTCCAATCCAATGGGAACGTAACTTATTTGGGAAGAGTTTAAGCCTTGATTGGTATAGAAGAACTTTCTGACCAACTTCAAAGGTTTTTCTAGAGATTTGTTGGTCATGAAATGCTTGGCTCCTCTCCTTGTAAATTAGTGCATTCTCATACGCTTCGTTCCGAATCTCCTCCAATTCTTGTAAACCCAACTTCCGTTGAGCACCGACCTCTTCTAGATTCATGTTACACTGTTTAATCGCCCAAAAATCTTTGTACTCGAGCTCCACTGGAAGGTGACATGGCTTCCCAAATACCAATCGGTGCGGTGACATCCCTATGGGGGTCTTGTATGCCGTCCGATAGGCCCAAAGTGCATCTTCCAACCGTTGACTCCAGTCCTTCCTATCGGGGCGCACCATTTTCTCCAAGATGGACTTAATTTTCCTATTCGACACCTCCGCTTGACCATTAGTCTGAGGGTGGTACGACGTTGAGACCCTGTGGAGTACACCGTACTTGCTAAACAGCGCGGTTATGGTCTTATTGCAGAAATGCGTCCTTCTGTCACTAACAATTGCCCTTGGCATCCCAAAACGCACAAAAATATTAGACCTGATAAAATCTGTAACTACCTTCGAATCATTAGTTCGAATGGCCTTAGCCTCTACCCATTGAGATACATAATCGACTACCAATAAAATATATATAAAATCAAATGAAGTAGGAAAATGCCCTATGAAATCTATACCCCAGACATAAAAAATTTCGATAAAAATCAACGGGACTTGGGGCATATGATCTCTATGGGCTATATTGCCTACCCATTGATAGCGATCACACGACTTACAAAACACATACGCATATTTAAACAAAGAAGGCCAATAGAACCCACTTTCTAATACCTTATGAGCAGTTCTCTTGGGTCCAAAATGACCTCCACAGGAAAAAGTGTGATAAAAAGTTAAAATTGATTGAAATTCAGCCTCACTTACATATCGCCTCATCATTTGATCAGCGCACCTCTTCCACAAGTACGGGTCATCCCAAATGAAGTACTTGGTATCGCTCTTCAATTTATCCCTCTTCGATTTTGGGCAACTTGCAGGAAAATTACCTGTTACTAGATAATTGACTAAATCGGCATACCAAGACAATTGAGAGTTTAGAGAAAATAAATGCTCTTCAGGGAATGCATCCTTCAATGGCTCGCTCTCCTCCACAATTGGTATGCGACTCAATTGTTTGGCTACTAGATTCTCTGAGTCTCTTTTATCCCTTATCTCCAGATCAAATTCCTATAGTAGCAATATCCACCTGATGAGCCTCGGTTTCGCATCCTTTTTGGTCATTAGGTACCTTAGAGCTGCATGATCAGAAAATACAATAACTTTAGCACCCAATAAATATGACCTAAACTTTATTAAGGCGAAAATAACAGCGAGAAGCTCCTTCTCAGTGGTGGAGAAATTCAATTGGGTTCCGTTCAAGGATCGAGATGCATAGTAGATGACGTGAGCTGCTTTTCCCACTCTTTGCCCCAATACAGCCCCTACAGCATAATCACTGGCATCGCACATGATCTCGAATGGTAAACTCCAGTCAGGGGGTTGGATGATCGGGGGTGAGGTCAATAGCTCTTTCAATTTATCGAAAGCTTTCTCACATTTGCTATCAAACTCAGAAGCTACATCTTTTTGTAAAAACTGGAATAACGGGGCTCCAATCTTTGAAAAATTCTTGATGAATCTTCGATAAAAACCTGCATGTCCAAGAAAAGAGCGTACCTCCACACTCATAGGGTAAGGTAAAGCAGATATAATATCTATTTTCGCCCTATCAACCTCGATACCTTTAGAAGACACAATGTGACCCAGAACTATCCCATGTTCAACCATAAAATGACATTTTTCCAATTAAGCACGAGATTAGTCTCTATACATCTTAACAAGATCAATTTCAAGTTATCTAGACATGTATCAAAATTATCATCATACACACTGAAATTGTCCATGAAAATCTCAATTATTTTCTCAACATATTCAGAAAAGATACTTACCATACATCTCTGAAAAGTTGCAGGTGCATTGCACAACCCGAATGGTATCCGTCTATATGCGAAGGTCCCGAATGGGCATGTAAAGGTCATCTTCTCTTGATCCTCTAGTGCAATGGCAATCTGAAAATACCCTGAAAATCCATCCAAGAAACAATAGTAAGCCTTACAAGCTAAGCGTTCAACCATTTGGTCAATGAAAGGGAGAGGAAAATGGTCCTTTTTGGTGACAGCATTTAGCCTACGGTAGTCAATATACTGCCTCCATCCAGTGGGTTTGCGCACTGGTATGAGCTCACTCGTTTGGTTGGCCTCCACCGTCACTTCTACTTTCTTTGGGACTATTTGGACCGGACTCACCCAGGGGCTATCTGATATTGTAAAGATGATCCCCACATCTAGTAATTTCAAAATTTCTTTCTTCACCACTTCCATCATGAGGGGGTTGACCCTCTTTTGAGCTTGCCGTACAGATTTGGCGTTTTCTTCCAACCTTATTCGATGCATGCAAATGAACGGGTTTATCCCCTTAATGTCTACGATGGTCCAACCTATTACTTCTTTATGCTCTCTAAGGACTCGGATCAACTTCTCTTCCTGGGTTTTTGAGAGTACAGCTGAGATAATCACTGGGAATGTTTCGTTGTCGCCTAGATACGCATATTTCAAGTGCTTCAGCAGGGGTTTCAACTTCAGCGCAGGTGCTTGCACTACAGATGGTAATACCCTTTGGTAAGATTCGGGAATGAAAATAGATGAAATTTCATACCTTTTTGTTGTGGTTGGCAACGAGTGTAGTGCCCCTATTGTGCATTTCAAATCTTCACTCCACTCCACCTCAAGAGTTGTCTCCAACTCGAGGTGTTTAGTTAATGCAACCTCCAACTCATCCCTGCCAATAGTTTCAAACACTTCCTGCACCGCAGGATCAATAGCACTCACAGAAAAAACAGAGCTAAAGTTAGAGTTTGAGGGATATTTCATAGTATCAAAGATATTGAAATGCACAATTTTTCCATCAAACTCCATGGATAAGGTACCCTTATTAACATCAATTTTTGTTTGTACTGTACTAAAAAAGGGTCTACCTAATAACAAAGGTGAGGGATCGGGGGAGTGATCATCATCCATATCAAGTACATAAAAATCAGCTGGAAACAGCAAATCATTAATTTTTACCAACACATCTTCAACTAACCCATCAGGATATGCATTAGTTCGGTCAGCTAATTGAATGATTATTCCAGTTTCTTTTAATGGACCTATGTTCAGAGAAGTATAGATAGACTTAGGCATTACATTAATTGACGTCTCTAAGTTCAACATGGCCTTCCTAATCACAGTGTTGCCTATCCTACAGGGGATAATAAACATACCTGAGTCCGTACATTTCAGTGGGAGTTTCCTCTGCAGGACCGCTGACACATTCTCCTCAACAATGACTCTTTCATCTCCCCCTAGCCTCCTGCGATTGACGCACAAGTCTCTCAAAAACTTTGCGTACTTCGGCACCTGTTTAATTGCGTTTAACAGGGGGATATTGATCTCTACCTTGCGGAACACCTCCAGGATCTCCTTCTCCTTATCCTGCTTCTTCGATTTCTCCAATCTACTAGGAAAAGATGGCGAGTTAGTTTTAACTGTAATGACTGGGTTTGGAAGTACCTTTGGATTTGTACCATCGCTGCCCTTCCTCTCAAGCTCATTTTCAATCCTTTTCTCATCCTTGTCCTTAGGGATTACAGGCTCAAGCCCCTGAATTTCCTTCCCGCTCTTTAGGGTCATCGCGCTTACGTTCTACGGGTTCAATTTAGGCTGAGATGACAATTTCCCTTGAACTTGAGACTCCAAACGGTTGATCGTGATGGCCATTTGATTTACTTGAGTTTGCAGTGACTGCATTTGTCCCAGTTGATTCCTCATGCTCTGCAGGTCTGAATCCGTCTTTTGTTGATTCGCAAGTAATTGCTTCATCATCTCCTCCATGGACGGACTTGAGCTCGGTGGCGGAGGTGGTCGGGGTTGGTACTACTGCTGGTACCCTTGTTGTCTATTCGGCACAAAGTTGGACTGCCTGTTCCCTCCATAGCTGAGGTTGGGATGGTCCCTCCATCCCGGATTATACGTATTTGAGTACGGGTCATAGGCCTTTCTTGGCGCGGGCGCGTGACCAGCCATGTTCACTTGATCTGCACTTTTCTCTTGAATCATTGGGCACATCTCTGTGGAGTGACCCATACCACTACAATTCTGCACACCTTGGCTTGAGATGCATTTCCTACAGCCAGTTGCCTAACAAAAGAAGTCAACTCAGTCAGCTGTTGTTGGATAGAGGATGTCTCTACCTCATTCACCTTGCGTATCGGGACATCCTCCCTCGTACCAAATTGCTGCAAATTCTCCGTCATTCCTTCAATTAGCTCTCACGCTGCTCGAGGGGTCTTATTCACCAGTGCTCCTCCACTTGTAGCATTAATTATACTCTTGTCTCTGAAGAGTAGCCCCTCATAAAAATATTGTATGAGCAACTGCTCACTTATTTGGTGCTGGGGGCACTTGATGTACAACTTCTTGAACCGCTCCCAGTAGTCGTAAAGCGACTCCTCTGGGTGCTGCTTGATATCACAGATCTCCTTTTTTAGACTTGCAGCTCGAGATGTGGGAAAGTACTTGTTTAAGAACTTTTTTTTAGTTGGTCCCACGTGGTAATACTACATGGAGGTAGGTAGTACAACCAATCTTTTACCGAATCCTTCAAGGAGAAAGGGAATGTTCTTATTTTAATCTATTCTTCTGTGATCCCCGGGGGCGTCATACTGTTGCACATGACATCAAACTCCTGCAAGTGCTTATAAGGCTCCTCACCTGGTAAACCATAAAAAGATGGTAAAAGATGAATTAGATCAGATTTTAATTCGAATGGATTGTTATCATTTAAAGTTGGAAAAGTGATGCACAAAGGTTACTGATTTAAATTAGGAGCAGCCAACTCCCTTAATATTCGTGCATTAGCCATAGCGACTTCCTCTTGATCAAAGTCACTCGAAGTGTCACCAAACGAATCTGTTGGGTCAACTTCTGGCTCAGGACTTTGAGATGCAGCACTTGAGTGCTCTTCTCTGAGTTGCCTGGTCTCTTTTCTTGTTCTACATGCAGTTTTCTCTATCTCGGGATCAAAAATTAATTCACCTATGCGAGAAGAACGAGACATACACTCGAAAAGCATCAGAAAATTAGAACAAAAAAGAATTTAAAAAGAAACAAATAATTAACGCCAGTCCCAGGCAAGGGCGCCAAAAATTGACAGGTGTCGAGCCTGTACAATAATTAAAACCTGTTCAACTAAAGTTAATTTTTGTAGTAGTGATAAACAGGGTCGAATCCACAGGGATTGGGAGTAACTGTTTTTTTTCAAATTTACAGTGACCAGGGGGCGTTTTTGTATCAAGGGGTGACAATTAAATAAATTCAAATAAAATCCAAGAAACTACTAAAAATTAAATAACAATTTACTAAAGTCAAATTAATGATAACTAAGGTTCTAGCCAAGAAATAACTTCAGCAATGGTTTACCTAATTGATCATCGATACAAAGCCAATTCCAATTATTTACTAATAAATAGGTTATAACTGCCAAACAAGCGATGACAGTCAACCTCTTCTTACTGTGTCAGTGATTAAGGTACGCCCGTTAATCACTGCTCTAATTGAGAAATAATCCTAAGTACACCCGTAAGATTTAATTCCCCAATTGCCTTACGTATTAGAGGAGCTCTATTTTAACCAAATAACACACTACCAGGGTTATTTCAGATTAGCCCGCGTATTCCCCTGACACAAATCTACTTGTGCCAGTTGTCGCTAATTCAAGGCAATTAAACAATTACGGATTTAATGCCCTAATTGACAATAGATTATCAAGTTAACTAATTATCCGATCCAAGACAATCAATTATTTAAATAATCATAAGTACTGCAATCAAGGAATATGCGAATACCAATAAATAAAAGGAAAAGATAAAATTAAATCGATCTCACAATTTTTAGGCGAACCAGAGCCTCCGTTGTCTCTTGACTAGACAAAGGGGTTTAGCTCATTGTTGATGAGGATAACCCATACAAAACTGAAGCAAGAATCGCTGCCATTGTCTGCATTTAGGAAAACTCAATTCGTCTGAACAAATGAAAGGGAAACGAAAGTCACAGAGTCTGATGGAATCTTTTTATTGCTCCTGACATAACAGGGAGCATTACTACTCAAAGCCACGAAGGAAAAGTCAAACGGAAAGCTAAGCTAAAGGTCCTAATTACGAAGAAGGAAAAACTACTAGAGAAAAGCCAAAAAGCTAATGCTAGTCCTTTGCCCTCTCAATTCCCATTCTAATTGCTACTTTATGATGCCTCTGTGCGGCGGCCCACACCAGGAAAAGGAAAACTTCGGTGAAATTGCCTAAAAAGGGCTTGCGTCTCTTTTGTTCCCAAAATGCCCCTGTATGCCTTTCATTTGAATTCTTTCCTAATGACTGTCAAATTGGCCTTGGTTGTGGTATTTTCGTTCTACTCCTTGAAATAAATGCAAATTATGAAAAATGAGTAGAATCTAATAATTCATCCACATCAAATCAGGTAATAGAGGAAATTAATAATAAAATAAATAATAAAATTGCAACCTATCACGGGTGGCGGGCCGGGGGGTGTGGCGGGAGTATACTCCCCCGCCCCCGCCCCATTTGTAAATGGGGGGAAAAAATTCCCCCCGCCCCCGCCCCAATGACCCCCCACGAGGCGGGTGCTCGCCCCCATTGCCATCCCTATTCTAGAATAAAACTATTCAAAGGATTTTGAGGGGTAAGTTTATGGAAGTTTTATGGTGGAAAGTGGTGATGGATATTGGCCATTAGTTTAGCAAGCTGGATTTGAAGAAAAAGAAAACTCGAAGAAGTGGAAAGAGAAATGATTTGGCTAGGAAAGACAACCCACCTTTTAGAATTGTATTGACTCCTCAATTTATAGTTTTCTCAAATTTAAAAATTTTTTTTAAAACAAAGTGCCATTAAGCCCCTCAATTGATTATATATTTTTTTAAATCCTGTAAAGATTTACACCTCTTGCAAGTGACATAACTACTTTTTTTTTTCAACAAACGTTAGATATCATTTTATATATATTCACTTGATACTACAAGGGCTAAATTACAAAAGAAAGACTCAGCCCTCCAGTCATTGTCGGCTGCCTCTACTAGCCAAGTTGGGAAGTTATTTTCCCAATCAATGTCATTAACTAGCCTTGTTGCAAATTTTGTAGCCTATGACTTCCTATATTAGCTGATCTAGGTACAAAAGAAACTGTGCAATGTGCAAAACCTTTCATTAGGCCCTCAATGTCTTCCCAAATGGTTGGTATATGATCATCCTGTACATTGTTGCTGAATAGCATGTCAACTGCGGCTTTACAATCTGATAGCACTTCTATCTTTCCCCAACCTGCTTGTCTTGCCATTTGGAGAGCCATCCTAATGGTTAAGGTTTCTTCCATTAGTGCTTCTCCAAGCTTTATCTCCCTTACTCCTTTCGCTCTCAAAATCTCCCTTGTCCATTTCCTTGCTATTATCTATTTTCCTGTTCTGACCAATTTTGAACTTATCGCAGCATCAGTACAGATTCTGATGACTCCTTCCCTTGGTGGTTCTCTTATTCTTCCTTGCTGGCCAGACCCTACTTCTCCCTCATTTTCCTTTTTTTGTCTCCCTGTAACCTCATCATATTCAACCCACTCTTGTTGTGCCTTCCCAATTATTTCTCTTGCCTCTCCTTTTTGTTGTTCGAACCGGGTCCTATTCCTTGCTTTCCATATCTGCCATAGTATGTTCACTATTAGGTTGATTCTTTCCTTTCCTTTTGTCATTGCCTCTGCTTGGTTCACTGCTTCCCACCATCTCCACATATTATTTTGCAAATCATGCAATCCTTCTCATCTTACTGGTGCTATTTTCCATACAGTTTGAGCTATTGGCCAGTTAAAAAACATGTGCTCCATTGTTTCTACTCCCTCCCCACACACACTACAATGGATTATTATACTTGTAGGTCAAATTTCATGCCAATGTGAACCATGAAGATGTCTTGTGCATATTTTGATAAAATAGAGAGGTGTACTGACTTTCAACGATATTATAAGAGGTTTTGTGTATTTTACACTACTTTATATTTCCATCTGTTGTTTTTTTTCTAGGTAAGAAGTGATATAATTGACGGGTTGTCGAGCCTGTGTAATAATAAATTCCTGTTCAAATTGAATGCAAATTTTGTATCTAGTGGCAAGCAAGGTCAAATTCTCAAGGACTTGGTGAAATTAATTTCTTCTAGAGTTCAGGATGTGGGGGAATTTTACAAAAACTAACAATAAGCTATGCCACTTGAAGGTAACAAATAGATAGAAATTAAATGACAAATTATAAAGGTGCAAATAATATTAGACAAGCTTTAGTCAAGAAGCAACTCTGGATATGATTCTCCTAATTGATCATCGATGCAAGAATAATTCCATTTATAAGCTGATAAACAAGTTATAATTGTCAAACAAGCGATGACAGTTAGTTTCTCCTTAATTATCGATAGCCAATGTACGACCGTTAGCTATTATCCTTATTGCGAAATAACCTTAGGTATGACCATAGGATTCAATTTCCCAATTGCCTTACGAATTAGGGAAATCCTATTTTAACCAAACAACACGCTACGAGGGTTGTTTCAAATTAACCCGTATATTTTCCTGACACAAATCCAATCATACCAGTTACCACTAATTTAGAATAATTAAACAATTATGTATTTAATTACTCTAATTGGTTTTAGGTTATCGAATTAATCTAAAATCCGAGCCCAGGATAATTGAATAATATAACAACCATAAGAACATAAAAACAGGAAATATACGAATACTAGAAAATAATAGAAAAAAGTAAAATCAATTCGATTTCACAATTTAAGTTGAACTAAATCCTCCGTTGTTCCTTGAATAGAAAAAGAGATTTAGGTCATCTCCGATGGAACAATCTCACGGAACATTGTAGAGATATTCATTGAATGCATCGTCCTCAATTTAAATGATATAATTTGATTGAATAAGAGGAAGAAAAATGACAAAGTCAAAAAGATTGACTAATGTCTCATGCTTCAGATTGTCCACCCGATGGAACAAGAATAAAACAAGAAAAAGTCAAGTCCGTCTCTTATGGCTCTTGATTGCCTTTTTGAAAACCTACCAAAAGAAGAAAAAGGAGGCGTCCTAAATTGACTCCAAGTCTGCCGCACTTTTTCCACTAGATAAGGAAAAAGAATTCACTTACTCTCTTGTTTCCTACTACCACTTAGAACTCTTTTACTAATTGCCATAAGGATTGATCCTGTGGATCCCATGTTGACCGAAAACGTATAGTCAGGGAATTTCATCGGTTGGCAGCTTTTGTGACCACACTTTGCAGTGCTGGATATCCCGCATCAACCAGCAAATATAGCAAGGAATTTGCATCCTTTTACCATGTTTTATTCCAATTCTCTGCTATCAGTACAAATGTCAAAAGTGAATAGAATCTGTCAATTAATGCGCATTTGTTGAGATAATAGGAGGAAAATAATTATAAAATAAATGATAAAATTGCGATCTATTAATAATTGAAGCGGATCAAGTTGTCAAGGCCTAACATAATCCTTCAACAGTGGCGCTAGCCGCTAGTTGAGTAGTAGCCATGTATAGATTTTAGGGATAATTATAGAAACCTCCCTTGAGGTTTTTAACAATTTTATTTAGCTTCCTTAAAGTTTAAAAATTATACATACCTCTATTGTCATTCAAAATGACAATGCCACCCTTAAATATTTTAATGAAATTCCCTTGTTTAGTATGCTTATATTTAGAATGACTTTTAAAATTATTTTTTCATTCTTTTTCCTTCTTATTCCTTTTTTTTTAAATTTTTTGCCAATAAAACTATAGAGTTGCCGCTATTACCTTAGTTTCTATTGTAATCAAATATTGAACTAGTGATTTTTTTTTTGACGAGTTAACTTATATGTAATCTAAGGTTTTTGCTTATCTTTGTTTTCTATTTTTTGGTATTATAATTAATAATAAATAAAAAATAAATGGCCCAAAATAATTACTAAATTATGATAATTCCACTAGTCAAAAAATTCATAAATTCTAAATAAATTATTTCAACACTTTCTTTTCTATCTTATAAATCTAAATCCATCAAAAAATACCATCAAAAATATCCTATCATAGTGATAAAATTATTATTATAGTTATTTATCAAATAGTAAGTATAGACATGAAAATTTTGGCAACTTTTGCTTAAAATTATACTAGATAATCTTATAATTGTATAGAAAAATAAATTAAAACTCATTACACAAGCGCATTTTTGGGTATTCATTTAAAAATTTGATCAAGTCAATATTATTTTAAGGTCTTGTTACTAAGGGGGAGAGGGTTGGGTTGGGTGGTACGGGGGGAGGGAGTGTAAGCAAGAGGTCTCGGGTTCGAGTTCTTCCGCTTACACTAAAAAAAAAAAGTTTTGTTACTAAAACTATTAAATCAAGAGAGGTAGGTGTAATTTTTCAAATCTCAGTGGAGTTTAGTGAAATTGTCAGAAATTTCAGGGGAGGTTTCTGATATTATCCCTAGATTTTAAACAGTCATAGCTTTTTGCCTCAAAAGAATTTTTGGACCTATTATATAGCCATGTAATCATGTCTTAGAGCCTATAACAATAACACCAACGTAACTAAAGTACAATGTATCTCAATTTGGGGGCTAAATTCCTTTTTCGTTTGGGGGCATTTATACCTCGATATTAATGTTAACCTCACGTTGCTAGGAAACTCCAGATTTGCGATTAAAATTTGTTCTTGATTACTCACAAATTTTTTCAATTTCTTTGCAAACTCTGCTGAAAAATATTGTTTGTCTTTTCTTTTTTGTTGCTCGCATGGAAATCAAACAAATGCTATACACGAGGACATGCTCTTATGAGTGTGATTCTGGACATAAGAAACTCACAAGCATTTGACACTATAAGATGATAAAATGCACATAAGATTATATTATGAAACAAATGTTAGACGTGATAGATTACATGCTCTTGACATATAGTAAACTAAATGAATTAGTCCAGAGAGTAAAACAAGTGTAATCACATGTCAAAAAGATACAAAACACATAAAAAAAAAAACTTCAAATATCAAGTAGAGTCAGCACAAACCACATTCTCAAGCAATTAGCGACCCTTCATAATCAAACAAACAAACACACTACCATAAAAAAAAAAAATTCAACACTTTTATATAAAACTAAATTTTATAAGATGGAGGAGTCATCCATCTATCAAATCCTTAACTTTTAAACTCTACCCAGCTTTCCATTTATGATAATTGGAACTGGAAGTCTTGATTTGGTGCTGTTGGAAGTAATCGAGAGAGATGGAGAAAAAGGTTCGGCTTTTGGAGGCTAATTGCATGATTCAAGGTTAAGGAACGGAATTTTGTGTAAATTAGATGGAAACTATATAATGGTAGAGTTGAATGATTTTAGAATTTTAGGTAATTTGCACAATGTTGTGATTGCAATTGCTAATTTTCAAGTTTCAACTCTAAGTAACCTATGGGATTGGAATTGGTACAGTTGGATTTTTGTACAATTCAGTAGTTTGTTGTACATCTTTCGTGGTTCGGAGTATACTTAAGGATGCTCATTGAGTTAGCCATCTAGACTTTAAATGAAAGTATAACTGCTATTGCATGACGAAATTAAATTGCATTGTTTTAGTTAGTAGTATTTTCAGTAAAATTAAACAAAAAAAATATAGTAACATTTCCCACAAAATAAAAGGTAAATTATATATAATTTCCCTATGATTTTGCATACTATCAGATGATCTCTAAGATTTCAAAACAATCATATAAACCCTTTTAATGATTTTACGTAAAGCGAAAAATGGATGAAAAACATAATCAATTATGGTGATTAGACTACATACATTCTAAAAAAGCGTGTGGTAAAATCATAATATTCGTTGCACCCTCCCTATGGTCTGCAAAAATATCCACTTTAGTCCTATGATTTTTGTATTTATTCACATAATTCTCTTATCATTTTATAAAGTGCGGTTAAATTGTCATTTAATTTAGCATTTAAATAAGGGATCTATTGGTATTTCAACTAATATCGTTACATAGGCTATTTTTCATTAAATTTTCAGTTTACATGAAACTATAGAGGGGTGAAATTGATATTTTGAAATATTAGGGAGATTAGGTGGCAATAGATTAAACTATAGAAGGGTTGTTAGTAATTTACCCTGAAATAAATTACCCAATGAAACTTTTTGAGAGAGAGGATAATATTTAGTTGCTGTGAGTAATAAAACAAGAAGAAAAAATGTTTTGCTATTAGCTGAGAAATTTTTCTAATGTTTAATTTTGTTTCTCTTGCATTCTGCAAATATGGTTTTCATTGGAGGAGTTGGAATTCCACGTTCCAGGTGAAGTTGTTGGAAAAAATCTTTAACTTTGTTTCATGTGTACCCACCCTTTCTGTGTTTCTTTCTTTCTAATCTTTCCCTTTCCTTTTTCTTTTTAATAATGTACTTGAACCAATCCTAGCGTTGACAATTGATGTGCAAATCAGGAAAAAATCTGCATCAGCTGATTTATTACCATCAATTCATATTGGTGAAATCGAGACAAAATCTGCATGAGCTAATTTATTACTAATTCATATTGGTCAACAAGGATACATTTATTCTTTACTAATTTAACTTTAATTTTTCCCCAAATGTTGCGTGCTCGAGAACCACTTAATAGTGTCACGCAAACTCTTACTTCAGAGAAATTAAAGATGTTAAATTTGTAACTGAGTAGTACGTTAGTAAAGGAACTACATTTAATTTTTATGGAATGAAGAAGCTATGATTTAAGTCTGAAAATTTTTTCAGTGAAGAAGTTATGAGTATCGTTTCTGAAAACCATTGGTAAACCAAGTACGATGTACATAATACAGGCAAGTCCCAAAATATGAAATTGCTTGCAGGTGACCCGAATTTTTCTTTTCTCTCTCCAGCAAAATACAGTTTTTTATTTAAATGACAAGAATATCTTATAGCTGATACTAGGGGGGAGGCCCGCGCAATGCGCTGGAGTGGGGTGCCTGTGGGTCCACTCTTTACGAAGGTTAGATAGGTCTCACCAGTTGCAAACATCCTTACAAATTCCATACAAGTATAAGAACAGTGAAGAGAGAAAAGATGGAAGTTGTAACTGAGAAGCAATACGAAAATAATAGAGAACCACACCATAGTATTATAAAAAACCATAGCTTAGATCAGAATGTTTGAGTTCATGACCATACGCACAGGGATATAGGCCCAATGATAGTTTCAGATTTAGATTAAGTGCTCAGTGGCTCCTTTTGTAAGAAGGTATAATAGACCACCTTGCACTTAGCCTAATTTGAAACAGTCTTATTTTAGATACTTCTATTTACATAGAACAGATAAAGGAAAAGTTCAGCCAAGATTGTCTGTTAAAGTAGTAGTACTTAGGAATAGTGAAGATCCATTCGCAAAGGATATAACTTCAAGGATGGGCTTTGGCAATTTGGGTGCGGTGTTTTTTAGTGGGGCTGACTCTGAGTTTCATTGGGGCTGCTGCAACTGCTGCCTTTTTCTTCTTATCTTCTGTGTTAGAAGGACTAAGTTGATCCACTCCTTTGCTTTGTGTGTCTCCTTCCATTATGCTGTCAACTTTTTCTATTGCCATATCTTCAGCCATGTCGGTAACGTTCTTTTTGGAATGTTCTTCTTGTGCTGCTCCCCAAGTGGATGCTGTAGCTTTGTAGTTGGTGATATATTTGCTGATGACATAGTTTTCTTCTGCAGTAGCATTGTTGAT
The DNA here is from genome assembly GCF_036785885.1 of Coffea arabica. Taxonomy (NCBI): domain Eukaryota; kingdom Viridiplantae; phylum Streptophyta; class Magnoliopsida; order Gentianales; family Rubiaceae; genus Coffea; species Coffea arabica. Next base: position 40,961,590 of record NC_092314.1, on the reverse strand, counting down.
ATGGTCAACTATGGCATTGTACTTTTCTGAGCTCCTGGAACTGTGGATTGTATTTGATTTCTTGACCAAGCAAATTAAGTTTTTCTACTTGATGAAATATGCTATAGTGGCGTACTGGACATTTCCCTGTAGGAAGAATAGAGACTTTAAGTATTTATTTGAAGTGAGCAGAATGTTGCAAAGTAGTTTTGAGTTCGAATGTACCTACTGCTCTTGCTTTTGGATGTCATTTATGCAAAATGGGAGGAGTTGTTCAGCATCACCACCACTCAGGTCAAGAGTTATAGCACCACTCATATCACTAATTTGCACTGTTAGTCTGCAGCTGTATTTGGGTTCATGTTATTAGAAGCTTTTTGGCAGCAGTGGTTGTTAATATTAGATTAAGGTATATGGTTACCGTGGAGTGAGACGGATGCACTGGTAGCATGAAGTGCAGGTGATCTCACAATCTGGCCTTGCTCTGATGTATTTGTAGCAGTGGGGGCAGGAATGGTACCATAGCTTTTGACTTCTATCTAGAAGTTTTGGTATGCCTCTAATCCAATAGAGCCTTGCCTGCAATGAATGAGCATTGTATTTGTACAAAGGCTAGGAAAAGTATACCAAATTACCAATTTTGCTAATGGTAATAGAAGTCAAAGTAGATAATAAATTTTGTAGCACTGTTAACCTATTGTGTTAATGGTTTTGGGACATGGAGTGCTGAAGTTAGACAACCAAAAAAGTAAGCTAATATTACTATTTATCTATGATTTCTGCTTCCAGAGTCTTCTTTCATCTAGAAGAAGTGATCATAATAAAATGAGCTTCACTCTCCATCAAGCTCCCATAGGAGTAAACTGCCCTCCAGCAAGCTCTAATAAGATGAGAAGAGCAGTAAGGCTTTTTTGGCACACTTTTTAGTTTAGTACAAGGATAAGATCAAGAAATATCAATAAGGGACCAAAGTGAACAGTACACACAAGACAAACTTTCTAATCCTTAAGTGTGACTGGCATCAATGTATGACAACCAAATTAAATATACATGTAAGATGGTATCTTGTACTTGATCAGTCATGCACGATCATCTATTTCAGTCCTCCGCAAGTAACAAAGATGTCTTACTTTTCAATGCCATTTCATAATGTCTAAGAGGATATACCACTACGAAATAACTGTATTTGAAAGGAAATCAAAACCTTTACGGTTCATAAAGTACTTTGTATGTAACATTAGGTTAAGTGTAAGCTATAATATGACTGGTTATAGAACTTTAATTTAATATAGGTGAATTAACAGGTTTTAAAAGACAAGGAGTTGAGATGAGTCAGAAAGAAAAGTACAAAATTATGGTAAGAGGCTCTTAATGGATCATAAGTGATAGGTTGCATTTTAGTGAGTATTTTGGGCATTATTGCACAGTTAATTGACTAAATATTTTCGCTAATTGGATGGATTCTACTGATATTTTGTTTTGGTGCTAATTGCAGGAATGGTTGCTGAAAAGTGCTCAAATTTAACTTTTAGAAGATTCATCGGACGTGGGGGCCCGTTCGAGAAGCTGAAGAACCTAATTGTAATAGATTTTATTTTAATATATGTCTAGGGAGTCTGGCTGCAATTTTTAAGAAGTAACAATTTGTATTTCATCTTCCGGCGCGGCTTAGGTTAGGAGAGTTCTTTCTTTGTTTTGTTTTTGGGAAGGACACGGTGCGCCGCATCTTGGCAGAGGGAAGGCAGCAACATCAGCCACTTTTGTTGACTTGGTGGTAGAGTGAATTTTTCATGAGCTTTTGGAATGAAATTGAACAATTGAAATGGCTTCTCGTATGTTTGCATAACACAAAAATACAAAAGAAAGAAAACAAAGTGCAGCCGCCATTGTTGACTTGGTGGGTTCCCTCTTTACTCGATTTTGACAAGAAAATTGGGAGTCCATCCGACGTGTGCTTGAGAGGAAAATTGGCAGCAATAGAAAAGCTTCCTTGCGTTTTCCTCTGGGCTGACCGAAGCGAAGGAAAAGCGCTCTGCAAACCTCCCCAAACTCCACGCGCCGCGTACTCCCATTAATGGAGGGCTAATTCTCCAATTCTAGTCAAGGGATAATTAACGATTTGGTTCAGAAATTACTGTGAGATCGAATTTATTTTAACTATTTCCTCCATTTATTAATATTTATATATTTCCTGTTTCTAAGTGTTATAGCCTTATGTATGATTGATTAGTGCGCAATAATTAATTGTTTATATAGGCTATTTTGCTATATAGGGGTAATTGAATCCGTAATTGTTCGTTATTTCTATTCCAGTGGCAACTGGCACAATTGGATTTGTGTCAGGGGAATATTTGATCTGGCTTGAATGAACCCTCGTAGCGTGTTTGTTAGTCAGGATTGGGCCTTTCTAATTACTAATGCGATCTAGAAATTGAATCCTACGGTCGTACCTAGGGTTGTTTTTGGGTTAGAGAAATAGCTAACGGTCGTACCTTAGCTATCGATAAATTAAGGAAGGGTTGGTTGTTTAGCGCGTGCGAGACAACTAGAACCAATCTATTAATGAAGGTTGGAATTATTTTTGCATCAATGATCAGTGCATGAACCATTTCTGAAGTATACCCTTGGCTAGAGTTTCTCTTAGTTATTTCTTTTAATTAATTATTTTCTGCGTTTAATTTGTTCCGTTGGCTTTTGATACCAAAACCCCCCCCCATTAATCTTGATTTGAAAAGAAACAAGTATCTCTCCAGTCCCTGAGGAGACGACCCTGCTTACCACTGTCTACTAGTTAGGGAGCTCAGTTAAATAATTAATTCAGGTATATCGGATTAAGCAAACTCTTCGGGAACAGGGTGAATCAAGTAACCCATTGCACACCTAGAGTCCCTGCTCCAGTACTCGAATTGATTACTAACTGTTTCAAGTGGTAGTTAGGATTTATTTATTATTATTATTGCACAGGTTCGGCACCTGTCAATTTTTGGCGCCGCTGCCGGGGACTGGCGTTTGAATTATTTGCTTCTTCTTGAATTCAGTTTTTATTTTGTTTTATTTTATTTTTCTTTTTCTTGGTACTTTTGCTAGTTTATGCCCCGTTTTTCTCGCACAGGTGACTTGGTATACGATCCTGAAGTTGAGAAAGCAGCGCGTAGGCGGAGGCAAGAGACCAAGAGACAAAAAGAAAGGCATTTATCTACTGCAAACGAGTCAACAGAAGACGAATTTAGCATGGCCAACACTCAGACATTAAGGGAGTTGGCTACCCCAGACCTGACTCATCAGCCCTTGTGCATCACGTTCCCAACTTTGGCTGAAAATACCTCTTTCGAGCTGAAATCGGGGTTGATTCAGCTCCTGCCTTCGTTCCATGGTCTTTCTGGTGAAGAACCCCACAAACATGTCCAGGAATTCGAAGTAGTTTGCTCTAGCATGAAACCTCCTGGGGTCACTGAGGAGCAAATAAGACTGATGGCCTTCCCCTTCTCTCTCAAGGATGCAGCGAAGGATTGGTTATACTACCTGCCTGCAGGTAGTATCACCACGTGGGCACAATTGAAAAAGAAATTCTTGGAGAAATTTTTCCCCGCATCCCGGGCTGCAAGTTTGAGGAAGGAGATTTGCAGCATCAAGCAATACTCCGGGGAGTCATTGTACGATTTTTGGGAAAGGTTCACCAAGTTGTGCGCTAGATGCCCACAGCATCAGATTAGTGAACAACTGTTGATCCAGTACTTCTATGAGGGACTCCAGTCAACTGACAGGAGTATTATTGATGCTGCGAGTGGAGGAGCCCTGGCGAACAAGACACCGAGGGAAGCGTGGGACCTTATTGAAGCCATGGCAGAAAACTCTCAGCAGTTCGGCTTCCGTGATAGCAATCCTACCCGTAGAGTCAATGAGGCAGAGACGTCATCCATCCAGCAGCAACTGTCAGAGTTGACGTCTGCTGTCAGGCAATTGGCCATGAGAGACACACCGCGAGCAAAGGTGTGTGGAATCTGTACTAGCATGAACCACTGCACGGATTTGTGCCCCATTTTGCAAGAGGACGGGGCGGAACAGATAAATATGGCCGGAGGCGTGCCCGCGCCCCGCAGGCAGTATGACCCGTATTCCAACACATACAACCCCGGTTGGAGAGACCATCCCAACCTCAGTTATGGGAACAGGCAACAAGGTTCATTCCCGAATCGTCCACCAGGATTCCACCAGCCTTGGCAACCAAAATCTCAACCCTCATCCTCCAATTCAGGAAGCTCCTTGGAGGACCTAATCAAAAGCCTTCATCAGGAGATCAAAGCGGACAAGAAGGACCAAGACGCTCGAATAAGTCAACTGGCAACTGCCATTAACCGCTTGGAGTCCCACGTTTATGGGAAACTGCCATCGCAGCCCGAGGAAAATCCCAGGAATGTAAGCGCCATGACGCTGAGGAGTGGTAAGGAGTTGGAAGGGCCTAAAGTGAAAAATTCGAAAAGCAAAAGTGAGGAGGAGATAGAAAAGGAGATTGAAGAGGAAGGGCGCATTCGCGAAGAGCCTAAGGTAACATCTATTCCTTCGATCCCTATTAAATCTAATATAGCTCCTTTTCCTTGCAGGTTGGAAAAGACAAAGAGGGCAGAAAAGGAAAAAGAAATCCTGGATGTGTTCCGCAAAATTCAAGTAAACATTCCCCTATTGGACGCGATCAAGCAGGTACCCAAGTACGCAAAGTTCTTGAAAGACTTGTGCGTTAACAAAAGAAAGCTAAGGGGTGATGAAAGAGTGATGGTAGGAGAGAATGTATCAGCTGTACTTCAAAGGAAACTCCCACCCAAATGCGGAGATCCAGGTATGTTTGCTATCCCCTGTAAGATTGGCCATTCTAGTATCAAAAATGCCATGATAGATTTAGGGGCTTCTATTAATGTGATGCCTAAGTCAATCTATGATTCCCTAAATTTAGGACCTTTAAAAGAAACGGGGATAATAATTCAATTGGCTGATCGTACATGTGCTTATCCGGATGGGATAGTTGAGGATGTTTTAGTGCAAGTAGATGGATTAATTTTTCCTGCTGATTTTTACGTGCTTTACATGGATGATAGAAGTGCCCCAAATCCATCACCCATTATATTAGGAAGACCATTTTTGAGTACTGCCCAGACTAAAATTGATGTTAGTAAGGGTACTCTCACGATGGAATTTGATGGAGAAATAGTCCACTTTAACATTTTTGATACAATGAAACATCCTGTTAACTCTCATTCTGTGTTTGCTATGTATACCACTAATCCCTCTGTGCAAGAATTTTCTAAGTTTGCTTGTAGGGGTAGATTCAAAGTTGCTGCGAACAAGTCCTATAGGATGAAAGCAATTCATGAGGTAAAAATGGAGAGAAAATTTAGGAAAAAAGTTGCACTCAATGGCCATGTGGATCCTGGAGGAGGGCCACCAATTACAAGGAAAATTCAATTACATCCAGACTAAAGAGTGGTGCTATGTCTAGCCAAAGACATTAAAGAAAGGCGCTACTTGGGAGGCAACCCAAGACTCTTTGTTTTAGTTTTCATGCATTTTTGAAGTTTTAGTTATGTATTAGTGTCAATTGATGGTTTGATGTGTTGTGGCAGGAGATTAGTGGTTAGGCGTGCCCACGCCAGGTGGTCACGCCTGAGGGAAAGGAATTCTCGCTCAGGTTCTGCGAACTCCATAGTAGTTAGACGTGCCCACGCCAGGTGGTCACGCCTGACGAAGGAAATTTACTCCATAGTAGTTAGCATCTTGATTTTACTTCTGAGTTAATTATGCTTGAGGGCAAGCATAGTTCAATAAGTGTTGAACATTTGATACAAATAAAGTGAAATTACTTGTTACGCTTCCAAATGATATGCTAATGTGAATGCAACAGCCATTTGTTAATGTCAATTAGACCAGGCAAGAATTGTATTAGGCCCAAAAGGCCCTCTTATAAAAGATAATGCAAAGCGTATGAAAATTGAATTTCACATGGGTGAGAGTTTCATAATAAAACTATAGAATCCATCAAGCAATTAAAAAGAATTAAAAAGCTTTACGTAACATTGAGGTTCACAAGAGAGAAAGTACAATTTGACAAGTAAGCTAATGAGTAGGGGAAAAAATGGTAATTACTCAGTAGCATTAAAACACAGAATTCCACCTACAAAGTCACGGAGATGTAGAAATACGAAGAAATGGGAAAAAAAAAGTAAATAAAAAATTACTGGGTAAAATGGGAAAACAGGAGCGACTAATTTCAATAACGAGGACAAAATTACTGTATGTAAGCCCGTATACCCAGAAAAACCAAATGAAAGGGAGCATTAATTAGTACTACAAAACACGTACGGATACAATGAAAACTAAACTCAAGACATTTTCGCCCAAAACATTCAAATCTCATTACCAAACAATCAGGATGGTAGGGAAGGATAGTTCAAGCTTGTAGTCAGTATAATCCAATTCGATAACCCACAAGCCAATTTTGTAATGAAAGAGACTACAGACTTTTTAACTGTTGGCATGCATACAGAAATAAAGGATTGTGAGTGAGTTATATATGTACCTCAGCCACAGCTGTGAGGTCGCTGATAGTTATAACTCTGTCATCATCTAGTATAGGTAGGAGTTTGAGACAATCAGCATAAGTCCACTCAGCAATGAAGCGCGTGATTTCCTCTTGATTGTGACTACACCTAATATTTTATTTGTTGTAATGTAAAGGATAGTAAGCCTTTTTGGTAATAAATGTTGAATAATTCATAATTTAACTATTTTAAAGTAAAGTTACCAGTTACGCACGTCATTGGCTTGCTGAATTGGAGGATTGATTAGAATGTTGTTGGAGAATTTGGCGGATAGATGCATGGCTACAAAGTTGGCAATAGCAACATAAGTTTTTCCTTTGTTGGTTTCATTCAACTTTGGATTTTTGTAAATGGTTTTTAAAAGAGTACTTACCATGGTAAGATGTCAATCGGACTCGAAGCGCTGCAACCACAGGTTGGGTGTGGATCATATCAGCTATGTCTTGTCCCTCTTCTGATTCATGCTCTCCCTAAAGGGTCAGTACCATTGGGTGCGATGTATGATCTGTAAGAATGATGCCCCTAGTTGGTGTTCCGCCTCTGATTGCTTTCGGGTGCACGTGAATTGCTATTCCAATAAGATCTAATAACCAGAGTTAGATATTAAAAAGTGTAACTATTACTGTGTAAGTTGTATGTTAAGGTAAATCAGGAATGGTACCTATTTCATCAGTTGTGTCAATGTGCTGATAAACTGAATTGTAGTTAGCAAAGTTTAACACATTAGGTATCAGAGGGGGGGTCCACTTCATCGATTTCTTAGACAAGAGTGGAGTTGTCAATGGTCCATGAGCACTCATTTGGGTAGGTACTGTACCTTGGCAACATATTTTGAATCCTAGCATTCGATACATAATATCTTCGATATGGTTCAAAGTACTTCCTGAAGAACATTATATCTCCAGCATAAATTAGAGCTTGAGTAGTTTGACCCTGTAATTTTGAATACAGTAAGTGCTATGGTAATTAATTAGTTGTGTATAGTGCCAAAGTATGCAATGATAATCTATATTACCTGACTATTAACAAACACCAACTTTTGGTAGCGTTTTCCATTTCTTGAAACCTGAACCTTTTGCTTTTCAATCACTTGAACAATGGCAGTCCAGTTGTCCATGAGAGGTTGGAGTTCTGTGAAGTTTACCAGGTTGCTTTCCATTTTTTCACGTTTGAAGAGTGCTGCAGACAACTACCACAAAATCGAAGGATTCCAAAGACAAGAGTTACACTCTGAAGTAGTAAGTTCACAGAATTTAAATATAATCTATTACTAAGACATTTACTGGTACTTTATTTGCTATTTACATATAATAGAGTACTGGAATTATTGACAAGATAGCTACAATACATCCTTGTAAACTATATTAGGAGTCACATAATCTAAACTTGAATCATATATAAGAGGCATGATCAAAATTTTAGCAGATTTGCTATTTTTAGCTCTAGATAATGCAACATACAGTTGCCCATGTGAAAAAATAGGTTCTCGCAAATAAATGCCAACATAATCTAAAGTTTGCCCTTGAGCTTTATTAATGGTCATTGCAAAACAAAGTCTTATAGGAAATTGCATTCGTTCAAAAGATATAGGAGAATTAGGGTCATTTTCAACACAAAAGCAAATTCTATGTAGAAATACTTGCTTGCCAGCAAATTCACCAGAACTTATGACTGCATCTATAATATTGTGTTTAAGTGATTTGCATAGAAGTCTTGTTCCATTACATACACCTTCTGGTGGGTCAATGTTTCTCAACAACATTATTGGTGCATTTTCTTTCAATGTCAATCGATGTGGAGAAAAACCATTTGGAGTGTGGCTATTCATGAAGTCCTCTAAGATTGCTTGCTGCGAATTATCTAAACATTTATCTCTGCTTAAATAGTCAAATGGGGTTCCGGGAAATTCCTGTATCAGCTTTTCATTGATCTGATCTACAGAATCATTTTTTGTAATTAAAATTGCTCTATTCATTAATGAGTATGTATTTTCAGAAAATATGTTGAAGTTTGGATAGACAGTTGTAATCAATTGATTTATGGATTCTTCTTCATTTGTATAGCGAGGAAGCAATGCTTGAGAGATGTGAATACTTTCATTTTTAACTGTTTTTTGTTCCATTACCTATGCGAAGAAGGTACTTGCTAAAATCAGGATCTAATCTTGCTCTCATGTTTTCCTTCAATTTTAATTTCTACAGATGAGGCCAAATATAAGATTTTATAAGGCTAGCTTCGATAAAGTATGATTTTGACCCTTTTACAACTACCAGAAGAACTTGCCTAAAATCACCACCAAATACCATCACTTTTGACCCAAATAATTCAGAGTTATCCATTAGGTCTCTAAGCAAACGATCTACTCCCTCAATTCCTGCTCTATGTGTCATAGGCGCTTCATCCCAAATGATCAATTTGGCTTGCTGTAATAACTTTGCCAATGAGCTTTGTTTGCTTACTTTGCACATGTTGTTAGGATTCATGTCTAAAGGAATTTTAAATCGTGAGTGGGCTGTTCTACCTCCAGGTAAGATAGAAGCAGCTACTCCACAAGAGGCCATTGCCAAAGCTATATATCCCTTTGATCTAACTGCAGCTAGTAGTGCACGGTACAAGAATGTTTTCCCTATTCCCCTAGGCCCATCAATAAAGAAACTCCCTTTGCAGTGTACAAAAACAGCATCTATGATAGTATCAAATGCTACTTTTTGATCTTTATTTAATTTAGAGACAACAGCAATATCTTCTTCATTGACTTTAAAGTTTAGCTCAGAATTTGTGTCTGTTGTACCTCCATCCATTTCATCAAACTTTAAGATTCATGGTACTAATCCATACATATTAATGTTTTTTCCCATTGATTCTAAAAACTTGCTAACCTCATAGAGAACTTTATGTTGGACCTGATCGCTTGACAAATTCAAAGTTCTATTGAAATCTTCTGACATAGATTCTTTGAATTTTACCATAAACTTCTTGGATCAGCAGGAGTGAAGTAAACTAATAGAGTAGCAAATAGTCTTCTAAAGCTATATGGCATGTGGTATAAAGTTGCTTCTTCTAGGCACTGCTCTTGAGGGTTATTGGATTCAAATAATCCTCTCATTATTGCTGCTTCTCTAAAGGTATTAACATAAACACCATCGACAGTTTTCAGGTCATCAAATGATGTTGGCCCTTTTACATTCAATAACAATAATCTTAAGAAGTACCTCTCACCTTACTTGGATTTGCTATAACAATTCGGCCTCTTGAACCTCTTTGTTGCCTAATATCTCATATGCATTTACCAGGTTTCCACACAAAATGTTTCAGGAAATTCTTTGTATGTGCATTTCAATGTTTTGGCTCTCTCATCAATAGCATTCATATGGAAAAATTCAGTTAGCATACTTTTCTTAGCAAATTTACTTTCAAAAGATCTCTAAGATCAACATCATCTTTGAAGGTCAGAGATTGGTAATTTTCAAGATGTAGCTGAAGGTTAATGATAGCAGGATGTGTTTCAAATAAGGGAAATTTGTAAATTCGCCAAATGGCTTCAATAGGGGAAACCCATCTTGCTGATTGGTATTCCTTAATTTCATCTATCTCTTTAGATCTGTCATCTGAATTCACAGCAAAGTGTATTTTATCATGTCCCTTATATATGTACTTATAAGTATACTTGACTACCTTTATTGTTGAGCAAATTTCAACATTCATATGGCAATTGAATTTTGCTAACAAGTAAGGATTATATGGAACCACCCATCTATTATCCAATTCATGGCCTCGAACTTTTACCTTTTCTCCATTGCTCCTCCGCCTATATGTTTGGATAAGAATTTTCAGATTGTGTAGTCTTTTTTGCCCACTGTTTAGGATAATGATTTTTGCATTTTTTAACTGTTGTACCTTGCATACACACATTATCTGCATTTTTGTCGCCACAAGGACCATGCATCATGTGTTTGCGAACCATTTTAAACAAGTGTGGATGCTCTTTTTTGTCAGGAATCTCAGCAGAAACTATGTGATCATAGGATTCCGTTGAATATAATTTAAACATTGGGTGTAAAATTATTAAGAAATGTGCATGCGGCAACCCACGTTTTTGGAATTCAACAACATAGGTGTAAGCAGCTACTTTACCCAATACCTCTTTTTTGAACAACTCTTCTTTTAAAATTTCTAATTTGGCATGAAAAACTCTAGCAAAAAGATCAACACGGTTTTGAGACTCATCAGTGGGCAGTAAGTTTTCTTTGATTTCTGGCCATGATGGGTTACAAGTCATTGTTAAAAAAATGTCAGGTTTTCCGAATTTTTGAACTAAGGCCATAGCATCAACATACCTTCTTTTCATATCACGAGGACCTCCTATAAAAGATGCTGGCAAAATTACTTGTTGCCCTACTTTTGAACCTCTACATTGGTCCTCAACTACAGAATCCATGACACCCTGTAATTGCTCAGTCCTAATTTGTTGTTGCCTATGCTGGAAAAAATCAAGCCTTTGACTCTCAATTTTTACGTACATGTCCACTACATACTGTTGAAATGCACGGGTAGTATTAAGAATACTTGGTTTATTTTTCTCCCTCATCTGGAACCTATATGCATAGTATTCACGCATGGACACATTCTCCTTTGAATTCTCAAAGTTTTTGAAAGCTGTTTCAAAAAATTTTAAGCTTCAATTTACATTTGGTAAACTAAAATTGTATTCATAAAATTTGTATTATATTTAAAAACAACTAACGTTTCTCTTCTGATTCTATTATATTTTGTCGCCACAAGGACCATGTATCATGTGTTTGCGAACCAATTTAAACAAGTATGGATGCTCTTTTTTGTCAGGAATCTCAGCAGAAACTATGTGATCATAGGATTCCATTGAATATAATTTAGACATTGGGTGTAAAATTATTAGGAAATGTGCATGCGGCAACCCACATTTTTGGAATTCAACAACATAGGTGTAAGCAGCTACTTTACCCAATACCTCTTTTTTGAACAACTCTTCTTTTAAAATTTCTAATTTGGCATGAAAAACTCTAGCAGAAAGATCAACACGGTTTTGAGACTCATCAGTGGGCAGTAAGTTTTCTTTGATTTCTGGCCATGATGGGTTACAAGTCATTGTTAAAAAAATGTCAGGTTTTCCGAATTTTTGAACTAAGGCCATAGCATCAACATACCTTCTTTTCATATCACAAGGACCTCCTATAAAAGATGCTGGCAAAATTACTTGTTGCCCTACTTTTGAACCTCTACATTGGTCCTCAACTACAGAATCCATGACACCCTGTAATTGCTCAGTCCTAATTTGTTGTTGCCTATGCCGGAAAAAATCAAGCCTTTGACTCTCAATTTTTACGTACATGTCCACTACATACTGTTGAAATGCACGGGTAGTATTAAGAATACTTGGTTTATTTTTCTCCCTCATCTGGAACCTATATGCATAGTATTCACGCATGGACACATTCTCCTTTGAATTCTCAAAGTTTTTGAAAGCTGTTTCAAAAAATTTTAAGCTTCAATTTACATTTGGTAAACTAAAATTGTATTCATAAAATTTGTATTATATTTAAAAACAACTAACGTTTCTCTTCTGATTCTATTATATCTTCGGCAGATTTGAAGCTTGTTAAAGTTGTAGTCTGTTGATCATTTCTAACTGACCTTTTCCTTGTTTTTTGGATTACCAGTGCTAGATCTCTGAATTCCAGGTTGCCACCCTGTTTCGCCAAAGAGAAATAGAAGTGGATACTGCAATGGATATTAACAGCCATAATAATATTGAATTCTACGGCTTTGACCCTCTTTTGTGTATACTTGAATGTGTCTAGCATAGCTGTCCTGTGAGTTTTCACCTTCAACCCACAGTGCAACTACTTGGGATACTGTTGGCTTGTTAAAGACTCACTGATCAGTTTGATAGTAAGATTTGAGGACTATTTGATAATTGTCCAAGTCGGGAACATGTCTCAGGCTTCGGAAAAAGCAAGCACAAGGGTTACTTTTCATGAGTTCCATGAGTTTCACCACTATGCTCTCAATTAGTTTTGTTGAAAAAGCCAATCGATTTGCGATTTCATGTTCAGTATCATGAAAGTATAACTGTAAAAACATTCCTGATCCTCCATGGGGAATCAATTGGTTTATAAAATGATACGTTTGGCCCTGAATTTTAAAAGTATATATTCCGTTTCTTCTTTGGCAGAGCGATTTATCATAGTTAACTCCAAAAGAGGTGAAAGCGAACATACTATTGTATGTTCTCACATAGGTTCTGAAACAAATTGCTTCTTCAGTTTCACCAGTAAATAGCTCTATTAATATGTCTGGCATTTTATTCTCTTCTAAGACTACTTCTCCATCAGAGCAACAAAAGTTTGCAGACTTGCAATTCTGTTGTTCTGGTAATCTATTAGCTTCCAAGCTTATCGAAGATAATGCCTCAATTCCCTTCACCACCCTTTTACGTTGTTTGCGTATCTTGTTTTGTTTCCTAATCGAAGCATTTTGGTCTTCCCCACAGCTTTTAACTACATGAATGGATTAAAAATGTCATTAGTATGGTTTTTAATATGTTGAAGTTTTACAACTTGTTTTATTATGTAGAAGGAATAAACCTGAATTCTGTTTACACCTTCGTCTTGACATATGTTTAGCTTCTCTTGAATGTTTAGGTTCAACTGAATATCCTATATGTGCAACTTTAAAACATTATTATATGCAAAGTTGTTGTTATATATAAGGTCACTGGGATCGCCACTGTTATATGATCAACAATGGTGATCAGTTTTTTAGCTAACCTGTTAGATCCTCCATTGCTTCAGAAAGCAAGCTATAGCAGGAGTTGCAGATGGGTGGCTGGTCTACAATATTGGCAAATAAGGTGATCACTTTTAGCTAGTAGCTAAGGAAAAATCTAGGTTGGTAATGTTTGTTTCAAGAGGAAAGAACAATTAAACTTAGCAGTAGGAAACAATAACTAAACTTGAAGATTGGGTCGCTTTAGAATGTTGACACTTTTTTATCCGTCGAGCTGTAGAAGTAGAACCTATACATTTTCCACAGGATGTTAACTAACATATTTTGTAGGTCTCTTTTAATATATCTTTGGATATTTGTGAATTAAAAATATTTTTAATTCCATGTGGTTCACCTTTGTGATATGTTGAAAATTCTGAAACATGCTCTTTCTGCCTTCGATTACCTTCAACTTTGTCTCTAGGAACTAAATAGATTGTGAAAATGTTATGCCTATATGACATCACAATAGCCTAAAGGAAAAAGGGATTACAAAAATAACCTGCCTTACTGTGGTACTTATGACCACAGTTAGGTTCTTGAATGCGAAAAGCCTGCAGTAACAGTTGCTTATTATTGGTGTGCTCATCATTTGAGCGTAGAGATTGAGGAAAAGGTAGTTTAGTTTACAGCCATACTTGTTGGGAATTATTATAGAGGTAGGCGGGCCTCTAAATATTCACTATAATGTAGTATATACAGCGTGATACCTTTTCCTCCCAATACTAACGAGGAGGTAAAAGTAGTCTTTGTCTTTTCTTTTTTACTTTTATAGGTATCACGACATTTTTTTCATTGGATTTCTTTCCGCTCCTCAGTTAAAGAGGCATATCTTTATTATAGAGGTAGGCGGGCCTCTAAATATTCACTATAATGTAGTATATATAGCGTGATACCTTTTCATCCCAATACTAACGAGGAGGTAAAAGTAGTCTTTGTCGTTTCTTTTTTACTTTTATAGGTATCACGACATTTTTTTCATTGGATTTCTTTTCGCTCCTTAGTTAAAGAGGCATATCTTTGTTTTCGTTACGTCAAGCTTTTCGGTCTAACATTTTAGAAGGAGCAATGTCTCGATTCATAGTTGGTTGCTATGGAAATGTTGGGTCAACTAACAAAAGTGGTTGGAACTTGAGGTTTACACAAACTTGAACAATTCGAATGAATCCTAAGACACAAGCTTATTTGTAGCATACTTCAGTGCAGATTCAGCCTACAAATATTCACCACTTTTTGCTACCGAATGAACTGCAGCTCTTTTAAAATAAGGAACAACTACAATACTAATTGCTTATGCTTTCATGTACATACACATGTCATGAAATCTATGAGCGATGAAAGAGCAAAAGATTTTTTAACTGCACCACATAATACTCAAATCCAATGTAAACAAAAGAAGATTGCCAAACAAGAATAAATTGTAAACTAACGGAGATTTCCAAGCAGGCATGAATTCAATGGTAAGCACAGTCCACAAAATCATTTAAAAAAAAACAAAACAGCTATTCCAGCAAGTTTGGAGAAAAGTACAAAATGAACTAACCTTTTTTAAAAAGAAACCGATAAAACTTGATCTTGATGAGAAGAGTTTGAGCCTGCATGACAAAAAAAAATAATTAACTTTGTATGAAAGGCCGGAACTAACAAACGGACGAAGGATGCAGATGAGGACAAACACATCAGGTTTAAGAAAGCATGGTAAGAAAGCATGGTAATTCTTTTTTGAAAGCAAAAGCCAAAATCAAATGGGCAAAATTACTTGTATACGAATCTCACCTCAATTCAAAGGAAATTCCATATCGGCGACCAAACATATCACAGAGAAACAGCTATATGTAGCAACATATTTAACACCAACCAATCATAGAAGGAAAGGAGAGAAACGGAAGAAGATGGAAGGTTATGCATGTAGCAAATGCGGAAGGAGGAGGAAAGCCATAGGTGGCAAACGTGGGGGAGCTAATACTTCATCTGGTAGCTGTTTAATAATTAGAGCCATTAAGAGGAATAAAGTGGAAGAAGAAGCAAATAAGCGGAAACCAGACCTAATCGGCCAAGGAATTAAACAAACCCAAAATAATAAGAGGAACAAAAACTGACATGGGTGGCAAACATGGAGAAATTAAGAGACCGTTTAACAGAGGGAGGTGAAACTGGTGGAAGTTGAATTAGAAACCTCTCATAATAGTCATCAATAATCAAAGGGGCTTCGGTGAAATTTGCAAAGGGGCAAATGAGAAAACGGTTTTGGGTGGCAAAGGAAGAGAAACAGGGGTCTGAGCATTTAATGTTAGATTTGATTAGTGAACTGGTGGGGTCCCTTATTCAGTGCTGTGTAATTAAGTTTAGCACTGGCCACTTTAGGATTGGCGTACGAAGGATTATACTGGTCCATTTTACTTAGGAATTAGTATTCTAGATATGGGCTCATTTGGTAATATGAGCCCTTAAGCAATTAAGAAACACTTATGGGACCCATCAAAATAATAAGAGGAGAGCAGATTACAATGGGTGCTAACGTTGCAAGCATCATGGATAAAATAGTCATATTAACACCAACCATTGCATTAACAACTTGTACAATATCAGCTCAACATCTCTACCTTGTCCACTCAATTGACAATGATATCCAAAAAGGGCGGTTGAAACTTAAAGCTGAAATGCACAACGAAGATTTTCTTATATATGTATAGGATATAAAATTATGAAAAACGCTGCCGAATGAGACTGGATTTGTCAAATTCACGTTGCTAATCGATACTTAGCTGCTAGAGACTGAGACTGGATTTGTCATTTTCACGTTGGTAATCGATAGTTAGGGATAAAATCAAATGAAGTAGGTTATAAAAGAAGAAAAGGAAAACAAAAGGAAAGAAACAAAAATAGAAAGAGGATTGATATAAGTGAAATCGAAAAAGTTCACTAGGAACATTGAATTTCAGCTCTAAAATTCCATAGATGCTACTAACTGAAAATTAAATACTGCTATAAATTAACTGAAACAAAGTTTTCTGGTATTGTATGCAGTAGTAGATTAAAGTGGCTATATAAACGCGGAAAGAAAAAGGGCAAAATATGCTTTACCCCATGTGGTGTAGCTATTTTGCACATAACTCCCCTATAGTTTTAAAAGTTATATATAACCCCCTCATAGGTTGGATTAAAATAGCAAAGTGACGGAAATAATCATTTGTAACAGAACCTATGAAAATGTTGAAATTATCTTTGTTTAAAAACTAAAATAGTTGAAGTGACCACAATATATAAACATAATATGCATAACACTCTAGTTCCGTATGATTTCATATTTTACCATATAACCCCCTTATGGTTTAATGCTTTACCATATAACCTCGTTATGTTTTTCAAAATGTACATAACTCCCCTGTGGTTAATAAATAATTTTCAACTTTACATAGTGGTATTTTTGACACTTTAGTTGACTCTATTATGAAATGCAAATTCCGTCTCTTTAGCACTTTAATCCAAATTATAAGAAGGTTATGTATACCTTTTGAAATCATAAGGGGGTTATATATAAAAGTACTAAACCACAAGGGAGTAAGGTGTAATTTGCCCAAAGAAAAACTGTCTGACTTCATTAATTACACTCGCATCAATCATTGATTCCGAGGCAGTTGAACCTACCCTAGCTACCCGTGATGATTGAAATCTGCAGAAGCTGATTTATGAATAACTAGGAGGAGAACACCGTGCAATGCGCGGTGTAATTTTCAAGTTTGTCCAGAAATGTTCAATTATTTAAATTAGGATATTCAATATAAAGAGTTACATGAAGGTGCATCCAAATCTTTGTGATTATTTTTTGTAATTTTATTAAGCAATGAAGAGAGCCAAAATTTCAGCCTGGTTGCTAAATGACAGTCATTTTTGTTATGCTGACTAATTGGATAGCAATGGCAATGTCATTAGTTTGAAAATAATATATCACTGTGTAATGCTGCCTTATATTTTTTATGTACACCAAAATCTGTGACTTTCTAGCTCAAAAAAAATAGAGTAGTGTAGTATTGAAGCAAGACTTGGCCTTAGTTTTAGACTCTGTTACAACAAATCCACTATTTTCGTAATTGTATCGCATTAACCCAAAGACCGCAAAGAAAGACCAATTACTTTGTAGTACAATAATCAAAATGGCTTCATTAGCTTGTAACTTCAAGAAATCTACGGAAAAGAAAACTTTGCTTACATATCAACCGTAGTGAGATAAACTGCATTTGACCAAAAACGGAGGAGGATTACTAATGCAGGTGTATCTTTTCAATACATCAATAGCATATGGGATGGTCAACTACTTAACACACACACAAAAAGAAAAAAGGAAGTTTCACAGGCCTCGATGTAATTCTGCCCGTGATCATTTGATGCATGTCAACAGCTAGAATCCCGTAAAAGGAAAAACAAGTACATGAGATAATATAAAAGGCTACATTATGAAACTTAAGACCAGTAGACTGCATTCCAGAGGTTCTCATTACCTATCAAAGCTGATCCAGCTCAAAAAGAAAAATAAGAAAAAGAAGAAAAAAGAAGTGCACAGTGTAGTATTGCATCAAGGCTTTTCCTTGTTATTAGAATCATACACTTCAAAATAACCCAAAGACCGAAAAATGCATTACTTTGTAGTACAATGACTAAAAAGGTTTTCATTAGCGTGTAACTTCAAGAAATCCAATGAAAAGAAACTGTGCTTACATATCAACCTTAGTGGGATACATTGCATTTGACCAAAAAAGGAGGAGGATTATTAATATAGGCCATAATTCTATCCTCTCAATACATCAGTAGCAAAAGGGATGTCAAACTCTTGGCATAAAATAACTCATCAAGTTACACAAGATTTTAAACCAAACAAAAATATTATGATAACACCATCCACGTGAGATATAATGCATCAAGAGCTGATATACATATATAGCAGGTAATGCAAAGATCAAATAGCTACAGCTAGTGAAAAATCTAGTATCCAGGGTCATACGCTTCCAGGTTCTGATCTTGATAAAGCTTCAAGGGTGGCCGATTCTGCTTACCACATAAATAAACACGTAGTTTTGTTAATCAAATGGCAGAAGCATTCTTGAGTGGTACTGCAAAAATCCACTTCATACTGTAGATATTAGTAACAATTACCATATTCTCCAAAAATATATCATAGATTTTTTTCTTTTATCATTGTCACTTCCATTTTAATCTAACTTTTTTCACTTACAGGAACATCAATATTAGCGCCTATCTATGCAATTAACCTATATGCCAGACAAGTTTTTTCCATATAATTATCCCTGAAGGCAAAAGTATGGGGCTAAGTACCAGAATTCTATTAACTTTGTAGGACAACCGACCCCCCTTCCCCCACATCCCTCAGCCAAAAACAAAAGATAAAAAAAATTCAAATTACACATTACGACTTCTTGGCCTCATCCTTCTCAGGATCGCGAAGTGTGTTAAACATCCAGTCCATCCATATTGTCTAGTGGCAGTAATTATGGCGATATGTGGTGCGGTGAATTGTATGGTAACCAGCACCTATTACAGGCCATATTTTACCATTTATGCAGTCATGGATGTTTGCAGTCCATACAACCTCCATGAATAAGAGGGCTATGTGTATAGTAAAATGCATGGGCAGTAGGAAGAGAACTACCACATGTGGTACTGCTTGCAGTATGCCGTCCAATGGGTGGAATGCCAAACCTGACCAGAAAAGTTACAGCTCGTTAGTGTTTGATCTCGTAGAGAAGCAACCATGAATATAACAAACAAAATAGCATATCATTATGTCATACATTACTGTGCATTGATCCGACACTGCCAAACTGAAAGTCACTTAACAGAAGACAAATAAAGAGACATCCTCAAGGCTTTTTCTCCCACAAACAGAAAATAGATACTCAACAAGAAAATAAAAAACAGCAGATCTCTGGGTCTATAAATACTTCCGACTTTCGCTGCTTTTGAATGAAGATTTTACTACGGCTTTCTTTGTTTGTTCAAAGAAGGAGATGGAAGAATAGTATTTCAGACCTCTGGGTTATTAATCGAAAGATTAACAAAGTCCTAGCAGGAAAAATGTCTTTCTTTTTTAAATAAAGGAAACTGTAAAACTTTAGGGAAATATTGGAGCTTACCAATTAAGATGATTTCTGTGTTTCATGCGTTTAGGATATCCAGACCAACTCTAACAAGGGAAAAAAAATAAGTTAGAATCATATAATTGAAAAAAAAAAAAGGAAAGAGAAGAAAGGGAAAATGGGGGAGGGGGGAAACGGGAAGGAAAAACAGAGGAAAAAGAACCAAATAAAAAACAACAAAAGGAAAGAAAGGAAAAAGAAAAGAAAAATGGAAGGGGAGAGGAGAGGAGCTCTGGAGAGCAACGAAGCGGCGGAGATGAATGAGGGGAAAGAAAACAAGGGAAGCCCTAAAACAAAATTTTTGGTACGCGAGTCCCATGTGATTGACGACAAACTCCAGCCAATAAAACCCAGCCACATCAGCACAACAACCACCATCTTTAACAAACTCATTCGTGCTTTTACTATATAGGTAGATTATTTAAACGAGCCGACTAGATACCCTTGTCATTTTCACAAAAATCGTATCGTGCAGGAGAATAAAATAAAAAACTGAGTGGTTTATACAGCTATGTTCAGTGTTTAAGGCTTTTTCAACTACATACCTTCTCTATATATAGGAGTCGAAGCTTAATTATTCAAGCAAAGCAACACTTTACCACTAGCTAGTAAGCTGAAAGTATTAGGAATTAAAATGGCAATTAGTTTTGCAACTAAACTGATATGTTTCTTCATCATCGTAAGCTTTGCAATTCCCAGAGGGGCATACAGTCAGCCGTGTAAAGTTTACTGGAATGAATATGATGATTCTTCCAAATGGACTACCCAGGTTACCTGTTATGTTGATGAAGAGTTGGGTAAGAAATAGCAAGATTCATCCAGCTTATAATTTGCAACTACATTTTTTTTATTTGTTCTGATCATGTTATTGTTTAATGTAAATTTTTTTACACTATCAATATATATATATATTAGCGGGTTTAGAAGCATGATATATATACAAAATTAGGAGTTAAGATTTAAGTTAAGATAACGCGGCATATATCTAGACCTGCTAGTGCCGATAACGGCGGTGTAAGAAATAATAATCCTTCTTATTGCTTACCTTAATCGTAATTTAGAAAATTCTTAGGTTAGCAATTTACGTGAATTTTTGCAGGCTTTGTCTACACTCCGGGAAATGGGGCCGTGTACCAAGTTGACCTCGACGGCTTCAACACGTGTGACTATACAAATGGAAAATGGATAGGATATGAGGGAACCATCGTGCTTGTAGGTCCTGCTACACTATATTACATATCTGCAGCAAGGTGTCCAGATTTTCGGGTTGTGATCAATGTTATCTCATATGGTCAGGAACACCATCAAACTCAAACGCTACTTTCTTCATCAGCTGGCTCCAAATAAGATTTATGACACAAGATGTGTGCCATTAGTATTTTGTGCCCAGAGCTGCATCCTTAATTATTCCTTGCTTTGTGTTCATCTACTATGTAACTTGAATGTGGAAGCTTTGTATTGTACGTGATCTGATCTCTTGAACGAATAAAATTGCTTTCCTTGGTAATTCTGTCTCTTTATTAAGTAATCTTTTGAGTATTTATCATGTTTTTTATCGACAAAATCTTGTAAGTGCATAGAGTGAATCATAATAATAATCACCCTGCAGAGTATTCTAGGATCGTAAGTCAAGAAACTGAGTATGTAAGTAAAGGAACTACATTTTCAGTAACTTTTGTGTAATCAAACACGAAAAATTAGAAAAATATTTTCTTGGAAAACATTTTCACCCAAAACAAATGGACCCTTAAATCTGAAAATTTTTGCAATGAAAAAGTTACAAGTGTCGTTTATGAAAACCATTGGTAAACCAAGTATGATGTACAAAATGCAGGTAAGTCACAAAACATGAAATTGCACGCAGGCGACCAGCCTTTTTCTTTCTGTCTGTAGCACAATATCCCTTCTTTTCTTTTTTTAAAGGGTTAAAAACAAAAAAATCCCATGTGATATATCTAATACACATGATTTGAAAGAAAGGATATTGTGCTGGAGACAGAAAAGAAAAAGGGGGGTATATATATAATTAGTGAAAAATCAGCTGCTGCCGAATGTGACTGGATTTGTCAAATTCAAGTTCCAAAATCAGCTGGTGCAGATTGAGGCCGGATTTGTCAAATTCACGTTGCTAACCAGTCCTAGCTACCTACCGGTGACTAATGATTAGCAATTCAAATTTGACTCATCCAATCTCAATCTGCAGAAGCTGATTTGTGGATAAGTATTTGAATCAGCCAAACTAAGATACCCTTTTTATTTTCAACAAAAAAAAGGGGGGGGGGGTGTAATGTATAGGAGAATAAAATAAAAGCCAGGTGAAACATAAAGCAAGTAATTTTATATATTTGAGACTGACTGGCATTTACAATTTTGTCCAGTGTCCATGTATCTATATGTAGGCCTTGAAGCTTATTCAAGTAAAGCAATAATCTGCCAGTAAGCTGAAAATATTACCAATTGAAATGGCAAGTAGTTTTGCAGCTAAATTGATATGTTTCTTCCTCATCTTAGGCATTGCAACTCCCAGTTGGGCACTTAACATGCCCATTGCCTGGAATGAATTTCAGGATTAATTCTTCCTTGTGGACTGGTAGCATTCCAGCCTTGCGTGGCGATAAATTGCGCAAGAACAACAAAATTCATCCCAGATTATAATTTGCAAACTACATCTTTTATTTGTCCTGATTATATTACTCCATTGTTTACCTTTATCGTACTTGAGGCATTTGTTAGATTAAGAATTAGGGCCGTGTACCATGTTAACCGTATCGGCTACGACCCATGTGACATTACAAAGTGAATTTTTGCACTTTTCTTCATCTTTTATTTGTAGCTTTGATTAATATAAATTTTTTTGTTTTAGATAGTAATTTGTATTTATTAACAAGTATCATGGAGCACCTATTGGAAAATTCCTATATAAATTGGTCAAGTGATCGGTGTTTAAACCACCAAAAATAAAGTTCCTACGCTAAAGGTCCATTTGGTGCATGGGATGACATAGGATTGGATTAATCTCCTGTGTCATCCATGTTTGGTTGCATTTTACACATGAAATGATACATGATTGGATCAAAAGTTTTTAGACTAATTTGCCCCTATCACCAGCATAGTAATATTTGGACTAATTTACCCTTGCTAATGATACAAATTCATGCTGAATATTATATAGCCATACTCTCACATAATAATATCATGATAAACGAACTAATTTTCCCCTGTTAATTATAGTAAAAATTTTTGACTAATTTACCCATATTCACTATTTTGAATTTTTTGACAAATTTACTCCTATTAATTAATTTAAAAAATTTTAACTAATTTACCCCTACCTACATCATAATAAAAGGACTATATTGCCCTTGGACTAAATTTCCCTTACTAACCTTATTTTCTCAACCAAACTCTATATAAATGCATAACCTTATTAATTGGGTTTTGCGAATGAGGGATTCAATAGGTTCAAGGTCAGCCTAAAGAAAAACTTCTATATTGACTTGAACTTGGATAATTTAAACTCTTAAATGGGTTGGATTTTATTCAATTTAACCCCAATTTAGCCAAAACTTGACCCATATTTAATTGAATTTCAAATTTAGATTAAAAATGAGGTTAAAACTTTTTTTTAAGGACCTGAATGGATTGAGTTTGAGCGAATGTAACTTTTTGTATATCAAAACCCTTAATTTACTTTATAATTCTAAAGTTTCAAATTACTTTATTTCAGCAAAAGTTATAAATTATTGAATTATTTATTAAAATGATCCTACAAATTAAGGAGTACTTTAGACATTAAAATAGTAATTCTATTTCATCCAATTTCTAGCAAAACACAGGATAGGATTATTTTCTAATACATTCTATCCAAACTAGAACCAACCAAATACTAGATTATTTGGATTATTAATCCGAGAATGATTTAACCCAAGATTAAAAATTCGAAAATAAGTCATCCCATCTCATCCAGTCCCTAAACCAAATGAATCCTAAAAGTATAAATTAAAATATAGTGGAAGTAGAGTCGTATCCATAGGGATTGAAGGATTTATTTTCTTGAAAGGAAACAATAAATAAAGAGGGGGTAAAAAAAGTAATAAAAAAAGGAAACAAAAGATACTAAGGTAAAGAAAATAAATCAATTAGGCACCAATCCCTAACAACAGTGTCAAAATTTTATGTACGTCGAGACCACCAAAAATAAAATTCCTACTCTAAAAGTATAAAATTGAGTGTAGTAATGAGTAGGATCATATTTATAGGCACTAGAGGATTTATTTTCTTGAAATAAAATAATAAATAAGATGGGGTTGTGAGAAATTAACTTAAACAACTCAATTAAATAAAGACAATAATGCAAAATTAAATACAAATAATTCAACAAGAGACAAGCTTCTAGGATTAATCTATACTTTAATTCATTTAACTGATCATTAATACAATGATAAAATTTATCTATTTATAAATAAATTAGTTATGATTGTCAATATGTTCTAACAACTCCTCATTGCATCTATAACCATAACAAGTTCTGTTGTTACTGAGTCATAACAAAAAGGAATTAAAATATGATATTTATGAAGGAGATATAATATATATAATAAAAAGTGGAATAGAAAATAGTACAGAAACGGGACAGAAGATCCGTTGCCGAAAACTAGGGATTGCTAGGAGAAAAGAGAAAAAGAAAAGAAAGAAAAAACCTAAGAGAAAAATTAACGTGTTGTCCGTCCCTTTTGTTCACGTGTGAGAAGGAATACTCTTTTCCTTCTAAACACGTGGCTTCCCAAAATCTCCGAAGGAAAATATTTCCTTTCCTATTTGACTTCCACATTTTAGCAATTTAACCCAACTTTAATTTAGTTTTCTCTTCCTTCTCTTTAAAAGACAAACTCTTCTCTCCCTTTTCTTTAGAACTCTTCCAATCAAGATCTTCTTCATCTCTCCCATCGGAGAGAGACCAAATCTGGTCTTTCCCCATAGGAAGAAGTATCCTTTATAGTTTTTAATTTCTCTTATTTGAATAAATTCTCTTCTTAGATTTCCTAAAGAGAGATTCTTCTCTCCTAAGATCTCCTAGTGAGAGTTTCTTCTCTCCGAAATTGTTTTAGGGAGAGTTTTATTCTCTTTTGGATTTTTTCTTGTGAGAGTATTTTAGGTTTTTATCTTGTGAAATTTGAGATTTTGTAAATTTAGAATCAAGTTTTTCAGATATGCAATTTCTCTATTATTGTCAGATCTAAATTTCTTTTTGGACTTGAACCAATTTTAATCAGACCTGATTGTCAACAGACATGTACTGATGTATTGAGTTATAGTGATTCATTTGGATGGAAGATATATATGAGCATCAATATTATCTTTATTTATATTGTCTTCTTAGATCTGTTATATCTATTGATTTCCAATCTATATGTATCTACGTCATATTTGTTTGATGTATTTTCTGTCATTAATACAGATTTATTTGATGAAATGATCTTTTTTTATCAAAAAAAAATACACAAGATCAATTGGTTTCCAAATAAAATTACATCAAATCATGACCAATACATACTAGAATTTTGCCGGTGCCTTAGCAAGGTCTATTTTTATATATTGTGAATTTATACAAATATGAATAATTTAAATACGAAAATTAACAACAATACTACATGTTCATTCATATTAATTTTAAAAATTAATGTATTCTAAATGTTCAATTATTTACTAATTTTTAAAAATTTGTTTACATACTTTTCACTATAATATGATAGTGTATATCAAATAATGTATCCCATATCAAAAACTTGGTAGATATTTTATTTTATAAATATTTGTTTAGATAATTTAAATTTTTATAATGACCACAAACCTAAAACTATATATTCACATTTAATTAAGTACAAAAGATCCAACAATCCACTTTTTTCATCAATAAATATTTAGTTTCTAACAATATTGGTAATTCTATCGGTGTAACAGTTAATTTTCTTTTTTTGCACTAAGTTAATTCAAAATTAAGGGAAAAGATGATGAACAATTTGAATATTAATCAACAATATGGTGGTGAAAGAAAGTAATTTATGGAATACGTAAGATTTTAATAATTGTGATTTGAAAAAGGTTTTACTATAGTTCTATGTAATTTGATAGAAAGCAGATATCATTACGATAAGATTAGTTATTTTTTAAATTTATTTTAAATTAGGAATAATTTTTAAACACATAATATAATATTCAATATAGGTAAAACCCAAATGACCCATAACCCCTCAATTCTTTTCAATTAAGCATACCACATAGGAGTGAGAAACACTCTAATTATATATATATCTATATATATATATATGTAGATTTCCAAATCCCTGACTAATGTAGACAACCAAGAGACGACAGATGCAATCCCACATACCTCGCAAGTTTCTTAGAGCATGCCCAAGCCAAACAAAGTGTAGTCTTTTGGAAATTCAGCTTTTAAACTGCTTTTATTCTCAAAATTCCTAAAAATAGCAATAAACACTGAATATTAGTAGAATTTATAAATTAACACCACATGTTAACGTGAGCACAAAATAAGTATTGTTCTCCAACTACCAGCTTCTTAGCTGATATTAACGTGAGCATCTACTTTTTTTTTAATTTTTTTTCAATAGGGGAGGGGTGAGACTTAAGAAGTAGGGAGGGGATAAGGAGATTTGAACCTAGAACCTCTAATACCTAGAATGAATTAAAATTAAGCTAAGCTTTTTGGCGGCCTCATTTGGGATGAATTTTTCATGCAATGCTTGAATGCCTTGTAATTAATATTTGTTAGCTCTAGAATCAATTGCATGTTAAGTTGATCCATACTAATGCAATGGACTTCTTATGTGCTTCTTTACATGTCTATTTTTTGAACCTTTTTCAGTTGGAATAGTGCCTATCTTCATACGACTGCATTGCAAAATACATTATGTAGATGTGCAGCAATGTTTTGAAAACCGGATCGGACCGGTTGAACTGCGAACCGGCCATGGCACCGGTCCGGTTCTATGCCATTATTGACTTTGCCAGAAAACCAGTCAAAACCCAGTTGAACCGTGAAAACCGCTGAACCGGATTGAACCGGCGGTTTTCCGGTTTTCAACTTCCCCCCCCCCTTTTTTTAAGTTTTGCAAAATACAGCTATCAAGATTCAAACTCAAGACCTTTGTAATAGAAGATCAATGTATCAACCGTTGCACCATCACATCTTATTAGTTCTTTTTGATAACTTAATTATATAAAACAAACACTCATATTTCGTTTTTCCATTTATCTTACAAAATCTCATCCTCTCATGACTCTTTCTTTTTAATTTTCAACTCTCTCTCTCTCTCTCTCTCTCTCTCTATTCTCTTTTCTTTTATCACTCCCTTTTTAATCAAACCTTTTTATTTTTAATTTATTGATGTTTTCTTCCATCTTTTAATTTTGTTTTTGTCCATTAAATTGAAAAAAGTTAAAAAAGAATTATTTTCTTTAACCCAAATTATTTAATGCCACAACCACTCACTTTTATCTCATTTTTTATTTCTTATCAAGTTTACATTTCTATTTTTGATTCTCTTGACTTCCTTCGAACTCCAAACTTTCTTTTTTAAATTGCAATCTCTAAATCCCAAAACGTAAATTAAAATTTAAGTTCACGATGTCTAAATTCTCATAGACGTGAATTTTGTATAATTTCAAAATATTGTGATATTTTTGGGTTGGATTTAGATATAATTGAAATTGAGATGAAATTTATTGTTTTAACTTATAATTTAAAAAATTTATTTTTAAAAATTCAAGTTATTAAAAAATAGTAAACTTTTCATCATATAAAGTATTAAATTAGTCCATTACATGTCTTATTTTGTGCATAAATATATTTATATAAATTATTTTTTAAAAAATTCATTGAACCGGGATTGAATCGGTCCAACCGGTTGAACCTCGACCCTTTCACTTCACCGGTTCAATTAACGGTCCGATTTTTAAAACATTGATGTGCAGAACTTGGATACATACACCAGTTATATTATATATGTTCCAATGGGCGCATAGTTTACTTTTCTTTTTTAAAGAGGTTAATATTGTGAGTTGCTTATTAGTCTATTCTTAACCATGCTCCTCCAGCCTTGTAAAACCCAGAATTGGCTCATATTGAATTTGGGCATCTAATTAGGCCCAAACTCCATCCGATCCTATTACTCTAAGGCTCAGCGGACTTTTTGTTGCTAAATCATTCTTGGAAAATGCTACAGTAATGATAGTCATGTTAATGAAACAGTTTTTATCCGATATAATATATTATCAAACTTCTAGCAACCATTTGATTTCCTATTAGATCTATCCACCTAAATAGGATAATGTCTGAAAACAAGTAAGTACATTTCTCATTTGAAATAGTAAGTTAACATAATAAATTAGTAACTTTTATGCCTCAAAAGATAAATTGGAATAAATATGAAACTTCTTTTATAAAAGAATAAATTACTGCTTTATATCCCAAACTTACTTTTCAGAGAGTAAGTTTAGTTCAAGAAAAAGTAAGTTTTATACATAAATAGTAATTCTTATTGATAAGATAATAAATTTGATTAATGATCAAAACTTACTAATTTATGGCACAAATGTACTATTTTAGTTACAAAACTATATCAAACCAGTATTAGGAAGTTTTTTTGAAATAATAATAATATTTTGATTAATGATTGAAACTTAGGATTCTAATTAGTAAGTAATTGTAATACACCTATATAATACATAATTGTATGTATAATTTAAAAATATTTTGTATTTATATATTTTAAAATACCATGAAAAATATTTTGATTTTTCATATAACATTATAAAATATGCAATAAAATTTTGTCATATTATAATTTTTGAATTATTTTCAAATTTTGAACGTTTGGATAACAATAACAACAATTTTTCCTAGTTATATATAGTATATCACTTTTCTATATAATTTCTATAATTTAATACCTATGAATATAATAATATGATAAAATTTTAATAAATTTCCTAGTTATATATAGTATATCACTTGTCTATATAATTTCTATAATTTAATACCTATGAATATAATAATATGATAAAGTTTAATAAATTTATTGTCTAGGACACAAAAATTAATAAGAGTTAAACTTGTATTAATATATACCTAAAAAATGAGAGAAATAGTACAACAATTAATATAATAATAAAAATGACAGAATTAGTATAACAAAATTAATATAATCTATTTTTTTTTGGGAAATTGTTCATAAAAATGAGATCCAACCACTAAACAAAAATCACATGCACATATAATCTATTGTATAATTTAAATTAAATTCATTTCATGTATAAAATGATCCTAAAATAATTAGCGCACTATAATACCATATTCTTTTAACAACAAAATGTTTTTTACCGAAAGTCTCAAATATCCCTAACACATGTATGAGAGATATTTTTACTCTCTTTTTTCCCCATATTTGAGAAAGAATATTTTTTATAATAGAACTATTTTGAATTTAATTAACAAGTTGAGATTTTTTTTTTTAAATGTGAAATATTTGGGAACTTGGTCTTTGATTTTTCCAAAATTAAAGTATTGTTATTTTTTAGCAATAGTTTCCATTGACATTTCATATTTTAGACTAATTTTTATCAATGTAAAATTAGTGTGATTAACACAAATTGAAGTTTTGTTGGTCCGAGAATTAGCATGCTATTACTGTTATTTTACATGTAAATATTTAACCTAAGTAACAAAAAAATAATAACTACTTAAAAATAAGGAAATAGGTGCTCAATTGATTGTGTTCAAACTATGAATTCCGTTAATGCATAATTGCTAAATTTTATTTTCATTTGTAGGAAATCAATATGCATCGTATATTGATTAGGACTAAATTACTGATTACCTAAACAAATCGTACCTAAATTCATGATGTCATATGTATTGCATTTGGTCACCTTTGTACTCATGCCATTGTCCTTTCTTTCTATTTCTATTTTAAGGATGCAAAGTTCTTTTGATTATATTAGTGAAATTGCATAAAATCTCTTACAAAATTATTCCAATTTATTTACAAAATTTTAATACTTTTAGAAGAAACTTTGTATTGTAAAATGGTTTACTAATTTTCCAGTAAATATATAATTATTACATCAAAAAAGAAAAAAAAAATTGATTTTATTGTGTTTTAATTAGGAGTACTTTTACCAGTAATAATAAGAATAGTGAAATTGGTGCAAATTTCAAAACCACATGCAACCTACACATGATTATGGAAAATTTTTAGGTCGATTAGATTAATATAATAAATATCATTTGATAGTGCCCTGGAAAAGAATTACCGCAACTGTGATCATTAATTTGCACGATGACATCAAGTTTTTTATGCAAATAGTCATTGAAGTTTACAGTAGTTTGTTGGGTTTCTACTTATAGCATAGCATTAGTCACACAAGTAGGTTTTACTTTAGTTAAACAAGTTTTACTTTTCTTATGCAGACATAAGGTTATAATTTTTCTTTATTTTATCTAATCCATTTTTAGTATTTTTAATATTATATATACAACACACACACACACACACGCATATATAATACAATATTTTTGTATTTTTAAAATATCTAAAAATAAAACTTTGTGGGGCTTACATCCCACATCCTGGGGCTTTCGCCTATCTGGACGAACACAGAGTGCCCTGTCCAACGCCTTCACCTTTTAAAACACTGCTTATAACATATTTCAAGTTTCTCATGATCCCTTACAGTAATTGCTATGTTTGGTTCATGATCCTGAAACATGGTTTTAGTATGACATTGCCTTCGATTTATAAGACTGATAAGAAGAGGGTTGAATATGTGAAATGTCATAGACCAATGGCTATCAAGTGTTTGATGAAATGACTATGTAAAACTTGGGATATTGAGTTCTTAGGTTGATTGCAAAAGTCACATTAAATCTAAATGGTCCTTTCGGGATCTTTTGAGAAGGTTCTTTGAACAAAAGAATTGCCTCATTATTGTTTCTATTGATATCTAAAACTAATAAATTAGCTTTATTATAATTCAAATTTTGGCCCTTTGATATATTCTAGAGCTAAGTGGTTCAACATTGTCACTCAACTTGCTGTCCAGGTTCTTCAACTTCTTTGCACTGAATTCACTGCTAACTTTCTAAGCTTACGTTAACTTTAGCGTCTTTTCCCTTTTTTCAGTATGTTTTTTTTGAGCATTGAAGTAACTAATTGTCTTATTTAAACTTTATACGCTGGCATGCTAATATTGCTTTTAGGTATGAAAACTGAGTGTAACCTAACCTAATTACATTTTCCTTCTCTTTTGCCAGCTTGATAATACCGGACTCTTGAAACTTTTCCACATATTTCTAAAAACCTCCTATGGCTTGCCAGTTTGGTTTCCTGACTGGTTTGTAATGAATTGACACTTTAACATACAGTTATGACTTTTTAGTATGTATTTATCTATCTACATTTTACCTCTTAAAACAACTATGCAAAAACATGTGAATTATATATCATGGGCCATGGCACGGCAGCACAGCCTAGTAAATATACACACACGCGCGTATTTCTCAGAAACCTCGTGATAAAACATGACTATTGAACGTGCCAAAAATATGACAAGAAGGTAATTTCTCCTTTCTTGGCAATTATATCCGGCAAAATTAATATATTATTAGACAAAATACATGCCGTTCGCAAGGAATTCCAAGCTCCAAGGAGTTTGAACTCAAAATCCATTACCACGAAAAGTCCAAACAGCAATGGATTTCCAACTGAAAATCCATGTACCACAATTTATTCAGTAGCAGGAGATAGCATACTACACTAGAATTACGCTTCCATTTATTTATGTAACAGCTAGAACAATTTGCTATTTGTTCCCTTAGATGCTAGCAGCACTTTAGCTTGGAGCTTTAGCATGATTCTGCAGCCTCCAAGACACTTGAACGAAGGCCACACACAGACACAACCACGACAACAGCTCAGCAGACTGTCCAAGCAGGATTTGCCGACATGTAGACATCTCTCTTCTAGACCATCATCTCCAACCACAAGCGTTTTTATAATCTGTCCTTCAACTGGCAGCATTTTCTTGATGCAATAGTTTTGACAGCATTGGTGGTTTCTGTAGCTTCCCCAGCTTCATCTTTCCCCAGCACCACACCTGCAAAAGTTTGTTGACAGCATTGGTGGTTTCTGCATCAGCATTTGATGTTTCGCCGTACCACGATTTAAAGATGTGAAGTTGAATTAAATCCTATTTTTACCTATGGATCATAAGCAGGTATAACGAGTATTCAAGTGTCGTATCCCACAGAGAAGATTAACCAACTATTAATGTTTGTTGAACTTCTCTATTATTTAGATTATAAATTAATTCAACAATTTAAAATAATAAACAGAATTCAATTAAAACTAAAATAATTAAAGACAAGCGGGTTTTTCAGAATATTGGAGGGGAGCTCGTTACTTGTGCTAACGTGCACCGAGAGAATCAGGGAGTTAATGTGCGCTTTTCTTCTTTTTCTCCATAGATGCAGATTTTGAGATCTATGGAGGAAATTACTTGAAATTGATCAGCCCAATGACAAGTAAATATAGGGTAACGGCTCTCCAGTAGACATCTAGTACTCCCCCTGTCCCATTTATTTAGTCATGTTCGGGAAATCTAACTTTTTAACAGTAATTGTTTGATTATAATGTTTGTACTTCTCTTTTCAACTTTAACTCCACAAATTCAAAATATAAATTTGAATGACAATATACATATGATTAGAAATAAAGACTATATTGGAAAGAGAAACTAAACGGTGTTTTGACTTTTTTAACATGACAATTATTTTAAAAAATTTTAAAATAAAAAGTATGACACTTTCAATAGGATAGGGGAGTAGATTTTATGTTTTTCCCTTTTTCCTTTAGTTTTTTCCTTGTTCTCATAGCTCGACTTGGTTTAGCTGAAGCTTGGCTTGGGTTAAAGCGTAGCAGGATTTCTATCACCAAGGGATGACTTCTATTGCTTCCTTCGCCTTGACAAGAGCTTAGATTTTTAACTTCTCTCAAGATTAAGCTCATCTATGGCTGGTTTATCTAATTCCTTGACTGGATCTACTTCGATCGAGGAGCATGGAATTACAGGATGGATCTGCGAAACATGTTTCATGGGCTGATTGCGTTCGGAATGGCATTGGATCGGATGTTAAAGCTAAATCATGGGCACAAGTGTTTCGTGATCATGCAAATGTTCATGATGGATTAGGTTTAGCATACTTTCCTCCTTTAAAGGAACCAATTATGAATGTCCAAATTGATATGGTTGGTGTAGAAGAAGAGATCATGAATTTGGAAAGGCGCAGTAGTGGGATTTGTTTTGGGATTAACTCCTCCTTATTAAATTATACAAAAATTTGGTAAGGTGGATTGTACTCTTCTGAAATCTTGACTGTTTATATTTCACTTTGAATATAAAGAAGCTAAGACTCAGGTGTTTGATCAAGCTCTATGGCCATTTATGAGTAAAATGTTATTCCTTAAACCTGGGACTCTTGAAGTCGATTTGGCGAAGGATTAGATCAAATTTGCCTACTTAGATTAAGCTACCTAATCTAAAACTACACTACCATTCAGGTAAAACTCCAAGTTAACTGGCTAGCTTTATTAATCAACCATCATACACTAGCAAGCCTACAGCTACTTAGGATGCAGTTGATAAAACTGAAATTTGAAATTTGAATATTGCAAATATGATAGTTCACCAACGTATAGAGAAATGGATATAGGATGCTGTATAGTGCGAAGGATTATTGTTATGCGGATGCTGATTGCTAATTATTAATAAAAAGTCCAATTCTAGCCCAAAAAAATAATTAAAGACAAACGATTAAGAGCTTAGATTTTCTCAATTATCCTAAAATTCTTTTTATCTTGATTAATTAACTCTTGTTCAATGACTATAATAAATCTCTTAATGTTGTGAAATCAGCTCTCGCCAAAATCAACCATACCAATTACTAGATTTTATTTATTTTTGTGATCTAAATCTAAGTAAAGACTCATTGAGTGCTTCTCTCCTAGTGTTCCTCTATTTTTGTGAATCGATATTTAAGTTTATGTCTTTTCAAACTACTATTAATTAATAAATTTATAATGAAATTATGATGCTTATGAAAACAAGTAAAATCATGCTGGTTTTAGCTTGTAGGTTGTGAGACAAAAATGGTTACCAATCAAAACATACTTGTCAATCCAATTTCACAGACCCGAACAAAAAAAAAAAAAAAAAAAGGAACCACATGGTGAAGGAGTGGCCAAGTGTGTGTAGGCTCAGCACAAGCTTATCATCAATTTTTTTGAAGTAGATGAAAAATTATTCCATGCATTAATTAAGTCCGTACGATGAAAATGGGGGACAATCACTCATAACTACATCCAAACTATGTTAGGTGATCGTCACACTCGTAAATTTGCTTGTAAATCACCATTTTTTTGGGTGATTGTCACATCGTGGACTTACGAAGTGATTGCATATATTATGACAATCACCTAAAATGGTTGCATTAAAATCTATAGATGTTGAATGCAGTTAAAATTTTTTGAATGAAATACCCTTCTCTCATAAAGCCCACCATCGATCCCTGCAATTTGACTGTCAAAATCAACATTTATGGAGGGGTAGTTGAAGATTAATATTAGTTTGCGCGTTTCAAAAATGTATCGTACCGTCAATCATTGTTGAATGGACAAAATTGATCAAAACATTGAACGAACTTTGACTCCAAAAGTTAAGAGAAAAGCCCAAATACATAAAAATAAGTTATCTTTAAGCTTGAGAGGATGGCAACAGGACCCCTCCCCTGTCCCCGCCATGCCCCGTTCCCGCTTCCCCTGCAGGTGCCTCCGCGGAGTTAATAAAAATTTATTATATAATTTTATTATAGTTAAATTTTAGTAAATAATTAAATATTAAAACATCAACACATTACCAAATTATTATTCATTGTAATTTCACAATTAAAACTTATAAAAACAATCAAACAAAAGTTATTTGAATACAATCCAACATGATGAAATAAATACAACTAAAGTAGTCAAGTTTTCACTTTTGACACAAATACAATCACAAATTCATTATTGTGTTTGTACTTTTTTTTGAGAAAAAAATGTTATTGTATTAAGTGTAATTAGGGATTTAGTATAAATGTATTAGTAAATTTAATATAACCAATTAATAATTTATATTAGTACACATATATAATTATTATTATAATTGATAATATCAATTATATTACATATGCTAATATATATTATATAATACATATAACTAAGAATATCATTATCATAAGTTTGTAATTAATTAAATTATATATTATATATATAATTATATACATATATATTTTTTATATATTTATTTTTTAAAGTGGGTGGCGGGGCGGGCAGCCCCGTTTCTAAACGGGGGGAAATTCCCTCCCCCCCCCGCCCCTACCCCAACCCCCGCAGTCACCCGCCCCCATTGCCATTCTTAGTTATCTTGTACGGAGACAATAAAATTTAGAAAAGAATTCTATTATTCATGGTGTTCCAATATCATTGATATTTGTGAGCGTTTATATAGAAATTAGCCTACAAAGATAATAGTTATAAAAGATAAAAACTTATCATCAAACTAAAAATCAAATTACAAATCAAATAACTTGCTACAGCAACTTATCAAAGATGCTGCTGAAATTAAAATCTGAAAGCTATCTAATCTTCAATAGTGATAAATTTTAGAAAAAGGTACTGTCATTTATGGTGTTCTAATATTATTGACATTGGTGAGAGTTTATGTAAAAGTTACTCTACAAATATGGTTACAAAAGATGAAAATTTATCAAACTAAAAGTCAAAATTACAAGATAAAATCCTATCAACCTAGAATTCAAATTATAAATCAAATAACTTGATACAACAACTTATCAAATAAGATGTTGTTAAAATTAAAATTTAAAAGCTAACTAATCTTTAATACTTTCCCTCAAGTTAGAGAGTGTACGGATGTAGCTTCCATCTTAAATACCAAAAATTGAAATCGATCACGGCCAAGCATCTTGAGTCGCTTCAAGTCATCGATTTCAATTATATCACTTCGAAATGAAGAGGATTAGTGATTGTAAAATGGTGGCACACCATTAAAATGAAATACTTTGATGGGAATAACACCCATAGTATTACTTATTAATTTTAATGAAATGGCATGTAGCCCATTGAAAATATTGCAAGCCAGAATAACGACCTAGCAATATAAATTAAAAAATGAAAATCCAACAAAGGATTAAACGCACATCATCAAGAGAGGCGTGCAAGATTACATCCATAAAATGGATGGGGAACACATCAGGAAAAGGACAACCACCCATGATATTGTCACTCTTGACATAAATTGGAAGGACTGAAACCGCCAAATTGAGATTCCCATGAATGAAATTGAGAACCCACCAAGGAATACTATTTTGCTACAGCATTCCTACACCATAATTGTTGAAAAAGATAATTACTGTATCATTGTCCTTCCATCAACAAAGCATAGATTTTTTTTTTTAAACAGAAAGCATAAGGATGGAAATCACTGGAGATAAAGCTGTAGTGATAAAAGTTTGATGGCAGGTATCTAAATTCTAAGTGTAACAATTAATGATAGATACTTTGTTGAGAGAGTGAGTAACAAATATATATTTTTCAGTGAGCGAATGACAAATTTAATCAAAATTTGTGTATAACTAACAGAGAGCATATGGATGAAAGTACTACAGATGGATAAAGCTATTTGATGACAGGTATCCAAATTCTAAGTGTAACAATTATTGATGCTTAAAGTAATGCAAGGAAAGACAAAACATTGAGCACTTTTTTTAAGTGGAATCCCCTTTTTCTATTGAGCACTCTAATCATGCAACATTATTCCTGTGAATCCCATAATCCGCCTGTAAAATGCGAGTTCTACTTGTAATTTCCACCACCAAAAAGCACAAAAAATCCTAGAATTTCAAACAAAAAATGGATTTGGCTAGAAATATTGGTGATCATACTGATGAGCTTTTTCAAGCACAAGCTCACATATGGAACCATATATTCAACTTCATAAATTCTATGTCCCTCAAATGTGCAATTCAATTAGACATGCCAGATGTTATTCACAAGCATGGCCAGCCGATGACCCTCGATCAATTGATCGATGCTCTTCCCATCAAGAATGAAAAAGCCCCATTCGTTTATCGTCTCATGCAGATTTTGATCCACTCAGGCTTCTTCATTGAAGCAAAGATTCCTGGAAATGAGAATGATAATCAAAAGGGTTATCTGCTCACTTCTGCTTCTGAACTTCTTTTAAAGAGCAACCCCTTTAGCGTGACGCCATTTTTACTGGCCATGCTCGATCCCACCTTGACTGATCCATGGCACCATCTCAGCCAGTGGTTTCAGAGCAGCGATGAAAGCCCATTTTATACTTGCCATGGGAGGTCACTTTATGATTTTGCGAGCCATGAGTCTCAGCTTAATCAATTCTTTAACGAAGCAATGGCTAGTGATGCCCGGATGGTTAGTAGCGTGGTGACCAAAGATTGTAAGCACGTTTTTGAGGGTTTGAATTCATTGGTAGATATTGGAGGTGGAACTGGAACCTTTGCTAAGGCAATTGCTGATGCTTTCCCTCACCTGAAATGCACTGTGCTTGATCTTCCTCATGTTGTTGATGGCTTGGAGAGTAGTAAGAACTTGGCCTATGTTGGAGGTAACATGTTTGAAGCCATTCCTCCTGCAGATGCTGTTTTAATGAAGGTATGAAATCGATGTTGCACGTTTTCTAGTTGACAATTTTCTTTTATAGAAGTTTTATTTAGATTTTCATCCTAACTGCCTGAGATCATAGGATTACAATTCACCAATTATGGGAAGTGTCAACTTCAAAAGTAAGATTGAGCAGAAGAAATTGAGGCTATGCTTGATCTAAGAACTGCATCATGAAGAGGGACAGAAAAAGAACAAAGTTTTAAACGTCAAATTGATGGCATGTGTTTGGTACTATAGGAGAATAGTTTTGTTTTTTCTTTTTGACGCAAAAATCTTTAGATGGGGTGTAATGTTTCTAACAAAAATTTTCTTTCATTGTGATACAATTTGCAATCGAGCAGTGGATATTGATTGATTGGAGCGATGATGAGTGTGTACAAATACTAAAAAAATGTAAAGAAGCAATTCCTAGCAAGGAGAAAGGAGGCAAAGTGATAATTGTTGACACGTTCTGCAAAAGCCAGCAGAAAGGGGATGATGATCATGAGGCGATTGAGACCCAACTGTTCTATGATATGGGGGCGATGGTTCTAGTCAAAGGAAGGCAAAGAAATGAGAAAGATTGGGCGAAACTTTTCTCTGAGGCAGGCTTCTGTGACTATAAGATAACTGCAGTATTGGGCTTGAGATCTATCATTGAGGTTTATTATTAATTAATTAATATGTCTTTTGAAAATGTTGTTTGTGCTAAAAAGTGATGAACCTTTAGTTAGGGTGTTCAGAATAAATTTATGGCTTTGGAGTGTTTGTTTTACTCATTTATTGGCAATAGACAAATTGCCAAAGTCCATCTTGAAGCTGAACGTGGGCGGCTGATCAATTTGGTTCGTGCTTGTATCTTGAACCAGATTTACTTGCAAAGTTCACCAGATTTTCTGGCAATTGGGCATTGAATGAGAAGAGAAAAATTACAGCCGCTTGTAGGATCCTTACTAGTATAAATAATGCCATTTCCTCAGTTGAAGGGCACCAAAGCTCAAGTGAAAGATAGGAAATGAACGAGTTCAATTGTGGAGTGAGTGTTTGAGCAGATATCTCAAGAGTGAGCCTCTGATAAATTAGAGCAATATTCTCGAGAGTGAGGTTCAATAATTAGTGTCCAATATAAATTTATTTTGTGTGTTGTTGTTATATATATTTTGAGCATAATAAAATTGTTCGTTTGCCTCCTTTATATAATGGGTTTAATCCATTGATTTGGTATTAAACCCCACCACAATCCAACACTGGAATGTGTCCAAATCCCAGCCTGGGATATACAGCAAGCACATTATGTATAAATGGTGTGGAGTTGAGGTAGCTAAGGACAGTAACTGTTTCCGACATTGTTGAAGTACATGCATCGCTTCCACTTTAAATTCAGCGATTACAGCTGAATGTAAGTTGAAGAAAGAACGGATAAACATGAGGGACAAAAAACTGAAAAAGATTTTCAGTTCTTAACTTGCCTAAGTTGTACAACACTTTCTAAACAAAATGTAACTCAATGTAAATTACTTATTCAATTTTGAAACAATGACATTATATCTAATTAATATTCGTGTATGTTGAATGACGCGCTGGTCAACAAACGCGTTTTCTGCTTCGTCCCACATCAATAGAAGCCAAAGGAGGTTTCCTATAAATAAGGAAACCTATTGAAGGTTTTAGGTGCACCACTCAAGAGAGTTATATGGGCTATTAGATTTTTGAGTCATCTAATCTATTTAGTCAAATATTTTAGACTCTCTTGTTTTGAGTTTAGAAATATTTTCTAAACTCTTTTGTAAGTGCCTTATTAGTATAGGAACCACTTTCCTACGGCTTTTAATATTTCTTCTTCATAGTAGAAATATTGCTCCTCCCTCGCCCGTGGACGTAGGTCAATTTGATCGTACCACGTAAATCTTTTGTGTCTTTTATTTGCTTTATTATTTGCTTTTATTAGGTTGGTGCAACCCTTTTATATGGTCGGTTTTATCGCCTAATTTGTACTAACTCTGGTTTGTTTGTTCCTGGACCGGTCCTAACAAACTGGTATCAGAGTTGATTGTTATATTTTGCAAGACAGGTTCATCTGGTGAAACCCGTTCATCTGGTGAAGCCCGTTCATCTGGTGGGTCCGGTTCATCATATGGGGCCCACTCATCTTGTGGGGCCCGTTTATTTGTAGGGCCCGCTTACCTTGTGGGGCCCGTTCATCTCATGGGGTCCACTCACCTTGTGGGTTCATCCCTTGGGGCCTGCTTATCTCGTGGGGCCCGCTTATCCTATGGGCCCATTCACGAGACTTGCATATCTGTTTGACCAGTTTTTTTTGAGACAAGTTTCAAGTTATAGATTTTGTGGCAACAATAACGATAACAAAGATGGTTGTCGAGAAATTCGACAGGAATGTTAACTTCGGCATGTGGCAGCTCAAGATGGAGGCCATTCTTGTTCAAGACGAAGTTGATTTGGCAATTCAAGGAATTGAGAAAAAGCCAGAAGATGTAAAGGATGCAGATTTCGCCGATATGGATAAGAAGATCAGATCCAGCATAATCTTAAATCTCTCCGATGAGGTATTGCGTGAGGTAGCAATGGAGACTTCGGCCAAGGCTATGTGGGATAAATTGAAAGCCTTGTATATGAAGAAGACAGTCGAGAATCGGCTATATTTGAAGCAGAGCCTGTATATGCTTCGAATGTCTGAAAGTAAATCTATACTCTCCCATCTTGATAAATTTGATTCCATTATTATGGATTTGGAGAATATATATTCGAAAATTGATGATGAAGATCAAACCCTATTACTTTTGTGTTCCCTTCCCCAGTCCTTTAAGCATTTCCGTGATACTATGATTTATGGAAAGGAAACAATTTCGTATCGAAAAATTAAATCTGTATTAAAATCTAAAAAGCAGATAGATAGGGATATTACTGGGGAAACTAGTGGAAGTCAAGCCGATGGCTTGTTTGTTCGGGGTAGATCTGAAAAGAGAAATACAGAAAATAAAAGTAGATCCAAGTCCAGACATAAAAATGTGGTGTGCAACTATTGTAAAAAAAAGGGTCATGTTATCTCTGATTGTTTTAAACTGAAAAATAAAGAAAAGCAAAAAGGGAGATTTGTTGAGAAAAATACTGAATCCGCTGAAACTAGTATAGCAGCTGATGAGAATGATGGAACCATTTTCTATACAACGAAAAATATTTTTAGGTCTAACAATGAGTGGATTTTAGATTCGGGTTATTCATATCATATGTGTCCCAATAGGGACTGGTTTTTAACATATGAATCAACTGAATGTGGAGTTGTCTTAACGGGTAACAACGCCGTTTGTAAAGTTGTTGGTAAAGGCACAATCCGGATTAAAATGTACGATGGTATTGTGAGGACGCTCACAGATGTTAGACATGTTCCAGATTTGAAGAAAAATCTCATCTCTGTGGGCACTCTTGAGTCTATTCGGTGCAGGTATCCAGGTGGAGAAGGAGTTCTCAAAATCACTCGAGGTGCTATTGTTGTTATGAAGGCACACAGATCTGGTACTTTGTATATTTTGCAGGGATCTACTGTTACAGG
This sequence comes from Coffea arabica, assembly GCF_036785885.1. Lineage (NCBI taxonomy): Eukaryota > Viridiplantae > Streptophyta > Magnoliopsida > Gentianales > Rubiaceae > Coffea > Coffea arabica. The sequence continues at coordinate 40,920,678 of NC_092314.1, read as the reverse complement.
TGCTGCTGCTGTTTCAACATTATTTTTGTTAGATACAGTCATCACCAAATTCTGGCATATGCGTTTGGGGCACATGAGCAAAAAAGGCTTGGGCATACTGAGCAAAAGAGGACTTCATTGTGGACAAAGTACCGGGCCATTGGAATTCTGTAAACATTGTATTTTTGGGAAGTAGAAAAGAGTCAGCTTCAGTTCACCAGTAATTCACAAGACAAAAGGTACTCTTGATTACATTCATTCAGATCTATGGGGTTCTTCTCGTGCTCCTTCTAAAGGTGGTGTCAGGTACATGTTGACTTTCATTGATGATTATTCAAGGAAAGTTTGGGTCTATTTTCTTAAATATAAAAATGATGTTTTCCTAACTTTCAAGCAATGGAAAGTTTTGATTGAGAAGCAAACAGAAAAACATATTAAGCGGTTGAGAACAAATAATGGCATGAAATTTTGTGGAGGTGAATTTGATAGATTTTGCAAAAATGAAGGAACTGTTCGGCATCACACCATCAGGATGACGCCTCAACAAAATAGTGTGGCTGAACGTATGAACAGATCGCTTTTGGAGAGAGCAAGATATATGATCTCCAATGCACGGTTGACAAATGACTTTTGGACAGAGGCGATCAATATGGCCTGTTATATTGTCAACCGTTCTCCTTCTGCATCTCTTGGTTTCAAAACTTCTGAGGAAGTTTGGTCAGGTACTCCTGCTGATTACTCCAATTTAAAAGTTTTTGGGTGTCCAGCATACATACACATGAATGATGAAAAATTGGAATCTAGAGCTAAAAAGTGCATTTTTCTTGGGTATACTTCTGGGGTGAAAGGATACAGATTATGGTATCCTGATCCCAAATCTCCAAAATTTGTAATCAGTAGAGATGTTACTTTTGATGAATTATCTATATTTTTTTCTAAGAAGGAGTCTTCTAGTCCTTGTACTACTGATAGTACACAGAAGCAGGTGGAGCTTGATATTGGCAGTTCTGGTCCTTCTTAGACCAAATCTTCTATTTAACAAATGCCAGTAGATGTACCTGAATCTACTATTGAAGATAGTTCAGAAGAAGAAGAGTATTTCATAACCAGAGATAGAGCAAGGAGAGACATTCGACCACTACAAAGATATGCAAATTTAGTTGCGTATGCTTTGTCTATTGCAGAAGAAACTGATGCAATTGGTGAGCCTTTCACCTATTCAGAAGCAGTTTCTTGTGATGATTCTGCAAAGTGGTTGATTGCGATGAATGAAGAAATTGAATCTCTTCATCAGAATGAAACTTGGGTTCTTGTAAAGCCGCCGTCAGCGAAGAAAATTGTTGGATGCAAATGGATTTTCAAGAAAAAGAAAGGTATTCCAGGGGTTGAAGATACAAGGTATAAAGCACGATTAGTTGCAAAAGACTATAGTCAGGTACAAGGTGTTGATTTTAATGAAGTTTTTTCACCTGTTGTTAAACATAGCTCTATTCGTGTTTTGCTTGCTTTAGTTGCCATGTATGATTTGGAATTAGAGCAGCTTGATGTTAAGACAGCTTTCTTGCATGGCGAACTTGAGGAACAAATTTATATGAAACAACCCCAGAGTTTTGAGATTGAAGGTAAGAAAAACCATGTTTGCTTGTTGAAGAAATCCTTATATGGATTGAACAGTCTCCAAAACAATGGTATAAAAGGTTTGATTCCTTTATGTTGGGTCATGATTATTCAAGGAGCATGTATGATAGTTGTGTTTATTTTCGGAAGTTAAATGATGATTTTTTCATTTATTTGCTACTTTATGTTGATGATATGCTCATTGCTGCCAAGAATTTGTCAGAAATTCACACTTTGAAACTGCAGTTAAATAGTGAATTTGAAATGAAAGATTTAGGAGCAGCTAAGAAAATTCTTGGCATGGATATCAATCGAGATCGAGGAGTAGGGAAGTTGTTCTTGACCCAGAAAAATTACCTTGAGAAGGTCTTGGAGCGTTTTGGCATGAAAGATGCTAAACCAGTATCTACTCCTCTTGCTAGCCATTTTCGGTTATCTGCTGCTCAATCACCACAATCAGATGAAGAGGAAGATTATATGGCACGGGTTCCTTATTCCAGTGCAGTTGGCAGTGTTATGCATGCAATGGTTTGTACTCGTCTAGATATCTCACATGCAGTCAGTGTTGTTAGCAGATATATGTCTTGCCCCGATAAAGCATATTGGCAGGCTGTGAAGTGGATTTTCAAATACTTGCGAGGTATTTCAAATGCATGTTTGGAGTTTGGAAGAAATAATAACACTTTGGTTGATTTTGTAGACTCAGACTACGCTGGAGATCTTGACAGGAGAAGATCACTTTCAGACTATGTATTTTGCATTGGCGGTTGTGCTATTAGTTGGAAAGCTACTCTACAGCCTGTCGTAGCTTTGTCTACTACAAAAGCAGAATATATGGCTTTGATCGAGGCAATCAAAGAAGCCTTGTGGTTGAAGAGTTTATTTAGCGAGTTAAGTCTATATCAAGGTGTTACTGATATTCACTATGATAGTCAAAGTGCCATACACTTGACTAAAGATCAGATGTATCATGAGAGGACGAAACACATTGATGTGAAGTATCACTTCATTCGGGATATCATTGCTGAGGGAAAAGTCCTTATTCAGAAAATCAATACTAAGAACAATCTAGCCGATATGTTTATAAAATCTCTTTCAATTTACAAGTTTAAGCAACGCTTGGACTTGATTGATATTTATTGTTGGTGATTTATGCCCATTGGGGCTTATTTGGAGAAGGTGGAGCAAGTTTATAATCTCTCGATGTTGGGGGACTCATCAAGGTGGAGATTTGTTGAATGACGCGCTGGTCAACAAACGCGTTTTCTGCTTCGTCTCACATCAATAGAAGCCAAAGGAATTCTTCCTTTGGTTTCCTATAAATAAAGAAGCCTATTGAAGGTTTTAGGTGCACCACTCAAGAGAGTTATATGGGCTATTAGTTTCTTGAGTCATCTAACCCATTTAGTCAAATATTTTAGGCTCTCTTGTTTTGAGTTTAGAAATATTTTCTAAACTCTTTTGTAAGTGCCTTATTAGCCTAGGAACCACTTTCCTACGGTTTTCAATATTTTTTGTTCATAGTAGGAATATTGCCACTACAAGAAAAAAGGTCATTAGTGACAACATTTCTTTGTGACGACACAAAGTCGTCACAAAATGAGGTTGTTTAGTCACGACTTTGAAGGTTGTCACAATTGACTCAAAGCAACTGAGTTTTCAGTGACAACCTTTAATTGTCGTCACAAAACTATTTCGCGCCATGGGACTTGGAAGGCGTGAGTTTTGCGATAGTGACGACTTGATAAAAGTTATCAGTAATTCTACCACTTTCTTTGACAACTTTTCATTATTATCACTGTTTATGTTTATTGACGACCAATTTTTGTCAGTAAAACTATAGTATAGTTAGTGACAACATAAGTATCATCACTAATTTGAACATCTCTAATGCATTTATTTAATTGTTAGCCTCAATATTAATTTAAATTTTTTTAAAGTTTGATGATTTATTAACTATGACTTTATTTAATTGTGAGACTCAATATTAATTTAATTTTTTTTAAATTTGATGATTTATTAAACTAGTCATAGTTACTTAAATATTAATTTAAATTTTTTAAAATTTGATAATTTATTAAACTAGTCATAGTTACTCAATAAGTTTTTAACTGAAAAAAATTAATGAAAGTTTTTAGTTAGAACAACTATATAAACTATTACAATTAGAACTCAAGGCCTCTAAATTCAAATACCTTAATTTTGGGTACTGTCAATGGCTCCTTGACATCTAATTGGTCGAATGTTGAAACTCATTAAGTACAAATTCATTTTAATGAAAAGCAGAATTAGTTGTGTTATATAAGTTAAGTAATGAAATCAGGACTACTAATTACTGCAATTCCTTCAAATTTAATGTTTATTTGCTAAAAGTCAAAACGAATACATATTTTTCTTACAAATCAATACGTATACTATAGTTTCGTGCAAGTTTACATTCATGATTCTTCAATATAAAACATCTAAAAAAATATAGTACTATTAGACAAAACTAACAAAATTTTCTAGAAACTGATAGAAAGTTCTTAACACATAATTAAGATTTTTCTTTTTTCATGTTTAAAAATAATGAATTATTTCTTAAAATAATATGAAAGTAGATTCCCGATCTAATATACTTAATTAAAATGTTTAATTTAATACAAAGAAAATAACCTTTCTTTGAGAATCTAAATAAAAAGATAAAACTAAAAATTGGATCAAATTTTTCGTTCAAAATGAAAAAGAAACAGCGAGAATTGAAAATTGGTGGAGGCATTCTTTAAAAAGCAAATTTCAAAATGAAAGAGTACAAGTCTACCACTTTTGGGCTAAGTCTGATACACTTCTAATTCTCACATTTTCACTCGCTGGCCTTCTCACTGTCTCTCTTGGTCTCTCTCTCACTTCGACCCCTCTCAATTTCTTTCTCACTAATGCTCGAGCATTCCTCCTTGTTGGGCTACTGATTTTGATATGTTTCCTCAGAGCATGTGCTGTAAAATGGCAAGTTTCTCTCTTCTTGCTTAGTAATCAATTTCCCCCAATTTTTATTGACCCGATTTTGTGTTCCCAACATTCAATTTTTGCGTAAATTCCCTTCTTCTCTATCATTTGTCTAGTTTCCCCAAAGTTTCTTACCCTAATTAGCAATCACCATCATTTGCAATCACCTTTTCTACCCTACTTAGATGATCAATTGTTTCATTTTCTCCCCAAATTTTATTGCCCTAATTTTTTTTTAAAAAAAATTTCTGCCCAGGACAAGGAGGGCATCCCCGGACCAGCAGTAGCTTATCTTCACTGGCAAGCAGCTCGAGGACAGCCGCACCCTAGTCGACTACAACATCCGGAAGGAGTCAGCCCTCTACCTTGTCCTCCACCTCGATGGTGGCGCCAAGAAGCGCAAGAAGAACACCTGCACCAAGCCGGCGGTGACTGAGGGAAATTCTCCCCCCTTTTTTTATAAACTTTATTGTTACTAGTTTAATTGAACATTAGCAGCATGTTCTTATTTTGAAGATTTTGTTCTTTATTGGGTTTGATATATTATTCTCTGAAACCGTTGGATTTTACTTTCTAAAAAAATTTAGATTGTATGTTTCTTTAAGATTTTATCAAATTCTTGGTTATTCTATTTTCAAGCGCTTGGTTTATTTTATTTTTTGGTTTTAATTTCACATTAAACTGCAAAGCGTCCCCTTTTCAGCAATTCCTGGTAGTGCTCAAAGCATCCCCTTTTCAGTTTTACTTAAATCGTCTACAAATCATCATTGTGGTGTTGTTTATAGAGCTAAATGCATTACAATTAAGGTAGTAAGAGTAAATTCTACAGATTTGAATGCTTTTCAAAAGCAACATTTTTTTCACTTCAAAATTCAACTCGTTTAGATCCATGCACTTAGTCTAGTTCAAAAGCAGCCTTGAATGTTTCTTGAATTGAGGTGATTGAAATATGTCTGTCAAGACTTCAAGCTCTTTCCTAATGTTTTCCTGTTGGAAGTGCTCTATCTTTGTGTAAATGTGCACACTCACAAATCGACTCTCATTTCCTTTGTTTCCATTTATTTATTTTTTTAGAAACCTGGACAAGTTGCTCCAATCATTGCATTTGTACTTTGCCTTAAAAGCTGTATATTAGCTATGGTTGTAGTCCTGCAAGTTGAGATACTGTAGACTTTTTTTTTCTGCTAACTTATAAATTTATTCTAGAACACAAACCTCTAAGGTTGCATCTCAAGTCTAAGGTGTTGCATCTGGTGACTGAGAAATCTGGTGATATTGTTCTAAGGCTGCATCTCAAGTCTACTTAAGGACTTGTACTAGTATCACTTTGGAAGAGCTTGGAAAGAGGACCAAAACTCATCAATTAGTTTTGATGTGAAAAAAGATCTTCCTCCGTAAAAATTCATGAACTAGGAATGTTATTAGAACAGCATGGACAACTTCTTATGGTATGTTTTGAGAGTCCATGATTCTCCAGAATATACTTGTTAGCCTTACTTGTGCTGAATTTCACATGTTTCACTATTTTTTAAGGGCAAAGGTGCTTTGGCCAAAATGTTTTGCTTGCAAATGTGTTGACCGCATTTACTTCTCTGCCTAGTATGTTCCTTTTGTTAAGTTTACAAGGGAGAGGTCAAACCTCTTAAACAGAAACAAAACATAGGGTCGCAGCCCCTAAAATATTTGCACCATGCTATTCACTAAGTTCCTGTGGCGGTTCTGTTATAATCTGCATCCCAGATTCTTTGTTGACACTACTTTTAGCTAGCTAGTCTGCACACTTACTTCTTTCTCCAAACATGTTGTTGCCAGGATTCCCGACCCCTGCTTAAAACATTCCTGATCTGACATGTTAGATTGTATAGTGGTGAGTCCTGTCCTGCTCCTTGTATTAGTTCCAAAGCTGCCTTGCAATTCGTGTCCAGAATCACTCTTCTTTCTCCAGAGTTCCAAGCCATTTTTATCCTTTTGAGTACTCCCCACAGCTCTGCTAAGTGCTATCATATTATCTATTAGCCCAATATTCACTATAAAACTTGCTTTCCATCTCCCCCAGCTATCTATATGTCCCTTTTCAAATTCATATGGCTTTGCCTCTTCTACTTGGAATAATGCTAAATTGAGAAGTGTACATCTTGCCACAGTTAATTGCTAATTATTGATAGTTTCATGTCTTACATGGTAGTTTGTTCTCCATTGGCACAGAGTTTAAAATCAATCAAATTCTCTATATAGGAATAACATCAATAATTATAAATCAACAATAGAAACACAATGCTGATATAAATATATATACCAAGAACATTTTGTTTTCATGGTAAGATATAAATATATACCAATGTAGTTATAAATATATACCAAGATATGTACATATTGGTGGTTTGGTGAATAAAATGATTTTATTAGTGGCGACAGTACACATTTGGTTGATAATAATAAATAAATGATTTTAAAAGGAAAATGGATGTAGGAGAAAGAGGATAGATAGTTAAATGAGAAAAACTATAGTTTGAATTATTGATTGATAATAGATGAAAGAGCTTTAATATTTAATAGAGTTTTTCAATGAGTTGACAATTAATAAAGGGCATTATTGTCTTTTTATTACATCAAGGGAGGTTTCTGTAATTATGTAAATTTCAAGAGGGGCGAGTGAAATTATTGAAAACCTCAGGGGAGGTTTCTAAAATTATCCCTTATTTATTTAGGGCTAACAATGGCATGTGCATCACTGGACTCTTCAAACTTTCTTTTGATCGAAGTAAAATAGTCTAGTCAAATATAAATTAAGTTATTAAAATGGGCTAAAGGGCCTTGTGGGTTAATTTTGGGGTTAATTACATTTGTCTCCGTTAAGGTTTGACCAAACTATGAATCAAATCTTGAGGTTTAACTAAATTACATTTGCCTTCCTTGTCAATAATACTATCAAGAGCCAATAAATAGAACAAATAAAATGACAAATTTACCCTCTACTGACAACAATAAATAAAATTCACAAAAAAAAAGAAAAAGTTGCAAAAACAAAAATTGAGAGAGTTTAATGGAGAAAACATAAAGATAATTGAGCAAAATAAATCTTTATCCCAATACCTAAACTTTAAAAATTGATAGATAAATGAAAATATAACTATGGAAATTGCAGAAAATAATAAAAAGGAAGTTCAAATACAAAAGAAAAATTAATCAGAAACTTAACATACAAAGAAAAATTAGTCTGACTTGAAACTCATTGCATAAAAAACAAGTAAACTCGTTGTTAGATACGGGAAAGAATAAAAAAATTAACAAAGAAAAAGATTTCCTGCTGTCCATAGATCTCATCGAACTCCTCGAAACCTTAATGGCTCCTGTTCTTATCTTCAAGTTATCACTCATCTCTAACACACTCCCAATTTCAAACTATTGCAAATTCATTCATCTTTTAACACCATAACCTACGTTTTCTATCCTCTCCCTTAAAAACCCACAAAAAATAGACATATAATTGCCGTATACGAAACCAAATCGTGGCAACCCAATTCTTTGTACACATTCAAGAGAAGCAAAGCTGACAAAATAGAAACAAGAAGTCAGCAAAATTTGATACCACAAAAATCACAAGCAAAACCATATCCCATCTTAGCCACGACTCATGAGCAATGCACAGAATCTCTTCTCCACTACCTCATAAACAGGGTTCATCATTCAAATCTCACGTCAAGGGGACAATCATTTGAACTAAAGATTTGGTTTTGGTAGTTAAATTGCAAGATCTATATTTTGATAGGTATTGCAATTCGTGTTTTTTATTTTTCTTTCTTTTTCCTACTTTTGATTAAATCTAAGGCTGACAATTTGTGAAGAAATAGTGTTTTAATAGAAGAAGAAGAAGAAGAAGGAGTATTTTTGATAAGCAGCTAGTGAGTGTGTGCCCATTTAAATCCACTCTACACGAACAACGAAGTATTGTGCAACTAACAATTTTGCAACTCTGTTGGTTTCAATCCCTGAGGAAGAGAAGGGTTAAAGACTTAAATGGGAATAAGCTTGTGAGCAGTTTAGGACATTCACTGACTTTTTCGTTTAATATCAAGCAGTCAACGTTTGTTAAGCTTTTGTGTATTCGAAGGGTTCTTCAGTAGTTTGGTCTCAGGGTTTAGTTTGAGTTTGGCCATACCTCAGGGAGGTAAATATAATTAACCCTTAATTTTAATATCCATTGATGAAAGAAAAATAGTTTCATAAAAAACACTAAAATTATTAAAGCAGGCAAATGGTCATTGTGGTTAATTTTATAACATGGCAATCAGCTGAAGATCCGGTTACCAGATTGTCAATCTATTCGGCTCTATTTGTTAGATGGGAAAGTCATACAAGAAAATGTGTCGTTCTATAAGTGAAGTGAGATAATTGTACTCTCCAAGGGCCGTGTTCCGCATACCATCTGTTTAGAAATTCAAGTAGCTTTCATCACATTGGATGATGACAAACTGGATTGTTTTCATATTTGTGCATGTATATTAAAGTAGTATTAAAAAACCTATTGACACTTTTTTTGTTTTATGATATGCTAATTTAGAAAGCTTGAAGGGGACACCACTGGTGGGTGTCAAACCACCAAAAATAAAATTTATATTAGACCTACTACCAAAACTGAATGAGTATAGTGGTGAATAGGGTCGTCTCCACAGGGAACAGGTAGGCAAATCACACAGGAAAATGGGGGGGATTTTTAGCAGTAGTACCAACTAATTAAAAAGGAATAAAAACTGAAATTTAAAGTTGATTAAGATAGCAGGAACCAAACTACACAAATAACAATTAATTGAACAACCTAGTCAAGAAATTAATCTTGGCACCGAAGCACACAACTGATCACAGATACACGGGACAATTCATACACTCACGAATAAACTGGTTATAGTGGTCAAGCGACGCGCCCAACCACCAATCTTTCCTTAATTTTATGGTAGTCAAGAGACGCTCATAAACTACCCTCTTGTGACTAGACAACCCCAGAAACGCTCACAGGATTTAATGTAGCCACAGCATTAGGAATTAGAAAGACCCAATTCTAGATGACAAACACACATGCGGGTTTATTTAGGCTAGATTAATTATCCCCACGATCCAAATTAGACCGCTTGCGAGGCGGTGAAGTTGTCTCGTTTGCCACTAATCAAGATGTTTAAAGGCTACGCGCCAACATCCTAATTGGCTATCAATTATTTAGACAATCGAATAACAGGCCTAATTATCCAATAAATCTAAACAATAATAACTCAGGGAAAAATAGAGAATAATCAAATACCCATGAACATATAAATTAAAAATAAAACAATTAAAACGATCTCACAGTTATGGTGCTCCAATCCTTGATTTATTCCTCAACTAGATAAAAGAACTAGCCTTGCCGTATAATCATAAAGCAATTCAGAGTTTTCATGGAGTTTTTGTCGATTGAGGAAGTAGTAAAAGATGTCGGCTGCTATTTGCTACTTGCGTTCCAGAGGAAAAAGAGAGAAAAGAAAAACAAAAAGACAAGTCCAAGACAGAAGATGCCCTAGTCTATTGCTGCCTTTTTATTTATAGTGTTGCCGCCGCTTCCCTTTGCTTGTTGAATTGGAATTTGTTTCCCACAAGGATTGTTTCCTTATTTCCCTCATTGGATTGTTGCCAAAAGTTCTCTTCGAATTCTATTTCCTCTGCTACTTAAAGGTCTTCGCAGCACTTGCTTTCCAATTCCAATTGGTTTCCAATTCTCCTGTGTTTCCCAAAAGGATTCATTTTTCTTACTTTCTTAGTTGTTTGTTGCCAAACGACTTCTTGCTTTTAAGGTTTCCTGATCTCACGCATGGTAAAAAGGTATCTTCCAATCAGAATGGTTGTTCCAGGGCTTGGGCCCGCGATCCGGCTTTTTCACGCAACTCTGTGTTGTCCGGCGTGGGCACGCCAGAGAAGCAAGAGTCTTCTGGATTTTTGCCTCCCTTTTGTCACTTTCAACACTAATTGCCTGTAATTAACATCAATACTAATTATGAGCAGAAATCCAATACTTTGCATACTATACTGCCAAAATTAAGACCAAATAACCACAAATAAAATGCATAATTATATCCCTATCAAATTCCCCCACACCAAGACAATGCTTGTCCTCAAGCATTTCAAACTTTAAATACACAACCAAGCGAGCAAACATTTTGCAGCAGTTGAATTCAAAACAATGGCTATTAATCAAAGCAACTATTGCCAATGTATAATTTAGATAACTGTCAAGTACTGATGACAAATTTTACGAGATAACTCTCCAACTAGCTTTTGAAACCAATGACTCTTTCAAATCCAGACTAACTAATCTAAGAATAGAAAATATCCAACCAACATTTTTTTTAATAACTGGTCCAACTATTAAGCAAAATCTCAACATAAAGACTCATGGATCCGCAGGTAATACAATTATTCACATACCTTCATGCTCATACACACTCTTTTTTTTTTCTTTCTCATTTTTTTCTTTTTTTTTTGTTTCTTTTTCCTTCTTTTTTTTCTTTTTTTTTTTTGCTTTTTTTTTCTTTCTTGAAAGAAGTGCTTAGTCTTGAGCCATTCAAGTCTTTTGACGCGAACTCCGACATCTCTCCAATGAAGGAGCCCGGTTACTCAACTTTAACCGCTTAAAGACCACATACTCATAGTTATCGTTGCTTTTTGAGGCGAAAATCGACACTTTAGGTGAAGACCCCCGGTTACTAGTCAATGATAACCAACGGAGTATAGCCGACTATTATTCGCATATAAACACCCAAGTAAAATTAAAACCTTGCAAGCCTGCTTCATTTTCTTAACATGGAGAACTAAGATTAATAGTTGAACCAGTTCACACAAAAATGTCAGACAAATATTTACAATGCCTAGAAAAGTTAATCAAAAGAAATTGCTAGAGTCACAAAATCTCAAATATTTACCAGAGAGACATCCTAAAACTTTATCATCTCCTACTTAACATATTATCATCTAAAACCATAACAATAGTTAAATTTGAAAATCAAGCCATTGCTTATCAAGGCTAACCACAAAAATCCAAAAGGCATGGTAAAGTTTTTTTTTTTTTTTTTTTTTTTTTTTTTTTTGCAGAAGGAAAAGCAATAAGAAGGAAAAGCTAGACTACTCCCCCCACACCTAAAGTCTACATTGTCCTTAATGTAAGAATGAAAAGTTGAAGTCAAGTGAAGGGAGCAAAAGAAACTTCCCTGAATGAAAAAAAAACTACAGCAAAACACCATGGTAGAGGAGGTATCAGGGACTGGCAGCGTGGAGCCTCTGACGGTGGTGTGGTGTAGCGTTGCTTCAGATGGAAGCGGAAGTCTTCAATCCAAGCCTGTGTCCCCAAAGTGGACCAGAGTTGCTGTAAGGCGTGACCACGCCTTATAAGGCAGAGTCTTCTGCCCAAGCATTTCTACGCTTTTCATGGAGTCACTTATAGGGCGTGGGCATGCCTTGTAAATCCAAGTCTCCTGCCCAACACCAAAAAAAAAAAAACACTTGCAATGAAACAAAACAACCCAAAATCAACAAAAAACGAAAGAGAATTATAACAAAAATTGGAGGCCTTGGGTTGCCTCCCAAGAAGCGCCTTTCTTTAACGTCTTTGGCTAGACGACTCCATAGTGAGCAATTAGGCATAGATAGGATCTATCAAGTGTACCTCTTCCAAAGTGCCAATGTCTGAAACATCAACAAACGATTTTAAACGATGACCATTAACTGTAAAACTCTTATTAGTCTCTAAACTCTGGATTTCAACCACACCATTAGGAAAAACATTGACTACCACATATGGTCCAATCCAACGAGATTTTAACTTACCTGGCATGAATTTCAACCGTGAATTGAACAAGAGTACCTTTTGTCTTGGGAAAAAGTGTTTCGCACGCAATAGGTGGTCATGAAACTGCTTGGTACGCTCTTTGTACAAACGTGCATTGTCATATGCTTCAAGACGAATTTCCTCCAACTCCTGGAGTTTGAGCTTTCTCTCTTTCCCATCTCTATCCGCATGAAAATTGCATTGCTTGACTGCCCAGAATGCACGATGCTCAATAGCCACAGGTAAATGACACATCTTACCAAACACCAACCTATATGGGGACATTCCAATGGGCATTTTATACGCGGTTCGATATGCCCACAAAGCATCATCCAATCGCAAGCTCCAATCCTTACGGTTGGGGTTAACCGTTTTCTCCAATACGCTCTTGATCTCTCGATTGGAGACTTCAGCTTGCCCATTGGTCTGAGGATGATATGTTGTACTCACACGATGGTGCACTCCATATTTTCTCATGAGAGATGCAATGGTGCGATTGCAGAAATGGGTACCTTGATCACTGATGATGGCTCTCGGCACCCCGAACCTACTAAAAATGTGAGATTTGAGAAATCCTACAACAACTTGAGAATCATTAGTCCGGGTAGCCTTTGCTTCTACCCATTTCGATACATAGTCAACTGCTAACAGAATATACAAAAATCCAAAAGAGCTAGGAAAAGGTCCCATAAAGTCCATATCCCAAACATCAAACACTTCACAAAATAACATAGGCACTTGAGGCATTTCATCCCTATGAGACAAACTTCCAAATTTTTGACATTTTTCACAGCTTTTACAAAATGTATAAGCATCACGAAACAATGTTTCCCAATAAAAGCCACAATCAAGGATTTTTCTAGCAGTTCTCTTAGGTCCAAAATGGCCACCACATGCATAATTATGACAATGAGCAAGGATAGAAGGAGTTTCACTTTCAGGTACACATCTACGAATAATTTGATCAGAGCCTATTTTCCACAGATATGGCTCGTCCCAAATATAGTATCGAGAATCATGGACTATCTTATCTCTCTTACTCTTACTCATGCCAATAGGGAATTTATGACTGATCAAAAAGTTCACAATATCTGCATACCAAGGTTCCTTACCTTTGAGATAGAAAAGATGTTCATCAGGAAATACCTCAGATATGGGAACTGCTTCCTCTTCTCTTATCAACCTACTCAAATGGTCAGCTACTGAATTATCCACCCCTTTCCGATCCTTGATCTCCCAGTCAAATTCTTGCAGCAAGAGCACTCAACGAATGAGTCTTGGCTTGGACTCCCTTTTTGACAAGAGATACTTCAAAGCTGCATGATCAGAGTAAATCGTTACTTTTGACCCCAATAGATATGATCTAAATTTCTCAAAAGCGAAAATAATGGCTAGAAGCTCCTTCTCCGTGGTGGTGTAGTTGCATTGAGCTGGTGTCAATGTTTTTGACGCATAGTATATCACGTGACTACACTTCCCACTCCGCTGTCCAAGCACAGCTCCTACGGCATACTGACTGGCATCACACATGAGCTCAAAGGATAGCTTCCAGTCTGGGGGTTGGATGATTGGTGCCGTGGTCAACATACCCTTGAGTGTGTCAAAGGACAATTTGCAATCATCTCCAAAGTTGAATGGCACCTCCTTTTGAAGCAAGCGAGACAATGGTTGAGCAATTTTTGAAAAATCTTTTATGAAACGCCTGTAAAAACCTGCATGGCCTGGAAAACTACGAATATCCTTGACATTAGTAGGGTAAGGTAGACTAGTGATCAAATCAATTTTAGCCTTATCTACCTCAATACCCCTTGATGAAACAACATGGCCCAAAACTATGCCTTCCTTAACCATGAAATGACATTTTTCATAATTAAGAACCAAGTTTGTTTCAATGCATCTTTTCAAAACCTTTGTTAAATGGTCTAGGCACTGATCAAAAGAATCACAGTATACTGTAAAATCATCCATGAAAATTTCAATGCAATTATCAATCATATCAGAAAAAATACTCATCATGCATCTTTGAAATGTTCCAGGAGCATTACACAAACCAAAAGGCATACGACGATATGCAAAAGTTCCAAAAGGGCAGGTAAAAGTGGTTTTATGTTGGTCCTCTTGAGCAACAATAATTTGATAATATCCAGAGTAACCATCTAAAAAGCAAAAGAAACACTTACCTACCAACCTCTCAAGCATTTCATCAATAAATGGGAGTGGAAAGTGGTCTTTCCTAGTTGCGGCATTTAACTTCCTAAAGTCAATGCACATTCTCCACCCATTTTTCAATCTCATTGGCACTAACTCATTCTTTTCATTTTTCACCAACGTGATTCCAGTCTTCTTGGGAACAACATGGACTGGACTTACCCACTGGCTGTCAGAAATAGGAAAAATAATTCCTAATTCTAAGAGTTTGAGAATCTCTTTCATCACCACCTCCTTCATTGCGGGGTTGAGCTTGCGTTGATGCTCTCTCACGGGTTTTACGTCCGACTCCAAAGGATGTGATGCATGCAAATGAATGGATTGATGCCTTTGATGTCTGCTAACGTCCATCCAATTGCTGGTTTAAATACCCGTAAGACCCGTAAGAGCCTCTCTTCTTGCAACGCAGTTAAATCATTGGCAATGATTACAGGCAAAGTCTTGTTATCTCCCAAGTAAGCATATTTCAAATGCTGGGGCAGTTCCTTCAATTCCACATTAGGTGCCTGTTGAACAGAAGGTAGAATCCTTTCATTAGAAGTGGGTAATGGTAGAAAAGAATTTTCAAACCTGCCTGGAAGCGGATGTAGTGAATGTAAGGACATGATAGCTTCTTTGACTTCCTCCTCCTCCATGTCGTCCACTTCTAAATTGGTCTTGCCTTGTTGTAAGACAAAGTCCAACTTGTCCCTCATGAAATTCTGTTCAAAATTCTCTTGCACAATGGTGTTAGTCATGCCAACAAAATTTACAGATTCAGTATCCACAGGATGCTTCATTGCATCAAAAATATTAAAAGTGACCTTCTCTCCATCAAATTCCACAGATAAAGTCCCTTCATGTACATCTATTTTAGTCCTTGCTGTGCTCATGAAGGGTCTACCCAAAAGAATCACTACTGAATCAGTAGAGTATGCATCATTCATATCAACAATGTAAAAATCCACAGGAAAAATGAATTCATTGACCTTTACTAGAACATCTTCAACTAGGCCCTCAGGGTAGACATTCGACCTATCAGCTAGTTGAATGATTACCCTAGTTTCTTTGAGGGGTCCTAAATTCAAAACTTTAAAAATTGAGAGAGGCATGACATTTATTGAAGCACCTAAGTCAAGCATGCTTTTTTCAATTCTTTGATTGCCAATTATGCATGGTATAGTAAACATACCTGGATCCTTGCATTTCTGGGGCAACTTCCTTTGAAACATCGCTGAGACATTCTCCCCCACCTTCACCTTGTCATCCAGACTCAACTTATTGCGGTTAGTGCATAAACCCTTAAAAAATTTAGCATATTTAGGCAATTGCCTAATAGCATCCAATAAAGGAATATTGATCTCCACTTTCCTGAAGGTGTCCAAAATCTCTTGCTCAGATTCTTCCTTTTTGGCTCTTGTAAACCTGCCAGGAAAAGGAGGAGGAATGTCAACTTTCTTTGAGACTTCAGAGGATTGTTTCTCATCTTCCTCTTCCACCTTCCTGGGTACTTCTTCTTCTTTGGCATGGGCACGCCTAGGAGACTGTACCTCCTTGCCACTCCGTAATTGCATTGCACTGGCATTCTCCTTGGGATTAGGAATTACTTAAGATGGTAACTTTCCTCTATTACTATTTTCCAGGTTGCTCATGGAAGTTGCCAATTGAGACATCTGTACTTCCAAATTCCTAATGCTAGCACGAGTCTCTTGTTGAAATCTGTGAGACTCCTGCTGAGATCTTTGAGTCTCTTGCTGTAATTGACTCGTGCTTTGGGCCAGTGACTTCACCATATCTTCAAGAGACATGTTTGAATTGGAAGTGGATGGTTGTTGCACTGGTGGCCGTGGCTGGAAATGTTGTTGAAAGCCAGGGGGTTTTGAAGCATAGCTAAAGTTAGGATGATTTCGCCACCCTGGATTGTAAGTGGGTGCAAAAGGATCATTCCTTCGTGGAGGTGGTCCAGAAAAATCTTCCACTATGTTGGCTTGTTCAGGTGAATCCTCCTGGAGAGTTGGGCACATGTCAGTCATGTGTCTGGGAGCAGCACAGATACCACAAGTCTTCACAGATTGTAATTGCCCTCTTGCCATTTGACGTACCAGAGAGGTAAGCTCAGATAGTTTACCCTCTAAGTCAGAGTGATTCACTTCATTGACCCTTCTTATTGCTCCATCAGCTGTCACTCCAAATTGTTGGGAATTTCCAGCCATGGTGGAGATCAATAACGTGGATTCGTCTGTGGTCTTGTTAACCAGAGCACCGCCACTGGCTGCATCTAACATGCTCCTATCCATGGGTCATAATCCCTCGTAGAAATATTGTATTAAGAGCTGATCAGGGATTTGATGATGCGGGCAGCTGGCACACAGTTGTTTAAAGCGCTCCCAGTACTCATATAGAATTTCCCCATTTGCCTGCCTAACTCCACATATTTCTTTCCTTATATTGGCGGCTCTAGAGGCAGGGAAAAATTTCTCGAGGAATCTTCTCTTCAATTCTTCCCACGTAGTGATGGATCCAGATGGCAGGTAAAATAACCAATCTTTAGCCTTATCTGCCAAAGAGAAAGGGAAGGCTCTCAATTTGATGTGGTCCTCAGTGACTCCTTGAGGTTTCATTGTGGAGCACACCACATGAAATTCCTTCAAGTGTTTATGTGGGTCTTCACCTGCAATACCAAGAAAAGTAGGAAGTAAGTGAATAAGACCAGATTTAAGCTCAAATGCCTCTTCCGTGTTAGGAAATGTAATGCATAATGGCTGCTGGTTCACATTAGGAGTTGCCAACTCCCTCAAAGTTCTTGGGGCTGCCATTGCTACTCGGGGAATATGCACTTCTTCTTTTTCAGATTCACTTGATGAATCACTGGAAACAAACTCTTGCTTAGATTCTGAAGGTGACGTTGAATCTTGTTGCTTACGCAACTTTGCCTCCTTGGTCAACCTTCTTGCAGTCTTCTCAATCTCTGGATCAAATTCTAATTCTTCTGTACGAGAAGATCGAGGCATAAAATAAATAAAACTAATAAAAATAAAAATAAAAACTAAAGCCTGTGCAATAAGTCACTTAAAACACCAGATCCCCGGCAACGGCGCCAAAATTTGGTGGGTGTCAAACCACCAAAAATAAAATTTATATTAGACCTACTACCAAAACTGAATGAGTATAGTGGTGAATAGGGTCATCTCCACAGGGAACAGGTAGGCAAATCACACAGGAAAATGGGGGGGGATTTTTAGCAGTAGTACCAACTAATTAAAAAGGAATAAAAACTGAAATTTAAAGTTGATTAAGATAGCAGGAACCAAACTACACAAATAACAATTAATTAAACAACCTAGTCAAGGAATTAATCTTGGCACCAAAGCACACAACTGATCACAGATACACGGGACAATTCATATACTCACGAATAAACTGGTTATAGTGGTCAAGCGACGCGCCCAACTACCAATCTTTCCTTAATTTTATGGTAGTCAAGAGACGCTCATAAACTACCCTCTTGTGACTAGACAACCCTAGAAACGCTCACAGGATTTAATGTAGCTACAGCATTAGGATTTAGAAAGACCCAATTCTAGATGACAAACACACATGCGGGTTTATTTAGGCTAGATTAATTATCCCCACGATCCAAATTAGACCGCTTGCGAGGCGGTGAAGTTGTCTCGTTTGCCACTAATCAAGATGTTTAAAGGCTACGTGCCAACATCCTAATTGGCTATCAATTATTTAGACAATCGAATAACAGGCCTAATTATCCAATAAATCTAAACAATAATAACTCAGGGAAAAATAGAGAATAATCAAATACCCATGAACATATAAATTAAAAATAAAACAATTAAAACGATCTCACAGTTATGGTGCTCCAATCCTTGATTTATTCCTCAACTAGATAAAAGAACTAGCCTTGCCGCATAATCATGAAGCAATTCAGAGTTTTCATGGAGTTTTTGTCGATTGAGGAAGTAGTAAAAGATGTCGGCTGCTATTTGCTACTTGCATTCCAGAGGAAAAAGAGAGAAAAGAAAAACAAAAAGACAAGTCCAAGACAGAAGATGCCCTAGTCTATTGCTGCCCTTTTATTTATAGTGTTGCCGCCGCTTCCCTTTGCTTGTTGAATTGGAATTTGTTTCCCACAAGGATTGTTTCCTTATTTCCCTCATTGGATTGTTGCCAAAAGTCCTCTTCGAATTCTATTTCCTCTGCTACTTAAAGGTCTTCGCAGCACTTGCTTTCCAATTCCAATTGGTTTCCAATTCTCCTGTGTTTCCCAAAAGGATTCCTTTTTCTTACTTTCTTAGTTGTTTGTTGCCAAACGACTTCTTGCTTTTAAGGTTTCCTGATCTCACGCATGGTAAAAAGGTATCTTCCAATCAGAATGGTTGTTCCAGGGGTTGGGCCCGTGATCCGGCTTTTTCACGCAACTCTGTGTTGTCTGGCGTGGGCACGCCAGAGAAGCAAGAGTCTTCTGGATTTTTGCCTCCCTTTTGTCACTTTCAACACTAATTGCCTGTAATTAACACCAATACTAATTATGAGCAGAAATCCAATACTTTGCATACTATACTGCCAAAATTAAGACCAAATAACCACAAATAAAATGCATAATTATATCCCTATCAACCACACCTGATTTAGCTATTAATCCCTGTAGCTTTGGTTTTTGTACACTGACTCAAATTTTGACACTTAAAAAATGAACAAAAAAAAAGATAAATTAAAGTAAGACATTAAGATTGTGTTAGAGAAAATACTAAAAGAGTAAATTTTATATACACGGACAGCGTATACTAGTTGATGTTTCTTTAATTTTATTTTATGCTAATTTAAAAGGATAGGAAGGGACACCACATCAGCTTTAGCAAATAATCCCTATAGCAGGTCCAGTAGTATTTTGGACTCCAAATGTACCGCGCCAAAACCCCTACTTTGCCTGATCTAGCAAGCAGTGATTTTAATGGTAGTGACTCTATGGTAATGGAAGACCAAAAAGTCTTCAATTACCACTCCAGAGAAAATTCGACACTTTTGTCTTGATTATTCACCAAGCCATAATATCAAAGAAAAGGTATTCCTAACTTCTCTGCACAACTCTGTCTCTGTCTCTCTCTCGACAGTTTTCTCAGACCCATCCTCACCGCCCTGCACTTGTAGGCTCTACTCCAACATAGGTTAATTATACTGGAGCCAAGCTAGAGATGGTTGAGTTTTCTTGTTTTTCTCTTTCCTTCTGATTTCGCTGGTCATTGACTGGATTCTATATGAGATGGTTGAGGGTTTCGGGATTTTTGGTTGATTTTCTGTCGTTCTGGTGGGATGCTGGGGATTCATGGTGAATTGGAATTTTTGAGTAGCAATTGGTGGTGGGTTTTCCAATTTATACAAACTTGAACAAAACTTAGTTTGTTGAATTTCAATTGACATTTTGCTCATTTTGATGGAGACGATTTGTAGTATTTGAGATAAATTTGTGATGTTTTGGGTACTAGTATGGGTTCTAATGTCATAGGCTGTGGTTGCTGGCCGGTGTTTGGTGATGGTTTGGCTCCAGGGATCAGCCTATTCCATTACAAAGCAAGAAAAAAAATTGAAGAAAAAATGGAAATCCATTACAGTAATAAAAAGAAGGGTAAAATACATTTTACTCACATGTGATTTAGCGATTTTTCATATAACCCGACTATAGTTTCGAAAGTTATATATATAACTCCCTTATAGTTGGAACTAAAGTGTCAAACTAACCCATGAAAATATCGAAATTATTCTTGTTTAAAAATTAAAATAGTTGAAATGACCAAAATATATAAACATAATATGCACGACATTCTAATCTCATATAGTTTTATATTTTATCATATATCCCCTTATGCTTTATATGGAAAGAAAGAAATAAGAGAACATTTCAGAATACCGCTACACCAGCTGACAAAATAGTTGCTGATATCAACAAAGTAGTACAAATGACTGTTATTTCATGGCCAAGAGCTCCTCGCACCAAAGAAAATTGGCAACTAGTTTTGGAATGGGGTTTGCCCCAATCCTGTTTGCAGGATTAGACTCTTTAGCATGTAGTAGTAGTACTAGTCATGGTTTTCATTTTCTTTACATGATTAATGAATTATATATGTTAGGAAATTGGCTTAATTTCTTTTAGTCAAGATTCCTATTTGGTGTGGGAACTAGTTTCCTAATTGGATTTAGTTACTTGAAGTAGTAGTCAAGTAAATTCCTATTTAGCTAGATACTATTTTCTACTCTATATGAGTTTAGGAAATAGTATTAGTTTTCAATTGTTATTTGGTTTTTTGGCAGTAATGTTCCCTATAAATAGGTGGGTTGGCATACTACAAAGACACACAAGAAAGAAGTGAGAGAGTTCTTAGTGGGTGAGAGGGTTATACAAGAGTTGGGGCTTGGGAATCAAGTTGTAATCTTGTGGTGTTTTTCTCATAGTAAGAACAAGTTTTTCTCTCCGTGGATATAGGTTTGGTAATTAAGCCGAACCACGTTAATTCTTGTGTGTTGTTCATCGTTCATGCTAGATATTGTTTTCTATTAAATTGTTGGTCTTTTCCTTTTCAAATAATTGGCCTGATACCCTAACAATATAGTGTAGTTACACTTGTGACGTGCATGTATATGGAGACTTCTGACTCTCCTTTGTAAAGCTTTCCTGCATATCAATAAAGAACAAACATTTGCCTAAAAAAATGATTCTAGAATATTAAATATATTTTTGTGTAGTAACCATGCTTATATACAATGTTTTAGATTTCATAGACACTGATATGAAGAACTTAATTTCAGGTGCAAAATGTTATTTTAACTTGCAGATTTCCTGTCTGAAGTTGAAGCTGAGGAGTCAATTAAAAAGTACACCAAGCCCTCTAGAAAACTCCTTCAGGACGAAATGCTTATTAAAATATTTGGGATTAAGGATGGCCATGGAGAAAATCCATGTACCCATACCCATGAACGCTGTTTTGAGGATATAGTTTACGGTGTAATGGCACCTGCTGAACACAGATCCACTGCAATTGCTGGATTTCTTGTCCAGCAAAGTCCTCCTGCTGTTGAAGCTGCTTGTCAAACCTGATGTTGTCATGATCTATATTTTGTATTGTGTAAATCTCTTATTGTGGATGCAATATTTCTCCTCGGGATTTTTTCATTGTCAGCAACAGGTTGTTTCATTCTTAAAGTAACTTTGAGACAAAGTTGTCTTTTTCTTTTCTGTATTATTTTCTAAAATTCTTAAGTAATTTCACTATCAACAAGCACACAACAAAGCAGTAGCTGGCCTAACATTTGGACCCACTCTACCACTGTCTTCCCACGTGCGCGCCCACACACACACACATATATATATGAGCTTTTTTTGAGGTATAAGAGTTTTTAACGTGAAACGATATTTTCTTACCATAAATTAAACAAAGAGAATAAGAAGAAAAACTGCTGATCTTATGCTGAGTCACCCACAAAAGTTTTTACACCCAGAATGTTTAAGTGATATTTTTGAGTACATACGTGAGTACTCCATTTTGAACCCCCATTAAGCCATTATCAAAAAGTAGTAGTAAAGTATTACGAGTTGGAAAAAATATAGTTTTGGCCCCTGATGTTTAGCTCCTTTGCAGTTTTAGTTTTTAAAATTTTGTTAAAAACAAATCTGATTCTCAATGTTTAGCACATGTGTAGTTTTAGTCCGTAAAATTTTAGCAATAGTAAATCTGGTCCCCAGTATTACAAATTGGAAGCATTATTTAGGACAATTGATGGATTTTTTCAAATATTGACGGAATCAGTCATGACAATCACATGTTTGTTGAATTAAATTTCTTAAAAAAGAAGCAAAATAACTAGTAATGTTGAACAATAAGAATAACTTACATGATAGAACGTTAGTAACTAATTATTAAAGAATATATATATGAAAAACTAAGTACTATGATTTGTTGATTAAAGGTAATAGGATTAGAATATGAAAATGAATTCTAGATCGATGAATTGAATGCTTCGAAACCTTAGTTAATTAATTTGGACATAAGCAATTAGTCCTTATTATTGTTATTTAAAGTTTGCCACTATTTTGATTCTTTATTTTGAAATTTAATTTAATGGACACATGATTAAACATGACTACATTTTGTTAGTATTTGAGAAAAATTCTTCAAATGTTCTAAATCTGCTTTTTATTGGATACACTGGGAACCAGATTTGCTCTTATCAAAACTTTAAGGACTAAAACTATACATATATTAAACACTAACAACCAAATTTACTTTTGCTAAAATTTTAAAAACTAAAACTGTACAGATAGAAACATTAAGGACTAAAACTGCATTTTCCTCAAAACTCGACTTCAAGTACATAATATAAAAAGTATTCTGGTTTTTTTTTTAAAAAAAATAAGAAACTGTATAAAGCAGCAATAAATGAAATAGGAAGGCCATATGTTTCACGAAGGTGTCCTTCGAAAAATACTATTTCCTTCCTTTCATATTAGATGATACGAAATAATTTGAATTCTATATGAAATATGCTTAGAGAGAGAGAGAGAGAGAGAGAGAGAGAGAGAGAGAGACTATTGTGTTAGTTATGATTTTATGTAAATGATAAAACAAAGTAAGTCTGATAGACTAACTAGATGCAAGGAGCACAAGAACAAGGAAAAAAGACTGATTAAAAGCCATTTGGATTCCTATTATTTTGGCATTATCTAGAAAAATAGAAAAATCATTAAAATACCCTTCATATTTTGTTAAATGAATTTTTTTGCCTATCACTTTTAAAATGTTAACTTTACCTCCTTTATAAATTCAAATTAATAAATTTTGGTACCAAATCAAGTTTTTGATAACTTTTGAGCCTGAAAATCACCATTTGGTCCACATACAGTTATTTTTTATATACAAAAAGGTCAGGTTCCATTTCTTCAATGGCACAAGTGAATATAGATTAGGTCAAATCCCGTTTTTTTAAGAGAAAAAAATAAATATGATTTAGATCAAATCCTATTTCTAGGAACAAAAATGAATATGGATCCAGTCATTTATTTAATTATAAATGGGATATAACGTTTTTGCCCCTAAAAAATGATCATGCATTGGTCACGTGTTGGATTCAAGGTAAAACGTGGTAAAAAATCTAAATAGCAACCAAATTTTATCGATTTGATTTTGTGAGGGACATAAATTTAGTATTTCAAAAGCGAAGGGTGGAAAATTTTATTTGATGAGATGTGAGGGACATTTTGAACAATTTTCTCTTAGAAAATCTTTTCAAATATTTGTTGTACATAATTTTTGAATCATTTTTCATTTAACATACATCGCATCATAAAAGTTGTTATAGTAAAGAAAATTCCCAAAAAATGCAATCCCTCTGATCTACAAAACTATTGATTTGAAAAATTATACAAGTGCACGGATTTGTATGGATTGGTGATTCTTAATTATGTGATAAAGATTGAATAGATATCATGAAGGCCCACCAGACCTTTGATTGGTATTTGGTTCTTGACTAAAAGAAGAAAAACAAAGAAAACTTTTGGAGACTTGCCTGCTGAGGACTGATTGGTGAATATGACTTGTGAGTAGTCTAGAATGTGTGCTAGTGGTGGACCTTTGGAGTTTGGATTCTATTCTTGTTTGGTATAGTAGGCTTTTACTCCTCGTTAACGTTGTTACTGCCTTCCACAAGCCAACCCCATTATCTACTATTCTACTGGTAGTGCTTTATTTGTCTCTTGTTCTGGTTTGGTTTATTTGACGGTCTGGCAATGGTGGTGCTGATTGTGGTCCTGCTGCTGGTTGAGTGGTACTAATCTCTTCTTCAAGTGAGTTGCTACAGATATCAAGTTAAATTTGGATCAGTAACAAGTTAAATTTGCATTCAGTTGAATTGTTGGGCTGCATTGATTCTACATTTGAGTAAATTAGGACCACTACTGATTATTGATTGCAATCGTTGCTTTGTTGAAAAATTGGTATAGACCTTGGGTGCCTCACATGTACATTCTGTTGATTGGGTTTGCCATTTAAGTTGCTTCAGTATCTGTGGAGTGCACCAGTGGTACTGGTTGGGGTGTTTTGACTAATATTTGTTCTTTCTAATGGGTTGGCTGCCTGATTAAAAAGGGAAAACTTGTGATTGTGTGGTTATTGTCTAATTTCTATACTGCTATTGCTAGAATTGCCGCTTCTGAGTTGAAAATTAATTATCCACTTGGAGACTTTGTTGAGATTTTGGTTGGACAGAGTTGTGCATTTGCTGGTTGAATTGAGTTATGATGTCTCAGAACTTGGGCATGTACTTCACCACGTTGGTTTCCCTCCGCAGCTGCCAAATACCCTTAGCCACTCGAGAGGGAAGTTTCGTTGTCCTCTTCACTTTAATTGCTTTAATTCCTCCATTGAGGACAATGTAGGGTCTAGGTGTGGGGGGGCAGCTGTGCTAGTATCTTTCGTTCATTTTCATTTTCTTCTTTTTAGTGATTGGCTCG
The DNA here is from genome assembly GCF_036785885.1 of Coffea arabica. Classification (NCBI taxonomy): domain Eukaryota; kingdom Viridiplantae; phylum Streptophyta; class Magnoliopsida; order Gentianales; family Rubiaceae; genus Coffea; species Coffea arabica. The sequence goes on along the minus strand of NC_092314.1, from coordinate 40,895,551 downwards.
TAAGTGCATGCCAAAATTTGATGTTGGATTGTTGCCTCTATTTCTACTTTTGCCAATTTTAATAATAAAAGGGTATCAAGTTAATGTGGTTGAATCCAAAAACATCTCTTTGGTGAATATCGATGATTGTTTTACTCTTATAATTTTTGGTTAACTTTCCTAGGCATAGGGAATGATTATTGGCATTTTCATGTGAATTGGTCCGGTTATTAACTTTAGTTCTCCATGTTTGAAAATGAGGCTAGCTGATGCAAGTTTTCTTTTTGTTCTTGAGTTATATTGAGTTTTTGTGATTTTTAGCTATGCATAAACTTGACTGTACTCCGCTAGTATTTACTACCGAGTAACCGGGAATTTTCACCAAAAGTGTTGATTCTCGCGTCAAAAGGTAGTAATTGCTATGAGTACGTGGTCACGTGGCGATAGAAGCTGAGTAACCGGGCTCTTTCATCTGGCCAATGTTGGAGTTCGCGTCAAAAGGCTCTAATGGCTAGCGACTAAGTCTTTTGTTACTATTGAAAAGAAGAATAAAAAAAAAAAGAGAGAAAAGTAGAAAAAAAATGTGAAAAAAAAGTGAATGTTGTGTTAGTGTATAATAAAAGTCAGCTTGCCGATTTGTGGATTTAATGTTGAGATTTTGGTTAATAGTTGGACCATTTGCTGATAAATGTTATGCGTCATTCCTTTTTCTTAGATTAGTTAACCTGAAATTAGAGGAGTTTGTGGTTTAGAAGCTAACCAAAGTGATATTTCTTGGATCTTATTCACTGATGCTTGATTATTGTTTTTCTTGGTATCTTGGCAATTTGTGAGATAGAGCAATAGTCACTATCAAATATTGGTACTTGTCTGCTGTTCTCATTGATAGGGTGTAATTTTATCATTTATTTTATTATTAATTTTCCCTATTACTTGACCCGATGTGGATTAATTGCTGGATTCTACTCATTTTTAGTGTTTTGCATATATTCCAGGGAGTAGAACGAAAATATGATAACAAGTGCTAATTTGACAAAAAAGGAGTCTAAGGCACAGAGCTCACCCCAGGGGCATTGTTGGCAAAGGCAAGCTTATGCCCATTTTAGTAATTGCCGAAGACAAAAGCATTAAAAGGAGCAACGAAGGGCTGAAGGCAAGGGTCTTCTTCTTCGTCTCCGGAGGGGGAGCGCCGCACAGGAGGTCCTCTCCGCAAGGGGCCGCCGCACAGGAAGGCCTTAGAGATGATTAGAGAGGAACGAATGGTACAGAGGGAAACCCAATCTTCAGTAGTTAGCTTTTAGTCTTTTGACTTTTCTTCTTCGGTTGTAGTAAAGACTCTTAGTAGTTGTTTTCTTCCTTCGTGAATGTCAGGAGCAAAAGAAAAGTATTGGACTATTCCTTTTTCTTTGCTTTGTGCTCTTTGACTTTTCCGTCGTGGCTCTGAGTAGTATTGCTCCCTGACAATGGCCGCGATTCTTGCTTCACTCTTGCGTGGATTTTGTTCATCGATTTCGCATGGGTTTTCCTCATCAATAATGAGCTAAATCCCTTTTTCTAGTTAAGGAGCAACGGATGCTTTGGATCGCCTAAAAATTGTGAGATCGATTTAATTTTATCTTTCCCTTTATTTATTAGTATTTGCATATTCCCTGATTGCAGTGCTTATGGTTGTTTAATTAATTGATTGTCTTGGATCCGGATAATTAGTTAATTTAATAATCTATTATCAATTGAGGTGTTAAATCCGTAATTGTTTAATTGTCTCAAAATAGTGATAACTGGCATGATTGGGTTTGTGTCAGGGGAATACGCGGGCTAATCTAAAATAACCCTGGTAGTGCGTTATTTGGTTAGAATAGGGCTCCTCTAATACGTAAAGCAATTGGGGAATTAAATTCTACGGGCGTACCTAGGATTATTTCTCAATTAGAGCAGTGATTAACGGGCGTACCTTAATCATCGACACAGTAAGGAGGGGTTGACTGTCTTCGCTTGTTTGGCAGTTATAACCTATTTATTGATAAATAATTGGAATTGCCTCTGCTTATCGATGATCAATTAGGTGAACCATTGCTGAAGTTATTTCTTGGCTAGATCCTTAATTATCACTCATTAGATTTTAGTAAATTGTTATTTAATTTCTAGTTGGCTATTTTATTTTTATTATTTTACTTTTAGTTGATTTGTTTAGATTGTCACTCCTGATATAAAACACCCCCCTTGTCACTGTGAATTTGGAAAGGACAATTACTCCCAGTCCCTGTGGATTCGACCCTGCTTACTGCTATCTACAGAAATTACTTTTAGTTTGAGCAGGTTTTATTATTGCACAGGCTTCGACAACCTGTCACTCATGCTTGAGGACAAGCATGGTTTAGGTGTGGGGGGAATTGATAGGTTGCAATTTTATCATTTATTTTATTATTAATTTCCCCTATTATCTGACCTGATGTGG